>NW_024508101.1:14882911-15300468 GCF_017590135.1 Pyrgilauda ruficollis | reverse complement strand
CCGCGCCCGCCCGAGGACGCGCCCGGCCCCCGCGGGAACTTTGTGCGCGCCGCGCCGCCGCCCCGGCGGGGCCGGTCCCTGCCCGCGCCCGCGGGGGGCCGAGCCCACCGAGCGCCTCTCCCTCGCCCCCCTCCCCCTCAAAATGGCGGTGGAAGGGGACCTTTAAACCCCGCGCCGCTCCGCTCCGCACCCCCGCCGGGCGCGGCCGCGCTCCGCTCGGCGCGCCGCGCGTCCCGCCCGGGGCAGCGGCTGGCGTCGGTCCCCGTCAAGTGGCCCGTCAGCGAGCGGCCGCTCCGCTCCTCCGGCGGCTCCGCGCCCGGCGGCGCTCCGGCGAGCGACACACAGCCTTTGTCTCTCGGGGAGTCGGTCTGCGCTGCCCGCCGCTCCTGCACCTGAAGTCGTAAATCGGGCGCCGGTGACACTGGCCGGGCGGCCGCCGGGGATGCCCCGGGACGCCAACTTCGGGCCGGGGAGGGAGCGGCGCCGGGGCAGCGGCTGCGGGAGGGCTCCCGCCCGGGCAGCGCCGGCTGGAAGCGGCGGGGCGGAATGCCCGCGTCGGAAGGACTGAGCAAGTTTTCCGTCTGTGGCTTTTGCAAACTTGCTACCAGCCNCCCACCCCCACCCCCTGCACGGTGGAAATAATGAAAGGAGAAGAAAAATAGCGCGGGCAGTTAATTGTGAATTTGTAACCACGTTCGCTGTTGCAGTTCTGCAAGGCCCTTATTTATTGAGAAATAGGCCAGTGATGTCTGTTTCAGTCACATGCGTGCTTTGGAGAAACAATTACATCTACTTTGGAGAAACTTGTTGCCATTATAAAAAGGTTGTACATGGTAACCCTCATGTCTGTCAGTTTCACCCACTCTGACAGCAGAATTCTGGTGGAAGAGGTTTTGCAGCAGAAGAAAAGGCCTAACTTGCTGCTTCTTTGCTGTACCTTCCTTCCTTCATGGGAGCTGGCTGCTGTCAGTAGCCCAGGAGGTTACCATAGCGAACAGTTCTGTGAGGCAGAATATAAGGTGCACCACCAAAACTCACGCTGGAGAAAATTATAGTCCACCTTGTAACTTCAGAAATACCATTGTTGCAACCTACATAAGGTTTGCGATGTGTGCAAACTGGTCAGAAACGTCTGATTTGTAAGAGGAAAAGTTGTTAATGGCAAGAAGTCTTGCTCCTTCAGGAGTGGGGCTGTAACCTGTAGCATCTACTGCATCCAGCAGGATGGATTCCTGGTCTGGCTGCAGTCTGAGATTGCTGTTTCAAAATAGCCAACTGTTAGGACTAAGTAAATCAATGTGAAGACAAAAATAGATCAATTAACTGAAAGCCTTCTTGTGTAGTAGGTGGTACTGACATGGATTTTACAATTTAAAAAAAAAAAAGTTTAAAAGTATCTGTCTATCTCAAAGATCATCTCTAGGGAGAACACTTAGTGGCCTTCCTGCCTTCGATTCAGCCACTTCCTCTTTTGTTTGGTTTGTGAATTGTTGCCGTGATTGAGGGATGAGAATGAAATCTGGTTCTTCCCAGAACCTATGCTAGGAAGATGCTTATGGACAAGACAGACAACCAAATAAAACTGCTCTTGCTGCCTTTTTCAATGACTCAGAGTTAGGAGATGGCACAGGAGGTTGGGAGAATGGCTTTGCCGTTGTTTGGTGTGTCACTTGCCCTGGGACACCTCAGGATCCTGTCCCGTTAGAGCTGACACGCTCCTCCTCATGGGAGACAGCAGTGCAAGGCAGAGAGCAGGGAGGCAGTGGCAGATCTCTGTAGTTATTGATCTTTATGGGTTTTTCTTTGCTGGTTTTTCCCCCTGTACTATTAATTTGCTGCTATTGAGTTATCTTATCTGATTCTTAAACCTGGCAAATCTCCTAAGCAATTGCTGCTGTGTGGAAAAGGTGGATTAAGTGTAAGCTGACATGTTAATGACTGATAGAGTTTGCATGGTGTGATCTTTATATTCTGGGAACTCTTTCACTGCCTCATGGGGAAGATGTTAATGAATACTGCAAAAACATGTGCCGTGGTATGTTTTGGTAACACTTTCCAGAGGATTTTTTGTCATTTCATGGCAGACCAGTGACAACTGTAGACCACAACCTTTCCGTTGTGATTGCCTTTTGAATCCACCGTATTTGGAATTCACGTTAACATCATTGCTGTGCTTCCAGTTGTGAAGTTTGGCCGTGGCATGATCATCATGCAGTGATGCAGACATCAATACAGTCATTTGGTGCTGGCTTGACTTAAGTAATTGTCCTACAAGTGATGCACTTGAGGCACGTGGCAACTTAATTACAGGAACACGCTGACAGTGAAGTGATTCATGTTAAATCCACTACAGTGTCCTTTAAGGGCACGGGAAAATTAAACCTGGAGGTGCTTAGCAAGGGGCATTTTGGGGAGAGAGCTTCCAGTGTCTAAAACCACAGGGCTTGCATTACATCCATTGTTCCTATAATGACATGGCAGCCTTAATGCTACAGAATTGTCTTGGGATTTGGTTTCTTGACTTTTTAAGTGTGCAATTCTGTGTTTTATAGATTGGTCATTGACTTGAAACAGTGTAGCCTGTGCAAGTTACAAATGTTTTCTGGACCTATAACGTCTTTCTTTTGTGTTGTTCATCTGATTAATCTTGCTTGGTGATTAGCAGATTTTATGTGTCATCTTTGTTTTGGTCTCTTGGAGCATCAGTGTTGCTGCTGGTAGTGGACTGGGCTTTGTGCTCCTTTCCTTCTGCTTTTGGGAAGTGGCTGTCAAGTTTTAGGTGTTTAAACTTGAAGTGGGTGTTATTTAAAGCTTTTAAGGTCGTGGGGGTTCTCCCTCTCAGGATTACTTTCTTACTTGAAAAGTCAGGGGATAGAATAAAGGGAAAGGAGTTAATTTTTTTTTGCTGTTGTTGTTGTTTTGATTTAAATGCTTGTTGAAGTGGTGCTGAAGGCAAACACTCTGTCAGTGTGTGAGATCCTGAAAATGTCCTGAATGTGACATTTAGCAGTTTGCATTCTTGAATTTCAGAAAAAGTCAAAAATTAGAGTAAATTTTTGTCTTAAATTTATATCTTATGATTTTTAAAGCCATTACATCAGTGCAATGATATTATATTGTAATTATATATTTTTCTGATTTAATCCATAATTCTTTCCACTTTCTTTACATTGATAAAACCTGTGAAAGAAGCATTGAGATGCTAATTAGTGCTCTTTTGATTTTAAAATAGTTTTGGTTCCCAGGGTATAGAATATAAATACATTTTTTAGTTAGATTTTGTGCATATGAGACACACATTTTCTGTTCACTTTGTATCTGTGTTGATTTTTCCTCCTTTTTCCCAGACTTTGCTGACAATCTTTGTGGATTGGTGGTGGTAATATGATAATAATAGTAGTAATAGCAATAATAGTAGTCGTAATAATAATAATAATAATCGTAGTAACAATTATCTTCATTGTTTTGCCCCTATTTATGGGTGAGATTGTGGTTTTTAAAGTGTTCCTAGTAAAGGCTCGTCTGTAGAATTAAAGCATTACAACATGAATTTTTCTCTGCATTCCTAATAGGGCATTTCTTAGGGGAATTTCATGTTTGAATAGTTTAAATAGTCTCCTGTGAGAAAGGAGGGTGTGAACTTAGGCTGGAACAAGAGATTGTGCCTATCAGTTGGGACTCTCCAGGTGACTCTCCTCGTCTCTGGGAAATGAGTGAATTTTAACTAATGCAAAGCTGCATGGTGGTTCCTGAGTGGTAGGGGAATGCTTTAACAACCTTTGAAGATGGAAAGCCATAAGTCTTCAGGGTACTTTTCTGCTTTGGCTTGGGATTGTTGGATTGTCACCCACAGACACCACTGAGGAGAGTTCAGCTGGGAAGTGTGCAAATAAAGGAGGCCCGGGAGCCACGCGGCCGAGGAAGCCCAGGTCCCAAGGTCTCTTTCTTCATCTGTCTGCCCCTCCTGTTCCCTTTCTTTATGTCTTGTCGGTTGTCTGGGATGTCTTCATTCATCTTTCAGTGGAGACAGTGATGTTCATATTTATTTTCCCTGTGAAAATAAGCATCCTAGTACACCACTTGCTGGATCTTGGTGTCACAGAAACCCCAGACCCTCCGTCATGCTTTGTTGACTTGGTTTGGGGAAGCGTCGTGAGAGGAGAGGCAAAAAAACTGCACACATGCAGATATTCCATGTTGATCTAAGGAGCCTTGTTTGCTGGGATAACCAGATAAGCAGTAATGTTAAAACCTGAAGTAGGAAGGGCTTCAATGAGGTTTGCAGTAGCACGACCATCTCTTCTGTAATGCCTCGCTCTGGTACTGGGATTTCTGCTCTTTCAAGTGTGGTTTTTTTATAAGACAGAGCAGCCTTAAGTGACACAAGCATTTTGCTGCGTGGATTATTTGTGATAAATAATGTACAAGTAAGAGTTTTCCCTTCACTTAAAGTTGGTGGGAGCCATATATTTTGTTTTGGGTTTTTCCACCCGTTGGGATATGGAACATGGACAGGTTGCAGATGCTTTTACCTACAGTGCAGGTGAGTTGTAGCTACAGAGGTAATCTCAGCAATTTGTTCAGATTATGTGGACATTTAAAAAGTGATTATTGTCCCTAGAGTCATCCTGAGCAGCAGCTTGCTGGTGTTCAAGGTCATTGTTTATATTGCTGTGGCACTTCATTTACACTGGTTTATTTGCTGTTACACTTGAGGACACTTCTGTTCACTACAGAAATGATCTCTTTCTTCAAACAGATGAGTTGGGAAGGAGATTAGTGGAATGTGATGTTATCTAAAAATGATGCAGCTATTAAACCAGCTTTGAGATTCTCTGAGAGTACTGATCAGTGAGAGAAGAGATGCATCCTGGATTATTTTTTCTGTAAGAGTAAATGATGCAGGGCTGAGTGACCTCCTCTCCCATTTTGGCTGATTGGAGTTGAGGGCTCTCAGCATATCTCAAGAGGTGCTCTGTCTTGCAGAATTGGGTCATTGGTTGCAAATAATGGTGGTGGTGGGGAATCCTGCAAGGTTTTGCTGTTTGTCACTTAATCCTTTTCAAGGATGTGAGGGACTGCAGCAGCGATCCTGAAGTAGATATCAAGTGGATTGGAGAAGATGAGCTCTGTCTTGTTGTATTTAGAGGCTGTAGTCACTATTTCTTCTGGCAATGGGTGACAGAAAACCATAAATAGCACCTTCAGATTTGTCATTGTTTCCAGAAGAAACCAATCAAGTCAGGAAGTGAAGGCACTTCCCCTCTGATGCTGGGTGCACATTTATTACAAATGGCTCTGCGAGTCCTGTGGCTGTCTCACCTCTGTGCTGGAGCAGGTGATGCTCTGGCATTTCTTATCTTTTTCATGATCTCTTGACCTGGGAAAATACATACAAATGTACAATTTATTTCTTTATTATATTGTGTATTTTTTCTTTTTGTTGCCTGACTGAATGAAATCCATTTAGGATTCCCCACCTCCTTGGGAGCTGTAGTAATGTGCACGTTTGCAGCTCAAGCATGCACTTGGCTCTCTGCACAGGGAGCCATGCCCTCTAGTTTAAAAATAGAAACTTATTTGTCTTGAAATTGTAAAAAAAAATTTAGAAAATTTTAAATCTAAGGACTGTGAAACTCCATTATACTGTAAAGCTTTGTCTGAAACCACAGTGGGTTTTTGAGAGTGTCTTTGGTGTCACAGCAACTTTTGAAAGGAGGCCAACGCTGGCTTTAGTGCCCAATAACTTTGAATGAGGACCTGGTGCTGAAAAAGCTGTGGTGTTTCACAGCAGTATGGAAGAATGCTAGTGAAGCCTGACAGGGGTATGTGTTATAAACATAGGCTTTCCTCACACATATATAAATATTAGTGTTTATTTTTTCCTAATGTCAAGTTCCAAACATGCCCCCATTAATGTGTTAAGCACTGAATTGTTGAAATTGTGTTTTTAAGTAAATTACAGGGCCTGTCATTGGGTTCCTAAAGAAATGTCCATGTGGGGAATGCCAAGCAGACAGGCAGGGGGAGAACACGGAGATATTTCCTTGCAGGTGGTCAGCAAAACTCACAGAGTGCACAGCCTAAAAAAGAAATCATTGAAGGAGGCAGTGATTCCTTCCAGGATTAACTCTGCTCATTGCTTTTTAAAGTGTTACCATGAGGGTTAAACTAATGGCCCTAAGAAATAATGCAAGCACAGGATCAGTCACAAGTGTTACAGATATAGCACTAATTGGCCAATTGAACCGAGCTAATCAACTCCTTTTAAATGAATGTGACCATGGGCACGAGCATAGGGAAATCTTCCCCTCATCCAGGGAGGTTTTTCTCCTCTTTTTGCAAAACAAAATCCAATCAATTTGGCTGTGAGGCTTTTTAGTCCAGTGGCCATGAGCAAAAGTCTTCTTTTTCATGTGATTATTTTATATCATAAGTTATTTGTTAAACTTTTTAAGTAGATTTTGAGGAGGGAGAAGGAGCTTAATTTTGAATTCCCCTTTTTCTTGTGCGCGAATCTTACATTTTGATCTTATTCCTTAGCAAATTTAAGCATGTATTTTGTCACTCCCCTTAATGAAAACCAGTTTATTTAGGGAAGTGGTTTGGTTGAAGCACATGAGTCCAGTTTGTTTTGATAACAAGCCAGTTCTAGATAATTCTAGCCTCACTGCAAGTGTAGAGGGAGTATGTCCAACAGCTGCTTTGTCTGGTTTTGATTTTTTACTGGTTCATCTTATGTAAGAAAGATAGTGACTGGATACTGAAGAATCAAGGATGGTTGTTTCTTCTTCTGGTCTTCATAAAAAAAAAAAAAAAGACAGCAGAGTAACAGCTGGAAGGACAAGGTGACAGTAAAAGCCACAAATTTTTAAACTAATGTTAATGTTCCTTGGTTTAACTCTATTTCTTAATGAATACCAGAATATTGGGGTTTTTTTGTTTCTGTATATGTTTTTAAGGTAAGAATACTCATTATTCGATTAAAATAAAAGTGCAGTTTTTATTTCTAATTGAAGTTCAACTTCCATCTAAAAGCAAGTTGACAAAAATTGTAATTCTTATTATTATCCAATAAGAAGTGCTGAAATTATCTTTTCGTAGTAAATCTAAGTTTTTATTTCAATAGTCAGATTTAATCTTTTGCATTTATATTTTGTTTCCAAAGAGTAGTTGCATCTTACTAGGAACTATTTTTAGTTTTTTGAGAAATAGCAGTATTACATAATAATTTAGTATGCTTTTATTTAAGGCAATTTATATAAATGCTTTACTCTTGTGCTGTGCTGTAGGTAATGACAGCAAAATACGTTAGTCTTGATCTTTCTTACATGCAAATGTAAATGTAGATAATGTTGCAGAAAAAATAACAACTTCCTATCAATTACTAAAGGCATCTTTAAAGAAAAATAGCAGCATTGTTGCTTCTGAAGAGGTATGGGTTCAGAAAGCTGGGTCACGGTGGTTACAGTGGTCAGGCTGGACACGTCTCTGAATGAAGCGGTGTTTTTTGGGTTTCAAAGACTAATGGTGTATGATTTCTTCATTATCTGCCTTACTTGACTGCATCTGACAAACAGCATGGCAAAATCCACTTCAGTGTGTAAAATTAACCCTTCTGAGATTCTACCTTAGCAGAGAGATTGAAACAAAAATCCACTGCGGTGCCTCTTGCGTGTGGCTGAGAAATTAAGAGTGGCTTCAAGTCTAGCTGAAACTGGGGTGATCATAAAAATGGCCATAATGTGTCAGATCCGACACCCAGTCGTGTGTCTCACCTCAGCAATCTCTTGAGACTGAAGCAGAGCTCAGCAAGCTCTGTGCTGGCGTTGACACAGCCACGCAGGAGCCGGGGACTGGAGCTGCTCTCTGCCCCTTTGGTCCCTTCTGAACCCACACCTGGTTATGGGTCTGCAGCTTATTGTGTGCCCTGTCAAAAGGTGCTCAGTCTGTGTTTTCTGCTTCTTGTGGTAGGAGAAATAGGGAATAAACTTTCCTTATACTTCTCTTTGATGCTAGTTTTGATTTTGCACAGCTCTCATGCTCTCCCATAGTTGCAGTGTTCAGCTCAAAGAAGGAAACCTCGTGTGTTGTGCAGAAGATGCTGGAGCCCATCTGGAGCTTGTGTGCGCAGTGCTGGACAGGGGTGCCCTTTCTGGTTGTGTGTGTTTCCTATCTTTGCTGTAAAACTGAATTATACATCCATCCCTACTGTATAGAAGTATTTCAAGCCTCTGATGCTCTTTCTTACCTTTTTTTGTGCATCTTCCAGTATTTCCATGGCTCTTTGACACCAGCACTACAGGCTGTCTCAAGGGGCTCTGGATTTCTAGAAGTGTAGTACACTGCTTGTTGTTTTCTTCTCTGTTCCTTGGGGCTCTTAATGAGTATGAAATTGATGTTCCAAGAGAATTAGTTGTAACAGTTTCAAAATTCCGAGTTGCAGTAGCTAATTTAGATCACATTGTATAGGTGAGGTTATTTCTTTTTCTATGTCTTATTATCTTGCCTTTAATTTCATCTGCTATTATCCTTCTGCAGTTCTTAGCAAACAGCATTTATTTTTTATCTCTTGAATGGTTCTGTATTGTCTTAAAACTTTGCACTCTAATGTTTGTGTGCTTCCCTTGAAAAGCAGGACAGAGTACAGTCGTTAGTCCTCCATGTATTGTGAACAACTGCTTTTTCTTTCTATCGTTATTTCTTGTCTTTATAATCAGCCTTCTAAGTATGAGATGTACTAGAAGAAGCTCCACAATATTTCAAGTCTCATTGGATGAGAGCATCCTCTAACCTGAGGTGATCACTTAGGTTTGGCCTTTATGCCCAGATTGTATCCTCTGCTTTCTAAAACACTTGTCACTTTCTTGACAAATTGGTTGATAAATTACCTTCATGTAATGAAGTGTTACCATTTAGTGATCTTTGACTAGATCTGCTGTGCAGCATATGGTATGGAATTTAACACTGATGTTTTCAACATTTAAAAAATATTACTCTAAAGTTCCCAGGTTGTGTAGCTTTTGAAATGCTGGTAATTCAGATATGTATTCCCAGACAGCGGGCCTACATGCTGTGGTGTGAATAGATCAGTGGGTGCTTCAGTTTGGAAAAGGACAAAATGAACATCCCTGGTCTGGAAGAACAAGATCAAGTCAGTCTCCTGTGGTGGCTCCACGGTGCCTTGTGGCCACACCTGTGTGATGGGCACAGGAGAAAATGCATTTTACATTAATCCCTATTGGATGGGAAAATGCCACAATCCAAAGGGTTTATATTCCACATGATTTACTTTGCTATGAGGTAATGAGTACGTTGGAGATTGTTGATCTAAGAAAAATGATTTCATTTTGCTGTTAATGAGTGTTTTTCTGTTGCCCTTTAGAAAAATCCATTCACTCTTTGTCTGTACCTCAGCAGTTTTCTGTTCATTTCGTGGCCATTCACTTCTTCTGGGTGTGCCCAGCCCTCGTATCAGGGAATGAGCTTTTAATCTTTTGTGTTTAGAAGACCCTTTTTATAACCATAAAGGCTAACAAAGTACCTTACCGAGAATTAAAGTTAAGATGTTGCAGAGATGTTGACCTCAGCTTTGGAAAGCTTTTAGGGAGTATTTTTCCAGCCCAGTTCTTCACTCAATTGATGCTCTTGCTTTGCATAGAGATCTGATAATTCATTTTTTTTACATCCCTGTTGCTCCTGGAGCGATTGTGGCAGTGCTGGGCTCTGCAATTTCCGGTTGCTGCTGAGGGCAGCACTTAAGTGGAGATGGTGTAATTTACATCCAGTGCTGCACTTGCCACTTAATGTTTTCTAGCAGCTCCATTTCTATAGGGAGCAAATCAAAACAGACTTGGGCTGTCAGCAGAGATGTGTTTTTTAAACACAACCAGACGAATGGTTTTCTTTTCCATTTAATCAAGAGTATATTTAAAATTGAATGTCACAGCAGAAGCATGTGATTATAACATATACAGGTATTTCTAGTGGGTTGAGCTCTAAAGAACTTCCATGGGCTACACTTAGATGCAGAATACTGACATGGGGGAAGAAAATGCAGGAGACTTCATAAAATAACTTCTTAATGTAGTGTTTTCAGGACAGAGGTATCCTTTGGTTTTTCTCAGGTTTTTCTGCTTTTATTGCATCCTGTTACAGAATTAAAATTCTGTTTTAATGATCACAACTAATGATTCAAAAGTTGAAGTGGAACTTGAATAGAAGAGTATTATCTCTCTTTTGTATGTATTAATGAAACAAGGGTGCATGTGACAGCACAGTGATGTCTGAAAAAATACATATTGAAGGGAAAGGGCTGCAAAAATAATTCAGTGGGGGGAAAAAAAGTATGAATTTGAAAACGCTTCTTATGACAGTGTAAATGTTCCAGTGTTCTCAGAATCAAGCTCTGAAATTGTACTCCTAAAAATAGAGAAATCTTTTTCAGTTGCACTGAGCCCTTAGGCTCAAGTCTTGTTTTTCTCTCCGTATGAACAGACATGAAGAAAAAAAAAATCTTAAAATGAGAACAGATTTTCTTGTAATTTTACCATTCCTGATGTTGGGGTAATAAGAGCATCATCCCTTACTGTGAGCTCTTTAGTAAAACCCTGTGCTTTAACTGTTCTTAGGCCTGTAGGCCTGTTAATGTTCTTGTCATTCAAAATGTGTAGTTGAAAGCTGTTGTCTTTCTTTTCTTGTTCTTTTTTTTCCCCTTCCTTTTTAAGCTTTCAGTACTTTTCAAAGGGAGTAATGAGAAGGGAGCACATCAGCTAATGAGCAATAAAAAAAGGCAAGGCCATATTTCTGTGGCATTGCCTAGAGAGAGAGAATTCCATGGCTTAGCATAGCTCGTAATACAGTACTTCAGTCTGGGGGGAAAGATCCAGGGGAAAGCTGTGTTCTGCCATCACAGTTTGCATGTGCGAGGAGCAGTAGGTGACTCAAAGGGAGCTTTAACAAGTGGAAACAGCACAGACAGTGCAGGGATGGTTTCAGTGGATAGTGCAGGCACAGCTCAGGAGCTGCAGTGAAAATAGGAGCCTGTTTGGCTCCCCGTCACAGGGTTGGAAGATCATGTTTGGTTGAAGATGTTCCAAGATCATAGTGAAAATAGGAGCCTGTTTGGCTCCCCGTCACAGGGTTGGAAGATCACAGGGTTGGTTGAAGATGTTCCAAGATCGTATGAGGGGACTTATGATGATTATTTATGTTGATGCCTGAAGTCTCTTGGAATTAATCAATCCAGGAAGACCTATACTGGCATTATAGCCAGCCTGGTGTGTATGTTTTTCTCAGTTTTCTGCAGTTAAAGTGCCACATTTAAAGCCTTGCTACTCTGTTTTCTCAGCCTGTTATGAAACTTCACTTACTTCTCTTGAAAGGCTCGGGTACTGCTTTAACACCTAAAGTGTATGAAGTAATCCAGGCTGTGAGAAGGAGCCATATTTCTGTGCTTTTAGCCTCTTGTTATTTCTGCTTGGACATAATGTTAAGAGATGTGCTGGCAGTGGAACTGAAATAGTGGCTGGGCTCTGCTCGGTCAGTAATGATAGCTGGAGAGGGATTTTCTTTTCACACACAAGAAGTCGTGTCAGGGCGTCAGGCAGCCAGGAGCACGTATTGCTGACACAATGGCAGTGCATTCAAGCCAGCTGGTCTCTGTGAGATTTGTTGGATTTCACAGGTAGAATGAAAAATATGTTATGGTACCCAGATCTGTAATCTGATACAGAATTGTGTGTCCTGTAAATACCTGCTGGTTGAGCAGACTTCTTCTAAGAGATTTGTGATGAAACTTGGGACATTGATGTTTCTGGGTTGCCTTCAGATAAAAAGGGAAATTTTTGTATATTTTCCTTATAAGGCACCTCCTCTAGATATGCATGCATTTCCATTAAAAACCCATTTGCTAGTCTGAGCTGGAACCCTTTTAAAACAAAATGTGAATAAAATCTTGGAAAGCAGTGGGAGACCTCGGGACTTCACAGTGAAAGGATTGAACTCTGCCATCCACAGCCTCTTATGAATGAGGTTAGCCTTCTAAAGATAAAAGAAAATTCAATTACAAAGCAATAAGGAGAGCGAAGGGGTGTAATTAAAACATATAATCCTAAAAACAACATGAACAGTGCTTTTTCATGTTATATTTAAAGCAGCCTGCTTTGTGTGTGCAGTTGCTATTGCTTAAGATTATTGATTTAGTTTCCTGGGGGAAACACTTTTGAGAGGATGCGAAAAGGATGACGTCTGTTGGTGTGATTTCACACGAGCGTTCTACTTGAGGCAGTTTGCTGGAGAGTTTTCCTTCTCTGCTTGCTAATCTTTCTTTGACGAAAAAAAATAAAAAAGGGCTGAAATGAAGTGCTGCTTCTCCTTTTTTCTCACGCTAGCAGCAGTTGTTCTGTCAGCCCGAGTGCTGCAGGCAGCAGGAGGAACCAGAGGCAGAGCAGGGACATTCTCCCTTCTCACATCCAATCCAGCACTTGGTTCCCAAAGCTCAGCAGTTGGACCTGGATTTTCAGAGCATTTGGAGTCCAACTCCCACAGAAGTGATCCACAGCAGTGCCTAAAGCCTTGGATAGGATGTACAGCCCGAGGTCCCCATTAGTCTGGGAACTGGAGAAACCTCTCTGGAGTTCTGTGCTAATGGGTGCTGTAGTAAATACACATCTGCTCTGCTAATTAGCAGGTTAGTCTTATGCTAATGGCAGGAGTTGGGTTAGACCACCTATCTTCTTGGTAGTGAGGCATTCCCTGGCTGGAGTTACAGCATTTCTTTATCAAGACTGGCTTTTGTGGTAGAAATACTGAGATTCTGTCTATAGCAGGGTGAGGTACTGGCACACACGGAGCTGCTCTGCAGCTGGGTCAGAAAGGAGCCCGTAGGTGTTCGTGGGTGATTGAAGGTGACAGGCTGTCCATCTTCGGAGCTCATTCCTTCAGGAACTGCAGCTGGTTTGATTTCACAAGCTGGGATGATGCCTGATTTGATGGAGAGGAAGAAGCTGTGAGGAAGGAAATGTGGGAGGGAACTGGCAAAAGAAAAATGAAGATGAGTATAGGGATGAGGGTTGAACATGAACTTGACAGTCAGGAGGTTTCAGAATGTCTTTTGAATGCTCTTCTCTTCTGCTCTTAACACCATTCAAAAACTCATCTCTTCCCCAGTATTCTAGAGATTAGTATTACAAATGCCTTGGATTATTTAATATTCTAGGCTGACAGAGTGATAAAATATTAGTGGTGTTATTTCATAAATTATTTTGTGCAAAAAATTTCTCTGTTCGGGAAATATTTTAAATTATTGTAAAGAAAATATCAATTTCTTATAGCAGTTGATGTGCATGTCTTGTTATCTGCGTAAATATGGTGTGCAAGCCTAAAGAAAAATTGCTTGAGTAAACTTAAGTCATGAAGTTTCTTAGTCAAAAAACCTTCTTGCCTCTATTCATCTTTTACCTGGAATACCTCATGTCCTGTTTGTCTGCTTTTGTAAAAATAGCTTGTGCCATCAATTCAGTTCCTTTGATAAAACTAATAATTAGAAGATATGCAATCAGAAACTAAAAGCAGCTATGCTTTTCAGCTGGAGAGAGCAAGTGTGTAATCACTGCTCAGAGAACAGGTTCCTGAATTCAGGTTGCAACCAGTGCATTTGCTTTTTAAATCTATAAAAAAATCACAATCCTTTCAGAAAAAGTCAGTGGAAAACCTGTTTCTGCAAGAGACGGGCTTGCTTGTGTTCTCCTGATCTGCTGGGAGATAGAAATGGAGGAACCTAAGCATGTTCACAGTGCTTTTCATGGATTGAAACACCGTGTGTGACTCGGATCCTTCCCTCAGGACGTGTTTCCTGGCAGCTGTGTCAGACTGAGAAATTCTGGGCTTCACTCTGAAATTGGCCTTTGCCAAACGTGTCTTGCATTAAAAGTTTCACAGCAGCTTTTAAACGCCTTTAAGTGGCTGTAGTCCTTTGAGGAGCCTCATCTATGATGGGTTTGGTAATTAGCTGCTGGCAGTGGGCTGGTGTTGCTGTGGAATGGAGCTGGGATTGCAGGGAAGGTCTTGATGGTGTCTAAACCCACTTTTGGGATGGATTGAATTAATGGTGCAACTGCAGTGTAAATATTTGGGACTTGGAGACTGTAACAGTGACTTTCAAAGTATTTTGTGAAATATCTTGGGGAGAAGTTTGAGTATGGGTAGAAAACCACATCAAGGGAAAGGTAGAGACTTCTAAAAATAAAATATGTAACAAACTTTTCTGCTTGAAGCAGGTCTCGTGTAGTCTGCTGTGAATATTGAAAGTCTTTGTGGATTGTTTTTAGAGTTGCTATAGCATACTGTCATGTTGAATGAATATATTCTAGATGTTTCTGATGCTTCTTCACGCAGAGTTACAGGGCTCGGCAGTTTCACCTGCTGTAGGTGCCAAACAAGTGCAGAGGGTGATTTACAGAGCAGATTAAATACAGGGCGGTTATACATGCCCACAGGCGGCTCTCCTCCCCTACAGCAGGAATTTGCCTTTATTACCACTGCCCCTTCTATAGGAGTACGGCATTTTTGGTTTATTTTTTTGTAATAAGTCACCCACACTCTGTCATACCTTTGACACAAGTTTGTATCTTCCCAGTTTTGATGGGTGGTTGTTAATTCTGAAGTCTGATTATTATTGTCACTGCAGTGCTGGGGATACACTTCTGCCAGCACTCGCTTTCAGCAGTGGTGTTTTGTTTTCTTATTCATCACAGGCCGTGTACAAGGAGATGCACGAGGCATTCCTGTGTGCTTGCAGGCTGTAGATGCTCTTGCAGATGAGGGCTGCCTTTGCTGACTTGGCCATAAAATACTTTCTCTGCCAACAGGCTGAATGATTTCCACACTACAAATACAAAGTTACGAGGGTCCCCAGATTTGTGTGATGTTTTTCTTTCTCTGTTGCCTGAAGTTTGCTTCAGGGAAGCAAGTGGAAGTTAATGGAAAGTGAACCTAGTGTTAGTTCATCCCCCTGAAAAACTTGAGGAAGGGTGATTTGGAAAATGAAAGAAAAAATATATATAAACTGCAAAGGCATAGCTGTAACTCTGCTCTAATAGATATGCTAATACAGAGTTGATCTTTATGACTTGTCCTGTGTCTTTCAATGACTAATCAACTGTAAACCAAGGACATGTAGCAAGATTCTTTTAACTTGAACTTTTGAACTTCTCTGTATTGTTATTCCCTTATATTGGTTAATAAGACTTTATATGTGGTCATTACCCTGATTTTATCACAATAATCAGTTTTATAAATTGTTGTAAGCCTAAAAAGATAGTTTTGGCAGTCCTCTGTAGGAAGCTATATTGATAACTAATGTTTGCTGATAATTTTTCATTGTATATTTAACTGTTTTTGAAAAGTATATATTTAACTATTTGCAAAGTAGCCTGAGCTTAGACTAAAGCTCTTCTCATCAATGTAGACACTGTAATCATGCTAGATAGGTTAGCACTGGAAAACCAAGTCTTTACTAATTTACCACTTTCTTCTCTTACTACACTCCCCGCTGCAGAATGACAAAGCCTTTGCAGACTTTATATAAATAAAAAGGCTGAAACCATTTGTCCTGTCATGAAAATAGCACAAAGTTTGCAGTAACATTAGTTCAGAGTTGCAGCAGATAAGAGGTTTAATGTGCCTTCTGTATTTTTGTGGGTTTCCTATCAGGTTTTAAGGACTGAAATAGAATATTGTGTTAGAACAGAAACAAGATTGTATCTACCCAAATACAAGAAACCCTTAAAAATTATACAAAGTGGCATGAGGAAAATACAGAATTCATGTTTGCTCGTTCATGCTATCAGTATGATTTTGGGCACAAGATAAAGAGTGTTACAGTGGATACCATGGCTGGAGGAAAGAGCTTGAGTCTTGATCAGGGAAGGGGAGGTACCAGTGCATGGAAGGACTGGAGTTAACAGTGGGTCCCAGAAATAACAGCCTGCAGTGGGCTGGCCTTGGTTTAATGTGCATGTAATACACAAAATGTAATGATCCATTTTTGATACCTGCCTATTCTTTGTTGCTCAAAGACCTTCCGTAACAATCTTTTCTTTGAGAGAACTGACAAAAAAAAACGTTTAAAAAAATTACTGGTTTTGGCTGCTGCAGCATTTCAGGCATTGCTCTGTGTATGTAACTGCAGCAAACCCATTTGTCTCTTCTAGTTAGAGCAGAAATGGGCTGGTTTTGCTGTCAGTTGAGCCCATTTCTGGCCAGGATGAAGGATGCAGGGAGCACATGGGCTGTTATCACTGCCCTGTGGTACCTGCCTTGCTTTGTGTTATTGTACAGACACCATCAGTGGCTCTTGACCTCCCAGCTTGAGCTGCCCAAGCTGCCAGCCTGGGGCTGCCTGACGTACAGGGCTTCCTCTGCCTCTCTCAGAGCTGCTTTAGTGCCAGCTTTCCTCTCTCATGTTATCTGTGCTCAGCCCAGCTCGCAGAGCAGCAGGGAGAGCTCCCAACCTGCCCTGAGTGCCCAGCGGAGATCCTGACACTGCTCAAACTGGGCAGCACTTCTAGGTGAGCTTCAATGTCTGCCAAATCCCCTGAGCTGTGCAGCTCCCTCCACATAAATGTGTCAGGTGGCCTTTTCAGCTGCTTGCCCGTGACTGATTAACAGTGTGGGGAAACTGGTGTGCTGTGCAAAATTTCTGTTTCCCCTCTAGTTGATTTCAGTTTCTCCTTGACCATGAATTTTACTGTTCTTTTGATGATGTCTGGTTCTCCTAAATTTACATCGTCTGTTTCTCTGATGTTGTCATTTTATTGTGTATATAAAGCTGAAAGGTATTTCACTGAGCGGGTGAAAAGCTAGATATTAGGTCTTGTTTAATCTGATATCTAAGGCAAAGCTGTTGATAAATATGTTTTAATAATTTAGTAAACATTTTAAGGTTTATAACTTAATACTTTTGAATAACTGAGGTGACAGTCTGAGCTTGCTGTTGGAGTAAGTGCTCCCTGGAGCTTATGTAGAAAAATTGGATAGAAATTTTGAATAAGGAAGGTGTGATGTGAATAACTATAGTGGATTTCTAGGAAGTGCTGACATGTTCCACATGTTTTAAGCTGTGCTGAAATGTGGTTGTTTTGACCAACCCAAGATCTACAATTCCTCCACGTTTTGATTAAATTTTGATTTCCTGTGTGACGTCACATCATCATGATGTCATGCCACTGGGACTCCTTCTGCATGGTCTCGTTCACTCAGTGGCAGAAGTGACCTGTCTGGTTTAGCTTTGGCTCTGGGGCTCTGCTCTGTAGATGCTTTCAGAGTTACTTTGATCTTTATTAGCTGTCCCTTTTAAGTATCACTCTAAGTGCTGTCTCTTTGCAAGGATGTATTTTTTTTACTCGGAGGCTGGCACTGCTAGGCACAGTGGTGTTTGTACAGCAGGGTCACTTCAGGCGTTACCGCACAATGCCCTGCACACCTGAGCTGGGCTCTCCAGCTCTGGTAGCGCTACAAGGAGGAGCTGTTGTGAATTACAAGTACAATACAAACCAGGGGGAGGCACTCTTCCCCTCTTGGGACATCTGATACAGTAGTTCAGCAGTTTAGAGTAGGAGTCTGAATCTCTGGTAAGTAGAAATGTGATGTGAAGGCTTGGCTGGTACCTGGGGCGTTACCCAGCTCTGCCAGCAGATTTCCTGTGCAGTTTGCAGTGAGGAGTCACTTCAGACAGGCTCCTCGGAAAGATGCCAGATGTTGCTTTCCTGTCTGCAGACAACACTCCCATATTAAGTCTTTAGCTTGGTGCATCAGACAACAAAAAGCACATGCTGGTAAAGTAGGAGGTTATTTTCAGTTTTGCTGTTTAAAACAGGAGATGTGGAGTAAGAGCCTGGAATCCCATATTGTTAAAAGAGTTAAGTGGCCTTGAAGACTAAACCAAATTTCTCATTTCCTCTTAACAACTCCCCAAGAGCACTGGATTTCAGTAGTTTTTCTTTAGATACTGATAGTAGATTAATTTGGTTACGTGATAAATTAATAAGCCCTCATGGTATTTAACTTAACTCCTACTTTATTTATTCCTGTTGCCATTATTGTTTTTAACATCAGTACTACCATAAATTGTGGAAGCTAATTTTGAGTGTCCTCTGCCCACAATTTCTTCATAGCACAGTATTACAGGTTGTGCTACAGTGATGACTAAGAATCACTATAACAGAATTGTTTTGGGGTTTTTTGGTAGACATCTGTTTAAGATCAGGATATTTCTAAAGATACTGTCGTTTTTGTGCCTTTTGGGTAGTTACAAATTCTTGGTAATAGATGTTAATGATGTGATCCGTGTCTGAACTGACTATAAATGCATGAGCTATGAAAAAATAAACTTGGGGTTTTGCATTAAATGAGAAGGTACAGAGAGAGCCAGTGTGGGTTCACTCAAATCCAGAGCATCCCCAGTGCCACACAGCATTGCTGAGCTAATCCACCTGTCTGTGTTCAGTGACAACTAAAACCAGAACCCATTACACTTATAGTAATTTTGGCTAAGAGAATGAGAAGATTGTTTGCTGCCTGAGCAGCTGTGTGGCAGTGCTGGCTGTCCCCCCCTGAGTGCTGCTCATGGTCTCTGGCTCGTGGATGGGTTCAGTGGAGGCTGCTCACAGGTCAGCACTGATGGTGCTGCAGAGGTGGCACTGCCACCACTTGCTTGGTTTTATTTGTGTTTGTGGGGGCAATAATGAACTGGCTCTGGAGCAGGGAGGGCAGGAAACTTAAGAGCAGCTCTGAATTTTATCTTCAATTCCTGAGCAGCATTTGGCTTTAGTGTCTTTAATCCCCAGCTGCCTCCTAGGAAGGCAGTGGCCTTTTGGGAAAGCTTTTCTAATCAGCCTTACAGCAGTGGAAGTAGCTGGAAACAGCCAGCCTGAGGAAAAAGCCAGCCATAAATTCCATATTTCCTCATTTTTCTCCTTGTGCTTTCCCCTATATGTGCGGGAGGACTGCATCCCTCTGTATTTAGATGTAGCACTTTCAGATCTTTCTGATTTCTGTTATTTTGTCTTCTCTGCTGGCTTAGAAGAAAGAAAAGACTAGGTAGACAAACTGACTGGGGTTCATTGCCTTGCTTTTAGAGAAGACTGCTAGGGATGCAGGGCACTCTGGAAAGTTGGAATGTCACATTCCCTTCTGCAGAACTCAGCTGCAGGAGCAGGCAGCTGTCCTCTTGCTGCACTCTAGAGGCAGCAGGGTAACATGATGTGCTGGGCAATAGAGACCTCTGAACTTAGAATTTGCTGCTCTTTAGATCTTTTCTACCTGTGTTACTCTAAGCTCAGGGGAAATCATCTTTATTCACCAGTCCAAAACAGATCTGGCACTATAAACCAAAGGCAAATTGAGTAAGCCTCAATTAAAATTAAAGAGTGATTGCCTGAGAAGAACTATTAAGTAAAACCCACAAAATGACATTATATTATCCTGAGCAAGGAGCAAAATAACCCTGCTGAGGGGTTGATTTTCTAAAGTTGAACAGCTGGTGCTGTTTGTGCCAGGAGGCAGGTGGCAGGTTCAGAGCACTGGTGGCTGTGGCTGTGCCAGTGCTGTGCCAAATGATTTTTCTGCTTAACCAGAGCAGAAGGCTCACGGATGATGCTCAAAGGCTGATGGCATTCCCCACCTGGGGACTTAGCTCTGTGACTCTTGTGATGGATCTGGCATCATCACTGTAGCATAAACAGTGGTTTTCAGGTGAAAGCAAGGAGATATTTCCTCTTCTGAGCAATGAGTTTCACAGATCTGGTCCAGCTTGACTGCATGGTGCAGGATAGATGTCTGAGGCTTTTGGTAGTTCTAGATAAAAATGTTATTTCCCACAAAATAAAAGTGTTATTTCCCACTGTTCAGTGAGTGCTAAGAGGAGAAAGGAAGATAGCACTCAGCTAAATCATTAATAAGTAACGCTGAATTCTCTTGACAATGGACAATTTTTTCATGTGAAGGAAGCTGGAGTACACGTGCTGTGTTCTTGACAGTGACTGATGAATGCAGCTCAGAGTCTAAACTGTAAGCTGGCTTTTATATTGATAAAAATGTATTTGTGTACCTTAAAAGTTTAACCTGGTGAGCACAGATGAATTTTTACATATAAGTAAATGAAACAACTCTTTTCCCTATATTTGGGGTTCAGTTTGTATTCCTGATCTATCATAAATGAAATTGTACCTTTAAAAGCAGCTGGTAAAGTAAAGTTTTTCATTTGACACAAGAAGCTGAAGCATGTTTCCCTGTCTTAACAGGTTTTTTTTCCCCCTTGGAACCAGCACAGTTACTGTGGGATATAAGTTCACTTGATTTTCAGAGGTACCAGACTGTGCTATAGTGTAAACACAGCTGCTATTGAGTAAAATAGCTTCAGTCTTCTCTAAAGTATACAAGTTCAGTGTCAGTGCAATAATAGATGCTTATTTCATTAACTGTTAGTCTGCCTGTGGACTTCCTTGGCAGACTAAAACAGTGAAGTTCACCATGGGCTTGGCCTTTCATTAACTGATAAAGGAGGGTAATGCTGGAGCTTCCCTGGGAAAGTCTGCATCTCCTAGTCACCCAAAGGATTGGAGAGAGGGGGAATCCCTTCCTCAGATTGTTGTGTTGGAAATATCCATACAATGAAGTGCAAGCCATGTTACTTATGCTGGTTAAGTTAGTTTGTATAGCATACCTGAATGCTGGTTGCTGTTGTGTGTACTTCAAATATCAACGCAGATAAGGTCATCTCATGTTCAGCACTGAGTGGGAAATGGTCAGGAGCAATTTATCAAGGACTGGTGAATGCTGATGGACATGGCCCCTCTATCCTTGGCAATCCTGCTGGTGTCAGGGAAGCAGAGGTAACCACCATCTATATAGAAATCCTGATTTTTAATTTTGTTTTTTTTTTGGTCACTCTATGCTTGTGTTTCATGTGGCTCTTTTTCTGACCGAGAGAAGGTGGGGGTTTTTTTATTATTATTTTTTAGTTTGTGGAGGACAGCTTATTTAATGCATAGTGAAATGGCATAGTGGTACAGCTTAACTAATGAGAATCTCTGCATGGTTGTGCTTATTTCAGACAATCTGGCATAATGGTTCTCTCATCAGAACCAGCTTTAATGACACTGATCTCATAGAAGCGTCTCAGTTCTGCAAGTTCTCGGATTAAAAAAGTGCAAGTGCAGTGTGGAATTTTGTCCGTAGGGTAACTAAAATATAATTTAAACAAAGCAGGTCAACTTTTGTGTGTGCATCCATCCAATGACTGAATACGTGGAGCTTGTTAAATATCAACATTTAGCTTATATAACAAGGCTGAATTCCCTCGTGCTGGTTGTGAGTTGGTTTTTTTGAGGACTGTGGTGTGTAGATCTCCTGGAGCTGTAGGAGCACTGCTCTTCTGTTCACAGCACAGAACCTCTGGAGTGGGGTGATGCTCTGGTGGGTGGAACGCATTGAGAGCAAACAGCTAGAAGGGGGAAAAGGGTTTCAAGTCTTCCCAAACATTATTTGGGACTGATATCCAAAGAAATCAGGTGTTGCTGTAAGTGCAGGTAACCTGAAAGTGTGATCCAAACTCCTGGTTTGCACTCCATAACTCACTGAAAGCTGCTGTACAGCTCCAAAGCCAGGTTGCATTGATCAGCCAAGTTCTAGATGACAGAGCTGTCTTCCCATGGCTTCTCCTGGCACAATGCCTGGGGAGATTTCCAAAATGTGAGAGCCACAGAACAGTGCCAGACTGCTGTGCTGCTCCGTGCAGCCACCTGAGTGAGCCCTGCTCCCTGGCTGCAGGACAAGCTCGTGCTTGAGCTCTGCTGCACATCCCTTCTCAGGAAAAACACAGTCACTGACCTGGAGCTGGATGCTGCCAGTGCTGATGTTGCCAGTTAATGCCTGCTTGAGACCTTGGGGCAGTTCAGGCGAATCTGGAAAGTCAACATTTTCTTAATTGAGTTCCAGTTTCTGGTCTGTGCTTGGGTATTTCCTGTGCTCCATCATCCTGTGGAGGCAGAGCACACTGTGTGACAGCCAGGGTGATGGGACACTGACAGGCTTATAAATAACAGAAGACTGGAAGCTTCATTCATCTCTGCTGTTAGAATTGAATACTGTGCCTGATCAGGAAGATGAAGGGGGTAGTAGTTGTTCATAAATCTTATAAATAAAGGTTTAGCCTAGACATGGTCTCTTCTTTGGCTTTGTTGTGAGTTTGTCCCTGTGGAAAGTTTAGTGTGGGGTAGGATGAATGAGTGGGTGTGGAACTACCTTCTTCAGAGTAGTGCAGCCTTATTTTGCTTAAGTAATGAGTGGAACTACAGCCAAGTTAGGAAGAATGTTCACAAGTCTTTTAAGAACATGTAAGTGGTGAAGTCTGGAAACAAACGTTTTGAGTACATTTCCTTGTTCCATGCTGAGGCTGAGCCCTGAGGAGCTGTTATTCTCAAGAAAAGCCGGACCCCTTCTTTCAGGTTCCTCCTCTTTCTTTAACATCAAAGGTTCTCACAGCACATGTTGAGGCAAGAACTTATTTGGACATTTACTGTTAACACTTTGATTTTTGCTCTCTTCATTGTTGCTCACTTGTTTGTGAAAGCAGTAAAATAAATTACCAAGCTTTCTGCTGAAGCGTTGGTGGGCTTGGTCCCCAGCTTCTTCATGAAAATCTCTGGACTAAGTGGTTAATGTTTAAAGAAGGAAATTTTGTTTCTGAAGCAACTGACTGCTTTCTAGGTGTTTGCTCTTCTTTTTCCCCTTAGTTTCTCTGATCCTGAAACTGCACTTTTTGCTTTTACTGACCCCCTCTTTTCCTTCTTCTTTCCCTTGCTCCCTCTCTCCCCAGCTGTGTGTGTACCAGGAGGAAGAGCCTAACACCCTTTCCTACTTGAGGCTTTTCTTACCAAATCTAAGTTTTTCAGACATGCTACTTCTTTAAATATGTATGATCTAATGTGTCTGTGGTCAGGGAATTGAGTGGTGCTAAAAGTGATCTTGTTGTCTGAAGAATATTCTGGTGTTTGCTCTTTATAATCCATGCAGCACTAAGGATGGAGCAGAGCTGTTTCTAAGGCAGTAGAGAATCTCCACACTCAAAAATGCTAAAACAGTAACTGGTACCACTGAGTGAACACATGTAAGATAATGTTTAAAAGTGCATGGAAAGAAAAAGTGTTTAAAATCCGCCTCGCTCAAGATTTCAGAGTAAGGTTTGAATAAGAAAAGCTCCTGATCTCCCTTACCTGTTGCATTTGCAGCATCTGAAGTGCAAAGGTAGAGTTTTTGAATGTTCTGACTTCAGCATTGCAAGGCTGCAAGAGCATTGTGTTTGGGTTTGTTTGTGTTTTTAAGTGCTTTCTGAGTGATCCCAGCTCCAGAGCTGCCAGGTGTTAATTTAACCTTCCAGTTCATGACATCTTTTTGACACGCTTGGTAAAAGCTGCTTCTTTATGGGGTCCCCCCCAAGTTGATCCTCTTTTTCCCTCGGAAATCCTTGCTTCTCTATAAAGACTGATTTGCTGTGATGTCTCTCCCTTACCTCACAGCACTCTTTTTCTCTCCTTCCTATTTTGATAGCTCCCATTTTATAGAGCTGCAAGTTGTAACCTTGTTTTGCTTGGCAAGTGAGGAGCCTCGATGCAGTTCAGTGCCACTGCAACCTTACTGGGACTCATCAGCATCTTCACCTTTGCCTTCTTGCCTTGAGCACTTAGACTTTAAAAATTACCTCTCCTCCTATGGCAAAGCCTCCTTTATCCTTCACTCCAAGAATTAAAATTAATATCACTTGGACATATCTAAGAGGGAAAGGTGCCATTTTTCTGTGGAAAAGAAGTAGCTTGCACAGATCATCTATGGCACAAAGGTATGAAATAAGTTTTGTAAAATTAAAATTCAGGTGGGGGGTTATGCAGATTGCCTTATTTGAATATTTAAATGTTCTGTAGCTTTTTGATGACTGCTTTATCATTGTTTTCCATATATATGCAATGATGCTCATTTACAGCCTTCCCCAATCAGTTATACAGCAAATGCCACTGCTATAAATAAAATGTCATTTGCAGGAGACAGAGTTTTGGAAGTTAAATGAGGAAGAAATATTAGCTGTGATCAGTTGGTCAGGATTTTCTCTACAGGATTATTACAAGGAGTGGTTGAAATGTGGATTTTCCATTCCTTTCTGATACTAGCCAAAGAATATTTCAGGGTTTCAGATAGTGTTTCACAAAGATTGTCCAAGAGAAAAAAAAAAAAGGCTGGGGATGTTATCTCATGTTGCAGCTTAGCCAATGTAGTATTTGGCAATCAAAAAGCAGCAGTGCTGCTTGTCACCATCCCTGGCCATGCAGTCTCGCCCTCCTCTCTGCCATGGCTGCTGTCTTAATCCTGCAGTCAGCTGTTTCTTCTCTCCAGCAGGAAACTAATAGCTGTTGGGTTGGTTTTTTTTTTTTTCCCCTTGTTCTTTTCTTGGTCAGATCATGCTTTGGCTTGTTTGGTGCTTCTGCACTGTCTACTAAATAATTCAGATATTTCTGTCTAGTTATTCAGTATCACTGGCTTTGCTTTTGGCATTTGAGCTGTGTCAGTAAACTCTTATTTATCACCATCAGGGAAAATACACTTATTTTTGCTGTTACACTCTGAAGCCCCAGCAGTATCTGCCAGAAGCTCGCACGGGCACACCTCAGGCTGCTCCTGCTTCTGCCATGGGCTTTCCTGCACCTGCAGGGAAATCATGTAACCTCCTCTGCAGTTTTATCATGTCTCACATGGGAGTGATAGATTCTGCCCTGCAATGGGGAATCTTGTCCTATCAGTCCTAAAGTAACTTAGATTAGATTAGTTGCAGTGATTATACTCAAGGCTTCCTCATCAGTGACGCTATCTTTGGAGGATATGGAGCAGCTCAGGTCAGAATGCACCTCCTGGTAACAGCACAGGGGGTGTTCAAGAGTGCACAGGAGACCTATGAAACAGGTTGGGGATCAAAGTAAAGTTCTGTTGAACCCAGGCTGCAGAGGGCTTTTTCTTGTACAACTGATGGAACTTAGAATGTAGGATAACCTGCTCTCAGCACTGATTTTTATGAGACCTTTCAATATGCATTGTAGGAAGTTGAGTTTTGCCTCATCTAGGATTTCTGACTTGAGGGTAATAATTTTTTCTCAGCGGTTGGGATGGAAAGTGATTCTATTTAATAAAAATGGAATTAGATGTTCTTATATTTACATTTGGAGACTCGAACAGAGGGACACAGGCTTTGAGATACATTCCCCAGTGATGTCCATGCATGATAGAATAATGGTTTTGTTTTTGGCTTCCCCTCAATTTTAGGGTGATAATTGACAGTCAGGTTTTGACTTTCAAACTGGGGAGTGCATGTGAGTAGGAAATCACTGTGGTCCTGGCAAAGATTAACATCTGGATGGTGTGTAGGTAACATGCATTGAATTGAGCTGGTCTGTTGGGGAGGAGGAGAAGAGAACATCCTTGCAGAAGTGAGACCTGCTGCTGTTTAATTTTCTGTGCTGCTGTTTCTGTGCAGTGCTGGGGGAGGACTTTGGGAAGGGTGGGTCAGTCCCTCAGGGCAGGAGCTGCGAGGAGGAGGAGGAGGAGGAAGGGGTGTCCTCGCTCCTTGTCCCCTGGCTGGCAGAGCAGGGCTCTCTGTGTCCCTGTGCAGATGCTGTGCTGGTGCTGGCACCTGCTGCCTGCAGAGCTCTTTGGGAATGTTCCAGGACTGCTCTACTCATCAGACCTGCCTTGCACCGTAATGAACCAGCAAGATTGAGCTATGACAGTAAAAACCTGAGGCACACAAGTCCTGGAGTGATGCTGGACTCTGAAACATGAGTTTGTGAAGAAGATGACAGGGCAGGCCCAGAGACCTGACTCTTCAAAATCTGTAGTCTCATTTATTTGGGTTTCATCTCAAATGAAGAACTGCTTTTCAGCATTTCTGAAAGCAAGGCCGATTGCTGATGGCCTGGATGATGAGGTGGCTTTGTAGAGTGGGGTCAGTGTGTGTTGAGTGTGGCTGTCACCTTTTAGAGTCCTTTTAGAGTCCCCTTTCCTGTTCATCTTCTTGCCGGTAGGTACCACAGCATCCTTGTTAGGGAAATGACCTCGGATGTCACTTTCCAAAGAGCACCTCTGCAGCCACAGGCTTCTCCTGTTTGTTTGCCTGTTCGGTGCCCTGTGCTGGCCACTCAGGAGTAAGTTAATTTCTTTGTAAGGAAAATCGTTAGTCTTTGTAAGGAGTTCTTAGTCTGTTTTGATCCAACTTGATTTGTTGTGATGACTGCTTTTGCTAAAACTGTGCCCTGTTTGCTTCTGCAGCTTTTATTTGCAATCATGGAGGGGTTTTTTAGTGCCACTACTTGTTAAAATAGGTTTTCTGTCTCTTGGACAGTTTGATTTGCAGTTGCATCTGTTTGTACAGACCTTATGTTCAAATATCATTAGTGGGCATAAAAACAAATAAAGATGCTGTGATTAAGGGCTTTTTAATTGAAATTATTTAAGATTAAATTACTTAGATTGAAATTATATGATACCAAAAGTGCAAAATTTGAAATAAGTTATTTTCTGTCTTAATTTTCACTCCAACCTGCCACTGACAATTTGACTAATGGATTGTTTGTTCAAGGAAGAAGGCCTGATGATCTATGTATACAAAGAAATATAAATGAAATTCAACTCCCTTTCTTTTCCCCTAGTACAAGTGCCAGTATTTTCAAAACAGGAATATAAAGTTCAGCAACTGAGTCAATTTCTAAACCCAAATCTGAGTTGTCCTGTGGTTGTGGTGGCACTCAAGGGAGAGTTGCCCTTTCAGAGTGTAGCTTGTGGATGAGAAATGAGTGTAATATATTACATTTTTCTGTACCGTGTGCCATTTCAATGGCATGACAAAAGAAGGAAACAAGTAGGAGTGTGCTTTTACATACAAAAGGCGTTTTATGTCTTGGATTTTTTCTTAAATGTCTTACTTGCAAGATACCTTCCTTCCCCCACCAGTAATTGTTGTATTGTCTGCAGTGATGACATCCATTAGTTTGCTCTCTGAAACAGGAGTTCGTTTTCAAAGAAGGATTTGGGAGATTGTGCCGAGTTTTTTTCCCTTCCTGTGTCTTGGGTGCTGAGTCAAGCTGAGTGTCCTGTTCAGATTTTGTTCAAAGATTTTCCTGTAAAACATGCACAGAATATGAGTCGGCAGCAAAGACTTGTTTGAACAAATCAAACCTCGTGGCAGTGTTAGGGAACCATTTATTGCAACTTTGTGAAGACTACATTGGCCTTCTTATGTTGTCTGCAGGCCTGACACCCTTTGTAGATTGAAATTAGTTTCCAAACCTGGTGTTCTGAGGTTTCTCCAGTAATTCTCATGTTTTGGGCACTTAGAGATTAATTTGTATCTTTGTTAATTGCCTCAATGAATGTGCAATGAATGTACTTTTTGATTCAAAATGCTTTTCTCTAACATAGTGGATAGGCTCCTCAAAGGGAGTGTGAAAGGTTCCTTCCTCTGCTGGCAGATTAACTCTTGCCTATCACTTCCTCACAGGCTGCATCCCTTTCCCTGTTATTATATTTTATGGGATTCCATACTTATATGCACCAGGGATTCAGATCCAGAGGCAGAAGTCAGTTTCTTTCCATCTGAGCACTCTATTTTATCTCACCATGAATCATACTACATTTTACTGGTAGAATATTTGCTTGTTCATGCTGCTTGTCGTTGTAAGGAGGATAAGCTGCCAGGCTGTTGTCTGGGACTTGGTAGCAGCAGGAACTTCACGTTTTTTCTTCATCTTCTTTTCCAACTTGTAACTTCAGACAGTCATATTCATGCAATAGTACATGAATTTTAAAAGTCAACAATGAAATCGGAGCAGTCTGTTCTGTGTGCTTTCTTTATTTGGCCCATAACCCCTAACGTGCCTGTAGTCTGCATGCCATGAAAGTAGATGAAGAGAGCAGAATAATGTTGAAGATTTTGCATTTAAAAAAGAAACAGAATTCCCGACTGTCTTAAACATTAGAGGCAAACTGTATTTAACAGCTCCTATTTGCAACCATTTACAAACATAAGGGAACTTTTTGGGACACCCTATTGTGTGTTATTCCCCTGTCAAGTCAATGCTCTCTCTGTCCAGTGGCATTTAAATTAGCTGGGAATAGAGCTGTGACTGTTACATTCTCACCTGGACTTAACCTGCAGTCCCATGAAATTGCTTTACTGGCTGGGTAGCACAGCATGGGTTGTAAAGTCAGATCCTGTAATTTGTTGAGCTGGACCTGTGTGTTTCAAGATTCATTAACCAGGCTGCCCAGTTCTAGGTGTGTTACCTGGATGGTCAGGCAGATCCAGGCTCTGAGTCAAATCCTGGAAGCCACTGGACTTCAGACAGGGGTCAGGGTTGGAAAACAGACGTTAATTGACCTAATCTAAGTGGAAAAGATAAGCATCACATATGGTATCAGCAAAATTTTGCTCAATAGGTTATTGGTTGTTGGTTTTTTTTTCTGTGATGTACAATAACTCTAATGAAAGATGGAGTTAAAGGTGGGAGCTCTGGTCCCATTTTGTGACCAAATAGATACTTCTTTCTCTGGTAAATATTTTTATGCAAATAAAAGGTACATTCACAGACATCTCCACATGTTCAAGGCAGAAAGGACTGCCAGGCTGTAACCTTTCAGTCTGCTGTGAGGTTCCTGTTTATTTGACTGTGTAATGCCAGCACTTGCTGCATTTAACCTGACATGAGGGGCTCTGGTTCCCTGGTGCAGCCTCCCCCTGCCGCTGTCCTGATGACACAGCCACCTTGTCCCTGCATGCTGCAGGCAAGGAGGGGCCAGGGGCACAGCTGGGTGCTGCTCTGGGGGTGCTTGGACACCAGTCTGAGTACTGGAGGTGTCTGTGCACGGAGGACAGCAATGTTCAACCCTGTAAATAACTGTGGGCTTGGCTGGTTCAGTGTGCACAGAGCAGCCTCTGCTGGTTCTGCCCACCTTGATGGGTCAGTGCAGGGGAGCTGTCACAAACACAGGCCTTTTATTTTGAATAAACCCCTGGAATAGATAGAACCTTTCTTGTTGCAGTGCAGTGGTGCAGGCTGGCTTTGCATCCTCTGCAGGGTTCTTGCTCATGGTTACCTCCATGTGGAAGGTGTGAAACAGAGCCACACAACTCTGTAAGCCTGGCCTGCTGATGTTGGCAATGGCCTGGATCCTCTTCAGCAGATTCTTTCCCCTTTTTACATCTTATAAGAATTTCTTTGGGAGGGTAAGAACAGAAGGTGTGTTCTTTAAATGCACTTCTCTTTGAGGAGTCTCAGCGTTGCTGTTGCAATGGAATGGATGAACCTGAGTTCTCTTCTGCTAAAGCAGATTTAAAGGGGGCGGCAGGGAGTTGTCAGGGCTACTGGTCTGTGAGTAGAGATTTCAGTCCAGGTGTGAGAGAAATTACAGTAAGTTTTAATAATGAATCTAACTCTGGTGATAACTCCTATTTGCATTTATATACATATATAATCTTCATGTTCAATAGTATCAACAGAATTTTGGTGTTCAGATAAGACAACTTAAAGGAAATATTCTACCTTGGTGGTAGATGGTGGTTCTACCTGCATAAAAGGTGATTCAGTGGTTTGTTTGTCTTTGATAAATCTTTACAGAATCAGGCAAATAAGCTGCTTCTCACAGACCAGCTGTTTCATTTGTGTGTGTAAAAATAATGCTTTAAAGAACTGCAAGTCAGCCAAAGGTTTCTGTTCTCCAAATTGGGTGGTAGAATTCCTTCAGCAGCTGTGACTAATGAAATTGGTAGTATTTTTATTACTTTGTTATAGAGGAATCAAACTTTAATTTGCCTATCCATAGTCTGCTTTCTGGGCCTTGCAGGTCTTGGAAAGATTTGGAGTGTGCTAACAATGCTGAGCCAAGGCTTCTGTGACAGGTAGTTTTCTTTCCTACAGAAACAACCAAAACTGATTTTTTTTTTCCTTCTTGTCACAGGATAGCAATTACAATGGCTTGAAAATTTGAAATTTCAACATAAATTGGACATTGTAAGAAGTCTTCTACTTTGTCTTTTGTTTGTGGGATGTCAGATACTAGAAAGGCTTGTGAAATACTTATTTTGTTTGTACAGCTGAAAGTTAGAAAATACCTAAAATGTTATGCAGGCTTCCAGCTGGTAGGGACTAAAGAAGAGAAGACAAAATTATAAGGAAAGCCTTAAACCCTCTTTTGACTCTAAAAGGCTTGGAGAGCTAGGAGCTTGCATGAAGTATGGGACGCTGGAGACCCTTTCTTGGAGAATTAGGACCTCTGCCAAGGGCTCCAGCAGGGAGAATGGCAGCAGGATGGAGCAGGAGGGAAGGGCATAGATACATAGTGTGTACAATAATACTTTGCTTCCCAAGAAAATATTTTTCATGTCCTGTCTGACAAAAGAGTTGATGTGGTTGTTGAATGACAAAACATGGGTCGTGTTCCATGTGGTGGCCGAGACAGAGGCTGGGTTTGTGCCCACCCTGCTCCTGCATTGTGTCACTGGAGTTAAAAATCCCTCAGGTGGGGGAGAGGAGATGGGCAAAGCCTTGGTGGCTTCGAACACCCCTGTGCTGGAGTCTCCCACATCCTGCAGCTCCGTGGATTTGGTGAGCTGCTCGTCCAAGTGCAGCAGCAGTGATCCTGCAGACACCTGACCTGGGAATTTTAAACAGTTCCTTCACAGGTATTAAAGATTTCCTACACCAGATGCTCTTCTGAATGTTTGTTTGCTTTTGCCCTGATTTCAAGGGTGAGATTTTTGTTCAGACGAGGCAGAAATCTGCCATTGTGCCTGATGGAGGTGGCTGCTGATCTGCTGTGGCAGGTAATCAGCTGTATCCCTCCACAGAGCTGGCAGCAGTGCTTAGCCAGAGTCTGTGGCATTTTTCCCCAGAAGGATGGGGCTGTTTTAAGGAACTGTACTGACCCCAGTGTGGGAGTTTGGGGATTTCTGTGACTGCGAGTGTATTGCTACAAAAGGGTGAATGAAGCTCACACTGACTAGCTTGAAAATTAATTTTCTCCAGCTCTGCTGATTTTGGTTCTGGTTGAGAAATTTGCACAATATATCTTGTTTTGTGCTGAAAACACTTAACTAAGAGTGATATGAAACTCGCCAGTATACCTGGAATGCATTTTACAAACATGTTTATGAATCAAGTACTACGTGTTGTAAGTTGAACCTAAAATTAAGTTGCTTCTACCCTCATAGTTTATCTCATTGGATTCTTTTTGTGCTGTAGAATTTAGTTTTTTAAAAGAAAACACTTCAACTTAAGTTGTCATCCAAGAAGGTCCTTTCAGTTTTTGACTTGGCTCTGTCAGTGAGGAGTCGCAGAGTCTCAGTCAGGCTGGGTGGGCTCTGCCCTCTGAGCGGGTGCAGATGTGTTCTCCAAAGGGCTGGTGTTTTGGGCCTGCCTTATCTCCCAGGGCAGAGGACCCCATGCAGCTGCACTTCTGCCTTAGCTCTGCTCAGGCATTGATAAGCTGTGTGGCTGGGAGTACCCAGTCACACACAAATCTCGATTCCAACACGCTCCCCTTTTCCCCTGGAGCTGCTATTTCATCTTCGTGTAGCAAAAGGGCCGGCTGACACCTATATTCATGACTGACTGTAGTGGTGTTAGAGTAGGAAAAGGGTCTAAAAAAGCTGCTTGGAGTGGTGGGTTTTTTGGAGGCTGTGTGGATGGCTGGTTTCTGCAGTCATAGAAATATGAGAATAGAAGCAGAGGCAAATGAAGTGTAGGTTGGAGCTACGGGAGCATCAGGAATTAGGATTGAGGAGGGGTCTGTGCCCTGTGGTTTGGATCCCTGTCCTGTGCAGCGCCAGGATCGGGCCCACCGTGAGTCCTCGAGAAAAATTAGTTACAAAAAGTTTCATTTCCCCTCCGAGGAAAGGCATAATGGCTGTTTCTCGAGGTGAAAAATCGCAGGTAAATGTGTGAATGGGCACGGGCACCTGGAGGACATTCACCCCTCTCCTGGCGCCCCGCAGAGTGACCAAAGGCAGGGACCCTCGCTGCCCTGGCCGCAGAGCTGGGAGGGCTGCAGGAGCCCTGCCCTGCCCTGCCCGGGCTCGGACAGCCTTCCCCCTGCCCGGCCCGAGCAGCTCCGTGCCCGACACGGTTTGAAATAGGTTTCACTGGGTGCCTGGGCATGGAGGAATTCGCTGAAACCCGATCCTTGCCGGAGCTCCGTCCTGAGGGGTGGCTCCTGTCCCCATTGTCTCGTGCGCCTTTGTTTTAAAATGATATTAAGCCTCAGACACCAGCTGATTTACTTTAATTCAACAGCCAACTTATGTTTGATTTCTTTTCATATTCAAGTGAGCCATCTGGCTTTAATGAACTGTAACTGTTTTTAATGCTGCCTCCAGTTGCTAACATCTGAATATTTCATGTGCAGAAAGGAGATTTGAAATGCAGAAGTGAGACTGAAGAGTCCAAAGTATTTCCAAAGCAGCTCTGTTCCAGCAGTACTTGTGCTCCACTTCCCTCGAGATTTATCAAAAGATAATCTTTGGGGTGCCAGACTGTAAGCAGCAGCCATGGTGGGTGCTAATTACAAGTGCTCTCAATTTTGTGTACATAAAACACCACAACTGCTTATGAAATCCTGAATAACAACCCAACTTGACTTGGGCAGAATATCAATCAGCTTCAACAGGAGCTGCCACTGTTTGGCATCTTCTAAATGAACAGCCTCTTTGGTGCTTGGGGTTTGGTTTTGTGGGTTTGTTTTGGGGTTTTGGTGGGGAGCGTAGTGTCCTAAATATTCTCATGTTGCATAAAGGAAAAAAAAAAGAGTGTAGTTGTGTCACATAGTTTAGTTATAGAAGCTAATTGAGAACTGTATCCCATAAATGGAAAATAGCTTAATTGCCATTAATTCTGAGTATGCTTTGCCAGGGCTACGCTATTCTAAAGCAGTGGCGTATCCTCAGACTTGTGGAATATGTGCTTTGCTCACAGCATTGCCTTTGTTTTGGCTTAGCGCTGTGACAGCTGATAGACTTGGGATAGGCCATTACCGAGACATGTTTTGATTAATGATTAAGAAGTGTTTTGTTGGTTAGTTCTTCTATGTGCGCTGAGCATCATGCCAGTGACATCCTCTTCCAGCATCACTTTATAAAAGATGGAATAGATGGAAGCTCAGTCTGTGTAGGGAGAGGATAGTCTGGGAACGTGTGCTTGAGTTACCTTACCCTGCTCTGCTTTGTCCTCTGAGCCTGGAGCAACTGTGAGCAACCAGTGGAGAGTGAGAGTGGAGCCTGTGCTTAATTTCTCCGTGCCTTTGTCACAGAGGCAGAGCTGGCTTGGGAGTTAACGTGTGACCTTGTAGTTACATGCTGAGCACAGACTTTCTGAGCTGGAGCGGAGCAGGTTATAGGCATATAGCAGAAATTGGCAGCTGGGTTCCATTCCAGACACATTCCTGTGAAGCTGTAATGAGTAAAAGTTATTAGTATATTCTACACAGTAGATTTTTGTGGCATTAAGCTGCCATTCTATAGGAGCTCTTAATGATAACTCTTGCTACTCACAATTTTATTTTTTTTCACATGTAATGAAAATTTTTGAAGTTGGCTGTAGTTTTGATTGTACTTGAACTTCCTACATGACTGAGCACTGCTGCTGGATATTTTATTCTATTCAAGTTTGCTGATTTATTTGTGTGTGAAGGAAGCTACCAGTGTTGTGTATCTCTAAGGGTTATCAGGTAGTCTGCATAGACACTATAGCTGTACAGAACTCAAAATCAGAGACTTTTCAAATGTGTAGGACTTCCTTTTTATAAAGCATTGTTATTCAAAATGTGTTCATTTCAGAAGCACAACCTGTGTTTTTTAGAACCTGATTTTTAGTCCTCTCTATTATTTCAGATATCTCACTTAAATAAAACAGGTGCTTCGCAGACATTCAACAAGAGTGCAAAGGGTTTTTGAAATTACCTTTTTCTTAGAAGAATTTTCAAGCCAATAATCTTGGTTTTATGACCACTCATCTCTTTGATTTATGTAAAGATGTCAGTCAAAGTGTGTTATTTCTAAAGAAAGACTCTTATTTACTATGCAACTTTGCTTTTGTGGAGAATTTTGTAGAGAAACAAAACTTGTGGTTCACTGCTAATGATCTGGTGGGCTTGCTTCAGTTCTGTTTTTACTTATTTTCTAGCATTCATAATGAAATAATTATTTAATTGCTAATAGGAATAGGTTTGTAAATTGGATATTAGGAATAAATGTTTCCTGTGAGGGTAGGGAGTCCCTAGGGTTTCCCAGAGCAGCTGTGGCTGCCCCTGGGTCCCTGGAATGCCCAAGGCCAGGTGGGATGGGACCTGGGCAGCCTGGGGCAGTGGAAGGTGTCCCTGTGTCCCTGCCCGTGGCAGGGGCTTGGAACGAGATGATCTTTGAGTTCTCTTCCAACCCAAACCACTCTAGGATTCTATCTGAAAAGGTGCCATGAAGATTTCCTTACCAGTTGTTCCTTTCAGGTGTTTTCCAGGATCCCCTCCTGAATGTCCCGGCTGCTGTGGAAGGCGGGAGGCGACTCATGACCACCAAACAGTGACAGCCTCGGACCCCCTGCTTCTGGCTGCTGGGAACAGCCCTGGGCTCCTGTGGAGATGAATGGAGAACAGCAGTATGATGCAGGTAACAGTCCAGCACAGCTCCCTGGCCAACTTCTCTAAAAACACTGGCAATGTGGGAGGAAAGTGAGCACAGTGAGTGTCCCACAGTGCGTGTGCCTGGTGCTGCTCACGGGGAGAAGCTCCAGTTTCACAGATTCTGGCTTGTGTTCTGGCTGTGGGGCTGGCTTGGCTGTGTTTGTTACTGCTCTGTGTCAGAGCAGGGTGTATCACTGGCTTAAAGGGAAACAAAATCTGGCCCACCTTGGTGGATGTGTTTTCAAGAAGCTGCGACTTTGCTTTCTGTGGTACCACTATGAGATGGGCTTATGAAAAGGTGGTGTTAACACTTATTATTTTAAGGCATTTATCTTTCAGAGTGGTTAATACCTAGTTCTGTCCTTGTGTTCATCTTCTTCTTAATATTTTGGCAAGCTTTTGCTGCTGGTTGGAAAAGTCAGATAACTGAAGCTGTTTGCTGCCACTGTAATCTGTCCTGTTTTTCTGAAGTGCCTTGGTGTGTCCTCTTTGATAGGCTTGTGATATCAGTCCCTGACCTCCTGCAGCGTGGTGTATTATGAGAAATCAGCTCAGGTTTTGGATCACTTTGGAACACTAGGCCAGGAAGAGTGTTAGTGTGGGATGGCTGGGAATACTAACAGCTTTCTGAAACAGTTCTGGAAGTGTGGGGGTAGGGACCATCTATTTGCTCTGTCTTGCCTGCCATGGTTTGTCTCTTTTTTTTGAGGAGGTCCCTACCTATCACAGTGTATATAAAGCAAATTTTAATTTGTAATTATCAGTGTAAACAACTGGATCAAGATTTTATCTGAGTATTACTTTCCTTTGGTACTTTGTCCAACAAGCTGCTCTTCTCATAGGATAATTCACTACTGGTAATTTTTCTACCTTTACTTTATGGAAATCTAATTGTTGTCAGTGTTGCTGAAGAAATGTTAAACATAATTTTAATTTATAGTGCTTTTTAGGAGAATGGTGTCATCTGCTTTATGATGCTGAAATGTGCTTTTTGATTATTAATTACAGCAAGTCAATTGAGTTGTTGTCAATGTTATATCCTCAAATAGTCCAGAAAAGGCATCATGGGTGTGGATGTGGAATTTCTCCTGGCACATGCAAATACTTTTTCCTTGCCTAGTGGAAACTGCAGGCTTCTGTCACAGAGTGTAAGGAAGGGAGAAGAAGAGTGAGGAGTTGTTTACATGGTCACATACAGTGCTGTGTCCACAGGCTGTGATAGCACATCTCTCAGTCTTAAAACCTATATTGACATTTTTCCATCTTCCTCAAAAAGTAGCAGGTCACAGAGTCCTCTCTGACTATGTGCTTTTGAATAGCTGGGGAAAAGTTTGATACTGGCTTGAAATTACTCAGCAGCTATTTCCCTGAGCATCCTTTTGTGCCAGGTTTGAGTACAGGAGGCTGTGAAGAGCAAACAATAAATGATGAGAGCTTTACTTGCATTCAGAGATAGCTCCCAGCAAATACCTGCGTGAGCATAAGCACAGTGGTTTTGTTGTGCCCTCTAATATTGTTTTCTGAAGTGCTTTTGAGTTACACCAGTCCAAACCACTGCTGGAACATTGCCTTCATATTCTTTGACTGGTGTAATTTTCTTCCACTTGATAATTTGCTGCAGCTTTTGGAGATTCTCCTCTGTTTTTCTGGTTTTACATCCAGGCTCTCTGGCTCCAAGAACCCAGACAAAGCTCAGGGTTGTTGGTTGTGATGTTCCACTGCACTGTGAGAGGAAAAGACAACTTTTATTCTTGTCACAGTCTTTCAACTCCTGAAATTCCAACCTATCTTTATTTATTCATGGCCTCTTAGCTGGTGGAGATGAAAAAGATTAACTGTTATTAAAATCAGATTGAACTATATCTACATTTCAGGGTGAGAAACCTTTGGGTTAGCCTTACTGAAGTCTGCAAGACCTTCAATTGTGATGTGCTTAAATGTCCAATGTGACAGTCTTCAACTAAATCACATTAAAAATGCATGAAAGTTATTTGCAGTGAGAATTTAGCTCAAATCCAAAGATGAGAACAGCCTAGTGTAGGCTGTTTCCATTTCAGATATTTTTAAGGGCTAACTTACTTAATATTTCACTACATTCTCCAGTCCAAATGGTATAATTCCATATTCTTTCTCTACCTGTATGTATCAGAGAGTAGCAGGATGTAATTTGTGATAAAATTCAGAAAGAGTGAGTGTTCCCACTAAGGCCAGTTGAAATAGTGACAAATGGGAAGTGATGCACCTGCCTAGGAAACTGCTGATATTCATATAGAGAATTTTCTTACCTCCAAAGTGGATGAATATTCTCTACAGAGCCTCTGTAGGACACTTCTTGGATTTTACTTAAGAAAATGTTAGTTTGATTTGAAAGTTCTTTTGACACAAACTGGTTGCATGGCAAGGCCAGAGAGATGAGAATTGTGTCAGGTTTCTTCCCCTGCCTTTGCCAAAGTTGTGCTTTGCCTCTGGGCTAATGTGCTGTTCAGTCATCCTGTCTAATACAGAGAAATAAGTCTCCACATAGTAGAAAGCTGAATTTATTTAGGGCTTGCAGCAATTAAGGATATGGGGAGAGAGGGCATAAATATGTACACCCATGCAGAATTAGATGAATAAATTGTGCTTTGGAATCAAATGCATTAAATATGGTTTTGCCTGTTGTCATCTGTCACACTGATTTGCAAGTTTTCTCACAGTAGCAAGAACCTCTGCTGTAAATGTCTGAGGTTTTATTGAACATTCTGAACTCAGACTGATCAGGGTGTTTAATGCAGACTTATGACCCCTCAGGAATGTGGCATCATTAAACTGGTCCTGAGTCTCCAGGGATCTGCCAACCTGTGAGGACAGAGCTGTGCAATGGGGTCTTGCAAAAAATACCAGCAAAACACTTCAAAGGCTTGATTTAAGCAGGGCCTGCTCTGCTGCCACTGTCCTGCCAATAAAACCAGAAAAGTGATTGGATTCTGACTCTGAAAGCCTTACCAGAGAGATGGTCTTTTGCTGCACCTTTGGAGTGCTTCTGCATTCAGATGTTGAAAAAGAGAGACTTATTTCAGGGGTTTTTCTTTGTTTATGTAGTCCTACCACATGCCATAATTCAAAAGCTAATTTATTGCTCTCACTGTGAATCCTTATACAGCATTTTTACTTGGAGCTTTATTCTGTGAGCTTTTCCTGCTCCACAAGGAGCTGTGCTAAATAACCTGGGGTGCTGTGGCAGGTTTGTGAGAAGCAGCAAACAGGATGGTTCAAACCATGGCTGAACACAAACCTCAGCTGGGGCAGCCTCCAAAAGGGAGGAAAATTCCCCAGCTCTGTGCTCGGTGGTGGAAGTGAGAGGCTGAATCACCTCAGCTGTGAAACCTTGGTGAAATGTGAACGCAAGCTGGGTTCAGCTTTTGTGAATGAATGAACAGAAAAAGTTGTGGGTGCTTTTTGCTAAAGTGTTTAAAAATCCCTCTGGACTGAAGGAAACTCCCTAGAAGAAAATAGTCAGAGTGTTAAATTTGCCATGAGTGCTGGATAGGGATTTGTGTTTTGCTGGATTTTTGTTTTTTTTGGGGGGGGGGAGATGGTTTTGATTTTTGAGTTGGTTGGGTTGGGTTTGCTTTGATTTGTTGGGGGCTTTATTTGTTTTTCCTACGCAAAACGGGTTTCTAAGTGAGCATTTGTCCGCGCTGGTGAGCGGTGGGTGCTGTGCAGCACAGAGCGGGCTGAGCCCGGCTCACCACGGACGGGGCCAGGGCCGCTCTGGTGTGGGCCGGGCTGCAGGGCCCGGCGCGGGCCGATAGCCGGCTTTCCTGGCAGCTCCTTGTAGCAATTAAGTGGCAACAGAAGTTACTAATTGACCCTTTCAGTGTGTGAAGTGACCTGTGGCTCATTTAAGGAGCTTAACTGCCCCTCGGCGGTTATCTGATGATAACGGGGCTGGGGACGCGCTCTGCGGGGCCGCGGCTCCCCGCGGCACTGCCGGGCAGCTGCTGCCTCCGAGCGCCTCTCCCCGCTCTGCTTCCCTTCCAGCAGCACCGAGAGTGCTGCCCAGGCAGGACCTGCTCTTCGGGCTACGGGGAACCGGCGTTCTTGCTGCAGGGGGATTTTTGATGCGAAGGGTGAGATGGTTTTCCTTGGGTGGGAGCAAAATGAGAATTCGCTCCTGGGTCTGACTGACCAGAGCTGGTGTTTGCTCCCTTTTGATTCAGGAACTGTGAACTTCTGCGTTTTTATGGTCATATAAGACTAAAATTCTGTTTAAATGAGTTGAGAAATCTTAATCTATTTTAACAACATTTTGCGATTAAATTGTTTTTCTTAGAATGGCTTGCAGCCAAAGCTTTGATCAGCTCCACCCTAATTTGCAAACAACTGTGGTCTGTGTCTTAACCTTTTATTTCCTAAAAAGAATTCAAAATAAAACTCCATATTTATTTCTCCAGGTAATTTCTTCAGTAAGTTAAAAATTATCTTTTAAAAGTGATGGTGATATTCAAGCTCTGAATCTTTTGAGCTACAAAAGGCCAAAATAACCAGCTGTGGTTGGTTAAAAACAGACAAAGTTGGGTTCTGGAGAGATAAGAACCTCTTTTAAAATAGATAATGTCATCAGCAAACAACAGCTAACTGAATATACATTTTTAAGTTTTGGGAAATGATAACTCCTGGAGTCACAATGAAAAGTCAAAGATGAGCTTAACCATCAGTCTGAAGGTAAAAAAAAACCATATTAAACGCAAGACTTGTACATTTTTAGCCTATTTAATGTATCTCAGACTTTTGGACATATATTTGCTCCTTTCTATTGGAGGACTGGGAATTGTCCCAGAGCTTACTTAGCTTGTTAGCTTGTCCAGGGGGCTGATAAGGACACGTGGTGGTAATTAATTGGGTTTTTTTTTAATGTGTAATGTTTCCTACTCAAACGACTGCTGCTGGAAAGATCAGTTACTGTCTGTCCTAGGAAAGGCACGGTCTGTAGGAAATGCCAGTGTCCTGTAACCTTTGCCGAGCTCTCCTTGGGCTTGTGATACACAGAGATTTCTCTGTTTTCAAATATAAACAAGGTATCAGGTTTCCTGGTCCTGAGAGGGGGAAAGCTCTGTTGTTCATTCATAGACAGCTATGGGGCAGATGGTGGAACCAAGCCTGAAAATGAAAATGAAAGCTCTGCTCTTGTGTGCTGTCACTGCCACACCATTTTGCTGCTGAACCTGAACCTCATGTGCTGAGGTTAAAAATGCTGCTTGCATGGGTTGGGATCCTCAGTGGCCATCCCACTGTGCTCCTGCAGGAAAAAATGAACTAAATAGGGGACCTGAAATCCACCTGGGCTGGCTTGGTGTCTTTTTAGCCAAGTGGGTACATGCTGGAGAAAATAGGAATAGGAGAGCAGCTGAGAAGGGGGCCAAGCCAGAACTGAAGGGGGGACCAGGGCTGGGGTACCGGCTTGACAATAATAATAGAAAACTTGACTAATCTGTAGTGTGGCTTGTTACAGGTGCTTGCTTCCCTAACAGCCTGAATGAGGTTTGAACTGTGGTTTGAGTGGTTTTAGCACATTTATGCTTTAAATGCATCCCATAATGAGGTTTTCTTGGTCTAAAGAAGCTGTTACACCTTACGAGCTGGGGTTTTTAAGTGGCCAAGTTGAAAGGACCTTATTTCAGTTATGCCTCAAGTTGTTTTCTTTAGAAATACCCTGAATCCCTCTCTTTGCTTTTGGTGTTTTAGAACAGCTAAATGTATACTATCTAACTTTAAAAAGAGCACAGTCACGTTTCAAAGGATTTTTTTAGACTTTCCTTTCAAATATCTTACTAGTGGTACTGCTCTTTCCTGGATGGTTTTTAATATAAAACACCAACAGTCCAGTGTGCGTGGAGTTCTGAGTCTCTCATATTTTTGATAAAAATACAGCTCTTCTGCCTATGTTTCCCTCTCAAAAATTGTAAGCAAATTTGTGCTAAACCAAATCCTCAGCATTTCACTGTTTTCCAGACTAAGTCCAGCTTATGAGTGCTGTGTTCACAGGCAACAAGTGTTCACTGCACACTTGTGTACTCAGTCATTTGGAATCAAAGTGGGTTTTGCTGTGGATTGTAGGAGACTAAAGCCACTGAATTAGAAGTGTTTGGCTTCTCTTCCAGATGCTGGTTCCAGTGTGGAAGAAATGGAATTCAACTGGGATGAGTATCTAGAAGACACAGGAGCAACTGCAGCCCCCCATGGATCTTTTAAACATGTGAGTAAGGGAGCATGTGTGTGCTTGGCATCTCCTGCATTGTTTCTTTGATACACTAAGTGTTCAGGGTTTCTTTGAATGAGTTACTGCTCTCAAATTTGGAAGATTAACTAGAATCATGGTTTTTATAGACAAACGCAGAATTTAACCTTTTTTCTTACTGTTTCTTGTCTTCGTCCCTGTACATAGCACAGGGTAACCTCACCCACAAGTGCTGAAATCTAAGGAGTTAAGGTCTTTTCTGCACCAGAAGATAAGCTTAATTTTTCTCAAGAAGCTCAAAATATCCAGTCTCTTTCTTCTTTTGGTGATTGCTCCTGGACAACTGTTATGGAGGAATAGCTTTAGAAAGCTGGTGGCAGAATAACTCTTTAACAGCAGAATTCAAATGTGCTTTTAGAGAAGGTTTAATGGCAGACCTCAAGGAGGCAAGGGGAAAATAACAGCTCTGCCAAACACCTGACTGTAGTAGTTAGAAAACTGATTAGGATAATTGTTGATCACAGGCTTAATGCATAGGATGAAGTCTTGATAAGCCCTTGTCTTTGCCCTTGGATGTCTTAAATGTTTGCTGGTAAAGTCCTGGAGAGCACTGTCCCATTGGGAGAGATCTGAATGTGAAATCTGCCTTCTTGTACAGGGTCCTCAGTGAAGGTGAGCTGTACAGAGCTGGTGTCCAAACCTGTTGGTTCTCTTCCAACAATTAAAGCACCTTCCAGACTGCCAGACTGGTGACTGCGTGTGACGCATTGCTTGGAAGACACCCTGTGGTGCTCAGGCTTTTGGGTCCAATACCATGACTTTCAGTATGAGGAAACTTAAATCAGCAGGAAAACAGACTGAGGTCTGTTTGTGAAGGATCACAAAGCATTTTGAGTCCAAGGGTAACCTGGAGAAATGAAGACTATTAAATAATCTGTTAAAATGTCAGTTGTGTTTGTAGTAAAGATGTGCGAAAAATACAGACTTCACAGAGCCTGTTAGAACACTGGGATGTAATTGTAAGTTTTTTGTTCAAAGTAGAAATTCAGGTATCTCATTTCTGAAGGGAAGGGGACTGTGCTAGCTTTATTTTTCTGGGGTGTACTGAGGCTGTAGCTAGAGCCAGCTTAGAGTGGTGGTGTCCATGCAGCTCACACTGAGGGCACAGCGTGGAACCAGAGCAATGGCATTTTGCAGTAATACAGGGAATGGTCTGTCTCCTCTGGTGTGGTTTACCTCACTGGATCTCTGTTAAAGAGGCCTGCTATCATAGTTTGGACACTATATAATTAATTGTAATGCCAGCTTTACAGCAGTGGCCAACTGAATTAATGTTGTAGTTGGATTTTGTTAATTAGCAGGAGACACACTTTGAAAGACTTACTGCACTTGCACCAGCTCTGCTGTGTCAAGTCTGAGGTCTGGTGGCTGTGGCTATGGTTGATAAAAATACAATTAGGTTTTAAAAAAGCTCCACATTTTGTATGGTTATTAATCCGTGCCTGTGAGGAACACAATGTAGTGTTGCTGGTGAGGTGACATTGTGATGGAGAGTGGTGAGGAGGTGTGGGCAAAGCCCAGCCCCTTTGTCCCACTGCCCTGGGGGCTCAGGGGGCCTGGACCTCTGCAAGGAGGTGATGAGTGAGTGTGGACATAGATGCCTGCACATTCAGAATGGAACTATTGGGCATTTTCTACCAGAGCTCCTTAGACCAGTGATGTTCTCTGTAATAAGCTTGGCATAAAATTCTAAGGAGTTATTGCTGACAGTGAATTGACAGGCAGAGGGAGGAGGGTATTTATATCATAGTCTTGCTGTCAATAGAAGTGCAGAAGTGCAAGGTCACACGCTGGGGGTTTCTGTGGTCCATTAGAAGCTAATGTGTTGGAAAAGGTGGAGTAGAGAGCCTCACTGCCTCCCAGTGGAGAGTGACAGCCTGTCTTTGTGACAGCCCCGGGACAAGGTCAGTGTGATTCCAGGGTACAGCAGGTGAGTGGCTGTCAGGGGCAAGCAGGCAGGCACTGGTGTGCCTGTGCTGCTGATTGTATTCCCTCCAGCTCAAATCCATGGTCCCTGTTTCTTGACTTTAGAAATGACATGCTTTTATTATCCACCATCAGGAAAGCTAGCAAGCTTTACTCTCAAAACACCAGAATGGAAAATTCTGAGCTGAAGGGTAGTATTGACACAAGAGCAAATGAACACATATGATAATTAAATTAATATAAATGCATTTTTAAGTGGAACAGTATGGTTTGAGTTTGATTTTTTTAAATACTGAAGTAGTGAGCTCCCATTGTGAGTTGTGGGTGAGAAGTACTTAACTCATGTTGTAGAAGAATACATGGTCAGGTTAAGGAAGTGTAATCCATAATTACACAGCCTCGGTTGGAAAAGCACTGGACTTGCTTATGGGAGAGGTGACTTTCTAAATTTTTGTGCTTATATTAATTCTGAGAGTTTTGCCTTGCTATGAGTAAGACGCATTGGAGAATTTAAGCTACTTCTCAAATTAAGTGTGTTCTAATGTTTAATTTGTTAGCCTTTTAAAAATTAAACAATATCAAGATCAAAGTGACTGTTTGGCATAAAATGTAGCAGGAAAAAGAACTTACCAAAAACCTGGAGCTGTAATGAATGCCAGTGTTGTTATTCCCCCAGGTCTAAATCCCTTCCTCTAGAACCGAATGCTCTTTTTAAATTCCTTTCTACCCTTTACAAGACGTGTGTGACCATGAAAAACAATTTGGTGTTCAGCATCATCTGAACACATTTATTTTCTGTATGTTCTTGCATGCTCTTAGTCCTTTTTGTCTGTTCCTTATCATTATCTCCCCCGAACTCAGCTGCATCTCTGGCTGCATCTCTGGCTCTGGCTTGTGCCGTGGCACAGCCTGGGGGCAGCTCCTGACGGGACGGGGGCTGGAGTCACAGCTCCGGGCCCGCTGCTCCAGAGGAGCTGCTCAGGGGGTGCCCATGCTGGCAGGCTGAGCCGGGAGGCTCCTTGCGGGGTTTGCGGGGCTCCCCCGGCCCCGGCGCTGCCGGGAGAGGGCGCGGGCTCGGCCCCGTGTGCGCGGGGCTCCGGGGAGCTCAGCACAGGCACTGCTCTGCTGCTCGGCGCTTTGCTGAGACCTGCTCTCCCTGCCCTGGGGCTTTGGTCAAAGATCGGGTATCGGGAGCGGCGCAGATTTCCCGATTCCAGCTCGAGGCTTTTCTCTCGAGAATCAGAACATGAAGTTTTTGGGAATATCTCTTCTGCCAGAGAACTGTCTTTTTTAAGAGACACCCTCTATAATACCACTTCAAAAGGCCTGCAGGTATTGGGTCCTGCTGATTAGGTTTTTAAGAAGTGATTTCTCCTAGTGAAGGGTATTAACCCCAAGGATATGAACAGTTAACACAGGCATATGCTTTTCTTTCTGGTGTAGTTCTCTTAGTTTTATTTTTAGCAAACCAGTATGTGCTGGCTGATGAGACTGTAATAGCTGTGGCAGTTACTGAACTGTCAGCACAGAACTGGGAATAAATACCTTAGAAAATATCTGCTCCATCTGCAACATGCTGAAAGCCTTTCTTTTAGTAGGTTCAAAGAGGAAATGGAACTTGGGACCTCTTAAATAAGAAAGAAAACATGAGTTTCAACCAAATGAGAATGGGGAATTGACATGTCAGTTTGTTAGGATTGAGGTCCTGGAATTAAGTGTAGATCAGAGCATTTATAGAGAGAGCAGAACAGGGTCCATCTGCTCTTTTGGGATTGTTTGAGTTAGGAGAAATTAGGGATATGAGAAACTTAAGGTGTTGCCTTCTCTTTTAGGTCTCTCATTTCAGTGTCTCAGTTCTGTGCAGTCAGATTGGTCACCTGCACACAGCACACCCACATGCAAACAGAGCACTCACAGTGTCTGGTGCTTTATTGTTGTCAAAGTATGAAGAATACAGACTGATTATGTTCCATGCAATTTATGTAACAGTGCTACATATAGAATTATTTAGGTTCTTGCATAGAGAGGTTAAAAATCCTTATTCTGCACTTTGTGCAGGTTTGTGACTTCCTAGCTGAGCATGGTGGAAGAGACAGATGCTGTTACCTAAGGAACAAGTATGTACTTGAAATGGGCTTTTTGTCCGAAGACCTTGCATGACACAATTTAACACAGCAAGTCAAGGTTGTGGTGCTGAGTTTGACCTTTAGTTTTGCTCAGGTTGCCAGCCCAGCTGTGAGTGGAAAAGTCTTTCAGTGATGGAGGAAGGTATTGTCTAGGGCAGAAAATAAATGGCACAGTTATTGCTTTAAGCTTGGAAAGATACTCCGAAATGCAAAGATTTCATTAATGATGATTCTGTGTGCGTTGCAGTTTGGATCCCATAATGTGATATGGCTGTTTCTCTGAAGAGGCTGGGTGGCATTTGGCTTGAGTTTTTTTGCTAATGAACTTGAGTAATTGTTCCCTCTGTTATTCAACAAACTCTCTGAGAGGTGCTCAGATGTGATGATCTTCTTCCTCTTCAGGTGGATACAAGTTTGCAGAATGGTTTTGCCCCTGGCATGAAGCTGGAAGTCGCTGTCAAGTCTGACCAGAACACCTACTGGGTTGCCACCATCATCACCACGTGCGGGCAGCTGCTGCTGCTGCGCTACGACGGCTACGGCGAGGACCGCAAGGCCGACTTCTGGTGTGACATCCTGACCGCGGACCTGCACCCCATCGGCTGGTGTCAGCAGAACAAGAAGATTCTCAAAGTGCCTGAAGGTACCAGCTCTGTGTGCAGACACAGGGAGCACACCAAGCGGTGCTGCTGTCCTGTGTCAGCCAGGCAAGCAGCCTGTGTGGGTGCTGTGGTGTACAGATTCTGTTGCTGTGGGGACAAGATGAGGCTATCTGCTGTGTTTTCCTGAAATCCCATGAGAGAGGCTTGTGGTTATCTTAATCATCACCACCAAAATCTACTGCTTTGACATTTCATTGAAGTTTTTTTTTTGTTTTGTTTTAAGTTGTTACCAGTGTGTGGCAGATTATCTTGAATTAGGCAGCACAAGGTTGTGGTAACATCTTGTGTCTGAATAATCTTTATCTGGCAGGAAAAATCACAGTCTTTCTCTTTCACTGTTTGCTTAGGTATCAAGGACAAGATACCTGACCAGGAGGAGTTCCTTCAGCGGGTGCTGAAGGGGGCCTGCAGTGCCCCTGCTAACCTGCTGGAGGGGGTAAGTGCTGCAAGGGGCTGCATACTGGGCTTTGTCTTGGCTTTGCCCTTCATCATTAAGGGAACCTTATCTGAATTGTCAGTTCAATTCCCTTTTTAAGTTTAGGGAGCATTGTAATATGCTGTTGACCCTAGAGTCCACTCTCTAGTGTTTCCTATTTACAGTATTTAATTTTTATAGTGTTGTCCTGAAACATATCTGTTGCTGCAGGTTTGGGTTGTTCATTAATCCTGGCAAAAGAAAGACTTTTTTCAGCTCCCTAAGATTTCAGTCTTCTTCCTGTTCTGTTCCTCCTCCATACAGCTCTAAGAAAATAATGCTTTATTTATATGGCTTTCATGTTGTCTCCTTTTTCAATTAAGTCCTTTCACTTTGAATTGTTTTGTTTTGGAATTTTTTACTAATGGTCATATTATTGTTTCACTTAATTACGTCTTTGCAAATTTTTTATCCCCTGCTCTGCACTTAAAACAATATCTGTACCTTATATCAGTGTCTGGTTGTAAAGTACAGAACATAATGATTTTTGGAAAATGCCTTTGACACCTTCATTACAGCTAACAGTTCTGTCTGTGTGTTTCTGTCTAGTCATCTTTGTATGCTGGATTACTCAGTTTTAGAAAGATGTTATTCATGTTTCCTTCAAACCTGGAATATATAAATGATAATGTCTCTGAAGATTATAATGAGGACTTTAGTGAAATATGTGACTGTATCTACAGGCAGTGCAGAAGCTCTGACACAAACACCAGCGGTTCTGAACATTGTCACTTCTGGCTTGTGTTAGGAAGGGACGTGGATTTCTGTGCTTCTGTGTTCATACTTTATTTATGCAGACAGAATGTGTGTAAGGAGGTGGAAGTATGGCATTTGTTTTGTTATGTTGTACAGAATAATTTGTATTCTTTCTGCAGCTTCACAGAGGGAAAAATCCATTGGATCTCATCGCACCCGGCTCCCGACTGGAGCTGCAGAACACGCGGGACTCCCTGGAGGCCTGGATCGTCACCGTGGTGGAAAACGTTGGGGGGAGGCTCAAGCTGCGCTATGAGGGCCTGGAGGATTTGGACAAATTTGACCAGTGGCTCTTCTATTTGGACCCTTTCCTTCACCAAGTGGGCTGGGCAGCTCAGCATGGATACAGCCTGCAACCACCTTTAGGTACTTGAAAACACAGATCTTGTGTGTGGTGATCAGAGGGTAGAGGCTGCTGCTTAAGTGCTCTGAATTGTCCTTCTGGCTGCATGTGATGGCCACATAATCCATGTGATCTGACAAGTCCTGCACCTAATAAAATGAAGGTACAAATAGTCCTACAAGACTTTTCACCCACTTGTTCTAAATGTTTTTGCCTGTCAAAACTTTCCTCCTGTGTGTGCAAAGGAAGGAAGTGAGGAAGGGATTGCCTTCATGATTTTGATTCTTTTGGTTAGTTTGTTTTCCTGGGGTGGAAAAAGTCTTATGCTTTTGGTGTACTGTTCAGTGGGAGCTTTTGCAGTTGAGACCCTCAAGCCTACTGGGCTGATTTAGATACCATTTAAAAATATGAAAATCGAAGGAACAAGTGCATGGAAGTGGAGGCAGAGGCTGGGACAGGTGGACACATCTTTCAGACATGTCCACAACAGGGCAGGTCATCAGAGGAGGGGAGCAAAAAGTGGCAGAAACACAGAGGGATAGCTTGTGAACTTGCTAGTGCTGTAGCATGTTTCCTGATGAGGGGAAACCTTGGGATAAAGAATCTAGCAGTTTAGAGGGGCACACATCAAACCTTATTGCTATGTGTTATGAGAGAAAAGAAGAAAAATGACTACTCACTCTTTCCCTCTCTTTTTCCTCAAGCCATTAGGTCCTTGAGGAGTGAAGCAGATTGGCAAGAGATCCTGAAGAAGGTGAAAGAGGAGGAGGAGGAGTCCTCTGTTCCTACAGATCTTTTTAAGGTAGTTTAATGCTGTGGATGATACCATGGAAATGCTATATTCCTGAGCAATGATTCAGGGAAGTCAGTCTCCCAAAATCCTTTCCTTGTTTTGTTTTGTTGGTTTTTAAAATTTATTCCCTTTCTCTCTCTGGTTTAAAAATGTAATTATAAGGGAAAATAATCATACTGGTATAAATTCTTGGTAAGTTAGACAATGCAGCCGTCACAGTTATGTGAGTCATTAGTTGTCCTGGTTCACATGTTTTAGTCCTTCGGGTTCTTAGTCCATTTTTCTCAGCTGTGTTTGGACCCATAAGTAGAAGTAGATGTGCTGTTGCTCTTGAATTTGTTGGGTGATGTACAGAGATATGGAAAATTCTGGAGCAGGAACCCTGTTCTGCAGGTTTCTGTTAGACTGGAAATGGAGGCCTGTGTAGTTCTCTTGAAGTGTAGTTCTTGAGGAGTGCTAAAGGTTACAGGAAAAAACGTCAAAACGTTTCTATCCACTTATGAGACCACTGTGTATTATCAAATCTTGCTTCTGTGTGGAGAATGGCAGAGGAAGAAGTCACAGGGACTCAGTTCCCTAAAGCTCATCAAAAACTGTCAGTCTTGGGGCATTGTTGGCCTTTTCATTCAGAGAAGTTGCTGGTACTGGGACATGTGGATTTCTTGGAATGAACTGATATAAACTCCTTAAAAACTCATCCTCTTCAGTTAATATATGTGAGGTATGTCTCTTCTTTGATGGAGGAGGGCAGGTAATCAGAGCAACACATCGTTTTCCAGGATAAACCTGTGATCGGAGTGCACTCGTTCTCTGAGGGCATGAAGCTGGAAGCTGTGGACCCAATGGCTCCCTTTGTTATCTCTCCTGCCACAGTTCTCAAGGTACCAGAGTTCTTAAACCAGTCCTGCTGAGATTCAGTTCTACTGCTACTTCTGTTCTTAAATGCTCAGGGAATTCTCATTAACTGGTTATCTTAAAATCTTGTGCTAGTTTCCAAATGAAGTATTTTGTACGTCTCCCTCAGGGGACAGGCTGCCTGATCAAACAGCTGCTGGTGGTGAAGCCACTGGATTTCATTGGAGGGAAAAAGTTCCATAAAGACACACGCTCAAAAGATCAAATTATGAAAATTGTCAAACCCAGTTTTTTAAAATTGGGTATATACCCTCACAATCTGAGTATCCACCTGGAGATGGTTTTTTGGGGTTTTGATTTTGTGAAGATTGTCATTACTGTGTACACATGACATTTAGATGGCCTGATTTCCAAACAAGGGGTTTCAAAGTTGAATTGAAAACTCTGCAACATGATCAGGTGTTCCTTTTCTTGCTATTTGCTTGTCCTGCTCCTATTTGCTTCAGGAGCGTAGTGGTTTTATTTGTGACAGTCCATCCTGGGATGCAGTTCAGCCTTGTTGAAATAAGCAGTTTGTTATAGAATAGTAGGAAGACCACAGATGCTAATTTCTGTGCATTTTTCATGAGACAATTCCCTAAAGCACTAGGTCACCTTATCTTTTAAGTGCTGAGACATAAAGTTTTATTTATTTATATTTGTTAAGTTTCTGGATAACGCAGATGAGTCCGCTGGTTTATGAATCCCAAAGATTCTTTTAATTTTATTTTTTTGAAACCCACCCAGTATTTCAAGGTAAAGAGTTTCCATCAGGCAATGCTGCTGTTTAATAAAGTTATCAGAATCTGCATCTCACAAGGGCCCGTGGCTCTCTTTTGGCTGACTGCAGGTGTACAATGACAAATATTTCATGATAGAAATTGATGACCTGAGAGCCGAGCGCACGAGCAGCCAGCGCTACGTTTGTCACGTCAACAGCGCCGGCATCTTCCCGGTGCAGTGGAGCCTGAAGAACGGGCTGCACCTCAGCCCCCCGCCAGGTAAGTGTGCAGCCTCCTCCTGCTCACCTCTGCTCAGCACAGCACCTGGCAAAGCAATGGCAAAGGATCCAGTTCTGAAAATCAGGAGGTTTGAGTTTGGGGAATTGAGGTTTCCCAGGCACGAGCGTGGATTTGGGAGGATGAGAGGCTGAGGATGTCATGCATAACAATCCGAGCACTGGAATGGATGGAGTGAGAGTTCCAGGCCTGAAAGAAATGTGAATTTCAGACTTAATTAACATGATGTCAGAAGCCTGTAGTCTTTGCATTGGATTTTTGCTTCTGGTCAGAATGGAACATTGTTATCCAACATTTTATAATATTTTTAGGCTATCTTATCATTCAGAAGTTAATGAACTGTTTTTGTTACCAATGGCCTATCAGGCACTGTTGCAGATTGTTGAAACATTGCTTCAGGACATAAGGGAATAGGGTAGTGTTCCTGCACTGCTGAAATATTTATTCATTTTCTCAAACTAGAAATGTCAATGGGACTGTAAAACCTGGTCCTCTGCTCTCTTGCTCACCACCTCACAATTCAGAATGTTTTGTTTTAGCTGCTCCTTACATCAGAGGAGCAGAGACTATAGGATGTTTGTCTCCTCCCTTTCCTTGGATAAGATGTGAAAAGTGGCTCTGCCTGACCAGCATTTCCTAGAATTTTGCATGTGAAAAGTGAAATCTCACTTTATAGTCATGTGACTGGAGCTGACAAAGATTTTAAGTTTGTGTTCTTGTTCCCTGGACATGGTGGACATTCTGAATTGTGTGAGGTCTAAGAGCCCTACTGGCACTGGTAAAACTGAGAAAATGAATAATTAAGTCCTCCTCTGGTTCAGCCCTTTCTGAGGAAAAGTCACAGAATAAATTAGGTTGGATAGGTGAGGTCACTCGTCAAACCCTGGCTTCACTTTTGGGCCTCTCACTAAAAAAACAGACAATGAGGGACTGGAGCATGTCCAGGGAAGGGAATGGAACTGGGAAAGGGTCTGGAGCCCAAGTCCTGTGAGGAGCAGTTGAGGGAGCAGGGGGTGGTACCTGGAGAAAAGGAGGCTCAGGGAAACTTTGGATCTCTAGAATTTTAGATTGTCATGTTAATGCTGTATTCTTATACTGGGTTTGAAATGTTGTTTGATTTCTTAAACTGTTGTCACAGGTGTCTCTTTAAGGGGAGTGGAATAAGAGTAGCACTTGTGTCCTTGCTAATTTACTGCCAGCCTCAAACTGACATGGCAGCACACTTTTGGGCCCCATTCCCTTCAGTTATTTGCTTTTTGTTAGATCACAGAGAAGCCAAGTACTTCCCCCAAGAAGAATATAATTTTTCTTGGAAGGATCCTTGGTCTCCTGATGGACTCCTTGTTAAGACACTTCCCTTCAGACGTGTGCAGATCTACAGCTGTTATCAGACTTGATGAGGCTCTTGGCACATCTTACTGCTCTCTTTAATGACTTAGTATTTAACATGTCTTTGAGAGAGCAGCATGTTGATATTGTGCACGTTTTGAGCGCCCTGTTTTAAAAAAATAGCTTCAGAGCTGACACAACAGCAGCTGCAGAAATTTTTTGTGTACCCTGAATTTCATGTGTACCCTGTGAAAAGGGTGAAATTGCTTTCCCATGTTTCAGTTGCTGCCCTTGTCTGCTTGGCAGATTCATGATTCAGGTTGGAGTGGTCTGACCTCACACGGCTCCCTGAAGCTCTAAGTCAGCTCACAAACCTGAGTGACCCAAACGATCTCAGGCTCTGTGTGTCAGGTGGGTTTGAAATGAGTCTCAGCTGTTAAACACTAACCCTTGGCTCTTTGCTGTCCTAGGTTACCCTGGGCAGGACTTTGACTGGGCTGACTACCTCAAACAGTGCGGAGCCGAGGCAGCTCCCCAGAGCTGCTTCCCTTTGGTAAGGTTCTCCTGCAGGAAAATCTCCTCTGCTGCCTCAGTGACACCCCTGATTCCAGGGAGAGGAACCTTTTTTGTGTCTGTACGTTAATTGCCTTTCCAAGTAGAATAGAATATTTGAGCTGGAAGGGACTAGCAATGATCAATTATCCCACCCAATGCCCGACCCTCTTCCTGGCTAAGCAAAAATTAAAACATTGTTAAGGATGTTGTCCAAACGCTGGCAGGGATGGAGCTTTGAGCCCCTCTCTGGGAAGCCTGTTCCTGTTTGCACACTCTTAGTAAAGAGGTGCTGCCCAGTGTCCAGTCTGAACCGGCCCTCAGAACCATTCCCACACATCCTGTCCCTGGAGATCAGCACCACCTCCACATCCTCTCCTCTAGGAGCTGCAGGGAGCAGTGAGGTCACTCCTCATCCTCCTTTTCTCCAAACTGGACAAACCCAGAGCCCTGAGCTGTTCCTCACAGAGCATTCCTTCCAGCCCTTTCACCAGCTTTGTTGCCCTCCTCTGGACACATTTGAGCAGCTTAACACCTTACCTGTCGTAACTCAGGAAGCAGAAGAGATAAGAGAGTATAAATGAGAGTGCACTGAAGTAGCTGCATGCCAGCTTCCTAGATAGGGAAGCAGTGGACCAAATGTTTCAATTGTGATAAAGCAGACTGAAAATAAATGTTTGTTTTGTGAAATTGAGATGTGTAAGAGTCCGTGGAAGAGACATAGAGCAGCATCAATCATTGGCACTCCTGTAACTGTGGAAACAGGGCCTTTTAATAGACCTTATTTTCATTTGCTAAGGGTACTCTTTCAATCTTCTATCCTTTCAGCTTGAAAAATTAATTCCATTGTATTAATCAATACAAAGTCATCTTAAATTAGAACCAAATAATCATTTTACATTAACCAGTGTCTGAATGACGTGCAAGATTTTGGGCTTTTGTTGGTTCATTGACAGTATTGCTGTCCCCCGAAGCACAATACCTTGTCAAGCAGGAAAGGGTATTATTAACACCTGCCTTCCAGTTCCATTTACCATACTTGGGCTATTGCAGTGCTTAGGGGGAGAAATTAGAATGAATAATTCCTAGTTTTTGAAGAGAGTGTTGCTGGCTGTGAATTCTGTTTGCCCTTGTTCTGTCTTGTAAACTATGGCATCTTAGAACAGGTCACTGAATTTATTATCCCTTTTCTGAGAAGAGTTGATCACTGTAGGCTAGTTGCAGAATTCATAATGTATTGATCCTGTAATTACATTGCAGAGTGGCTCTGGGAAGAAGAGTCCTCTGTCTGGCTGGTACTTCTTATCTTTAATTCAAGAGCTCCAGAGCTGGATAAATACCTATTCTTATGTTTTAGGGATATTTTTTTACTATATAAATGCAAACTATATTGGTGAATAAAGTAAGACCCTACTTATCCAAAAAATGTGAAATGAAAAGAAAGCTTCCTATTCTGCCTGCCAGAACTCAGATGAGGCAGGAATGTTATTTGCATATGTAAAGTGGATTTCCAAGTTAACATGATAGAACAGAGAACCTGGTCAGACCATTTGTCAGACTTATCACTCAGGTGGCAAGCAGCAAAGAATTTCTGATTGCTGAGAATGCACTCAATCCTTTCAGTGAGCCCGAGCATCCTTATTTTTTGAGGACAAATACGTTATTTGCTAGGTCTGTCTGTAGAGCATTTTTTAACTTAAATTTGTTGTAGTTCTGCTATATCTTACTTGTTTACAGTGTGCTAATTATCTGAAATCTCCTCTGTGTTTGTTGAGTATCTTTCTGTGTTATTCAGGCACTGAGGGCTTTGTGTTGCTCCTGTTCATGGATATTCATATCCTATCCTGGATACACAGCTGGTGTCTTACTGAAGTATTCTGGCTTTTTCCTAGTTAACTTCTGACCATGGATTTAAAGAGAACATGAAACTTGAGGCTGTGAACCCAGTTGATCCTGAAGAAGTTTGCATTGCTACAGTCACCAAGTTAAAAGATTCATACCTCTGGCTTCAGCTGGAAGGTAAGCTGGTTTGGGGGGAGAGAGGAGTGCTTGCCCATCACTACACTTGCTTGTAGTGCCATCCCCAAACCTGAGGAGTACTTGGAGCAAACTCACTGTGTGCAGAATATGGGCAGGAAGGCACTGTTTCCTCAATGAAATCATAGTCAAAACCCACTTGCCTTGTCTGTTTCCAGTTTGCCTCAGCTGGCACTGCTTATTTAAGCCAAAAATGGCATTTGAGCATTGCAGTGTCAGTGCTGGGCTCATGCACCGTGCAAAGTGCTGAGCGGGGCCTTGTGGAAAGCAGGGGCCTTGTGGCAGTTTCACAGATGAGTGACTTGCATTCTGAGCAAGCCTTGGCCAGACCTAGGAAGGAAAGTTTCTTCATTAAGATAGAGTAAGCCTGTGTCAGCTGTTCTCCATTATAATCCCATTTCTTGATTGGAAGTACATCAGCATGCACTTACTATGCACTGTGCATCTCTGCTAAACTACGGAAGGAAAATTCCCATCTCCAGCCTTTAAGAGGAAGTAAATGAGGTCAGGAAAGAATCTGGTCAGTAAAAGGGGATGAATAAATGATTGTTATTGTGTTCCAGATACACCATAAATCAAAGCAGCTTCACTAACAAACGTGCAGCCAGTGTTAACCAAATTAGAGTTTTATGACTTGTTTCAATTTTTCCTTTTCTAAACTGAACAGGCTCCAAGAAACCCGTCCCTGAGTGTATAGTGAGTGTGGAATCAATGAATATATTTCCAGTGGGTTGGTGTGAGACGAATGGATATCAGCTCAGGCCTCCTCGCAAAGCAATAGGTACCAGTTCTGTTCTGTTTGCGGTGTTGGGTTAGAGCTGGTGAGACCTGCCAGAGCAGATTACTGCAGAATTATTGCTGGCATCGCTGAGTTTGGAAACATTCATCATGCACAGAGAATCTGTGTGTTGCACAACTGTTCCCCTTGCTGTTGGGGCCAGTTGGAAGCCCTACAACTTCAAACCCCCCAGTGTTGGCTTGAGGCCCCTGCACACTGTGGGGACAGTCCATTGGCCTAACAAAGAAATCCTGTCTGTGTATGAACACCCCCCATGCTCTGCATTTACTTCTGTCTGAGCTGTTCTTGCCATGTGTCTGACCCTGATATTGATTTTACACGTGCACTTGTGTCACGTGTAAAATCAATAAAAGTCAAGTTAATGCCACAACAAAACAGTGTGGATTGTGTGCACATTTTGGAGTCAAAATAAAGGAGACTGATTTTCTCAATGGGCCAGGTGGTGACGATCCCTAATGGCGAAGTGCTGAAGATAAACCCTACCTTTTTGACTACACTAGTAGGTAGAATAAGACAATGTCTTCTCTCAGCTGCTTAGTGAGGCATGATTATTAAAGTTTAATGGGGGTTGGAGGAACTGAAGAATTTCTTCAGTGTTCATTAGGTAAGATAAGAAAACTTTTAGGTTGAAATGGGCTGTCATTCTCTGCAAGTCAAAGCAAGAGAAATTAATCTGTTTGCACTGCCAAGTGCAAAATGAGGAATGATGAGGAAGAAGAGGGGATCCTAATTAGATAAAAGATGATTTGAAAAAAAAATCCAGCAGTTTGTTGAGGCTAAAGCCTGAAATTGCTGAAGAGGCATAATGTTGCATTACGTTGTTTTATTTTACTATCTGTTTGTGAAAGCCAGAATTAGCAAGTGGACCCGTCACCTAAATGACTGACTTGGTTGCAACAGTGTTTTCCTGCCTAGGAATTGGCTTAAGTCATTGGTGTTTCTAACCAGCTGATTTCATTCCATTTCAAAGTTAAAGTGCTGAACTTACTGTGCCAGTGAAGTGACACATTGGGCTGCAGAACTCAACCTTTGGGTGCTGCAAAAGAAAGCATGTCATTCTGTTTCTGGCTGGTAGTACAGGTGGTTTAGGGGCTCTGACACAAACAAAGAAACACAGAAGGTTAAATTTCGTAGAAAACTGGGCGATTTAAAGAATTTTTAATGGAAGTTGAAGTAAACCTGGTTCTCTTCAACTTACTTGGGCCAGCGTGCCTCTTGTGCAGCTGGGTCAGTTGTTTGACACTGCAGTAATGGGAACAAAGATCCTTTTTGCTGTATAATTTAAAGAAATGAGTCCACTCTGTATGTGTTGTTCTACATGCTTCATTTGTTTGCCTCTCATATTTTGCTCTTTTTTTTCTTTCAGTAAACAAGCAGAAAAAAATTGCAGTAGTTCAACCAGAGAAACAGTAAGTAACAGGTTATTTGCTGTTGTTTTTTGTTGAGTTTTTTCTCTTTATTTTTCAATTGGAAAATATGCTGTGTTAGGGAAGATGTAGATTTGCAAAAAAGCTGCACTGAGGGTTGAGAGATTCCACAGTCCATTTGTGTTAATGCTGGTAGATTCTGCTGATGTTCAGAAATACCTTGTGCACTACAGTAAGAGTAGATAGAAATTCTGAAATTTGTTTTTTTGTAATTGCTCCTTCCCAGATGAAATTTGGCCCAAAGCAGGCAAAAAGAAGAGTTCTACTCATATCTACAGTTAGTCTAGAAACTCTGTGTCATGCATGTGGAGCTCAGTCTTGTGAGCCTGCTCAGAAATGCTCCATGGAATGCTCACAGTTGGCTTTATTGACTCTTACAGCTTTACAAACACCAGAGCTGTCAGTAGTCCTGCCAGTGTTTGCGTTGCTCCTAAAATACTGAGCAGACTGTTCCCCCATGTTTTGCAGTTGGGATCCTTACCAGAGGACTGGAGTCATTTTGGTTGTATTTTGTTTCAAATCCAGCTTTTTCAGAATGCATAAGTTGAGGGTACACTGCCTTGTGCTGTGAAATGTGAAGTTAGAAGGAGTCAGGGGATGTAAACTCCTGTGGGTGGCTTTGGAGGTGTCTGTCACCATGGTGCCCCATGGACTTCAAGCAAGGAAGGGTTGCTGCTGGCTGTAGCAGGACAGAAGTCCTTTCCAAATGGAATTTGGTAGTTTCTGCGTGTTATTGTGAAACAAGGAAGGTATGAAAAGCAGGTTAATAAGGCTGGAGCTGAGAAAAAAAAGTGTTATAGCGTTTTAGTAACAGAGAGGTGACTGTCATGACTATCTGTCTCTTTTCTCAACCTCCTTCTTTCAATTTCAGGATTTTATCTTCAAGAACAGTTCATGATGGACTAAAGAACCAGGAGCTGAACTCTTCTGACTCAGGTATTGATCATGGAGGTCAGGCTAACAAAGGCAACATCCTGTAAGAGTTCACCTGCTCAGTCCTGTTAGGAGAGGAAAGAGGAGGAGAGTTTGGAGATTTTCATCCCTTGATGATTTGTTGAACTTCAAAAATAAATAAACAAAAACCTGCGGTTACTTGTGTTCTGCATTTCATATGTGCATTAAGCCTGGAAATCAGATTCTTGCACCAGAACATTGTCCCTCCAGCAGAGGATGTGTGAAGCTGAATGTGCACTGTGACTGTGCAGGTGACCTTGTATTGTCAGCTGTTCAGTTTGATAATGTAAGAGAAGCAGGTGTGCTGTGTCTGTGCTCAGAGTTGTTGGATTCTGGCTTTGGGAAGCAGATCTCTCTGGGTTTTTTTGTTAACTTCATCATGGTGATAAACAAAACCAATTCAAACAGCAAACTGTGTTGTGTGCCAGATGGCAAAATCTAATAATTTTCTCAACTGTTGCAAGAAGAAATGTGATGAATAAGTACATCTGCTGGTGAAAGCCACACAGATCCATCCATTTGGCAACACAGTGCCTCCTCCTCTGCTGTTTTCTGTACAGTGAAGTGCACATCTGAAGCTTCACTGAAAGCAAGATAAAAATGATGTGTCCTTGTTTATCATTTTAATTGGCTTTTAATAGAGCTATAATGTAAATTTGACTTCATTTATTTATCTGCCAGTTTTCAACTGCTGAATTTAAAGTCTTTAAGTGGTAGTGTTGCTCACTCAAGATAAACTACAACGCTGCTGGGTAAAACAATATTGGTTTTGTACATAAGTGTATTGCAACATATATTAATACTTGAATTTTGAACAATGCTGAACCATTAAATAGATTGAGAGAGCTTGATGTCACTTAATCAAAGGTCAGTTTATCCGTTGCTGAATCTTTTGTTTGCTAAACAAAGGAAAAGGATCTAAAAATGCAAAACAATGTGATGATGCAGTTTAGCATAAACAGTGGAGAATAACTGCCAGTTTCTCTGGTGGCAGAAGTTTGGGGGAGAGAAAATTTACTGGAAAATGTACCTGTAATTGCTGTGTAGGAACTGCTTCTGCTACCAAAGAGTTGGGATTGTCTTTGTTGTTCTCACTGGTGTGATACCATGAAGCAGCAGACTAGCCAGGAGGGAATGTTTCTTTTCTGATACATGACCATCTTTATTTACTGCAGCTTGACAATTTGCAAGCACGGGTGTGAAGTATGAAAAATGTTTTGACAACGTGGAATAACTAATAGTGCCATTGCAAACGTGACACAAAAACTACCTCAAATCCCTGTCATTCAAGACTTTTTCCCTCTTTTTTTTACAGCAGATAAACTGTTGCCTACTGCGAGATTCTTTCCTGGGGCGTTTGCAGTGTGTGATTTAAATGTTTGTTTTCTCATTTCTCACTTCTCAGTGGTAATTAATGGCAAGTACTGCTGCCCAAAGATCTACTTCAACCACCGGTGCTTCTCGGGGCCTTACCTGAACAAAGGCAGGATTGCAGAGCTCCCCCAGTCCGTGGGACCTGGGAACTGTGTGCTGGTGCTGAAGGAGGTGAGCTAATGGATGCAAAAAGCAGTGCATCTTAAACAGCAGAGTATCTCTAATTACAGATGGGTAATTCAGAAGTTTAAGCTGATGATAAGTAAGGAGTGTCTTTTTGCATATAATAAAGTATAAATCATGAATGGTTTTATGAATGGCTGATAAGAGTAAAAGCCTCTCATTTATCTAAGTAACACTCAACCTTCTACTGCTGAATTTTATTTTCTGTTAAAACAGTATAACCTGTAATTACCACAATCAAAGGAGTTAGTGTCTTTTTATAGCTGTAATAAATGTTTCCATTTTAATTAACAGAAATTAGCTGGAGATAATCCCAAAATTTCTTTACGGTTTGCACTGTTGATGGTAAAACAGAGGAAATACAGATTTTCTTAGTCAAAATGGCAAACTACATTCAGTAATTGGGAAATAAAAAGAGTTATCTGTGCTTTGTAAGTTGAATACAATCTGTGTAGATCAGGTGAAATTACAGTTTGGCTTCTTAATGTAATTGAGGGAGGAGGAGGCCATTCTTTAATGCTAATTCTTTAATTCTTCTCCAGAAGATGTTTCACAGCAAATTTACAGATACTGCAATGTAATAATTATTTTTCTGAAATTTCAAAAAAGATCATGAGGTGGTTATTATCTGACCTGAAAGGCTGGAAATTTCCCAAGACATAACTAACTGGATATGCACACTTGGGCTGTCATGAAATGGTCACTTTATATATAAGAACTGGCTCAACATACCTGGAATTTTTACCTTCCCTACCAAGTATCTTAATAGAGAGGGACCTTAAGAAAGACTTTCTGGCAGACATGCTGTAAAACAAGAGTCTGGTTTTCAAGAATCAAGCAGACTATTGAAAAAGGTCCAATTTTGCATGCAGAAAAGTACCCTATCCTTTCTGCCTGCTTCAGTACTTTATTGTAAGAACTGCAAAAGAGCAAATGTGAAATTCTGTGGCAGCTTCGTTTAATCTTGAAGGTTTACTCTGCTTCATTGCCTGAAAGCAGAAAGTGTGCACAAATCCTGCTGATGTGCAGGTGCTGAGTGGTGCTGAAAGCTCAGCCAGTATGCTCAGTTGTATTCCTTTCAGTTGTCAGTCTTGCTCACTGTAGGAATCCTAGAGAGAGTTTGGTGCTTGCATTATATTTAATACTTTCCTTTGATTTCTGGACTACTCCATTAGTAGCAATAAAACTGCAAATTTGTCATGTCAAGGTTGTTATGCACCCAGTTGGGAATGATTTGGAATAAGCACATAGTAAGCATAAAAAGTACAATTAGAGTGCACATTTTGTACTATCCCCCACTAACTTCAGGTTATATAACAACTTCCAAGTTACTTTACAATACTTGAGAAATTATCATTTTATTAAAATACAGACCTTATCATGGTTCATGGAAGCAAAACAGATGAGATTTTAGGATTGTGCACTACGGTTTTGTTGTAAGTAGTAGGTTAGCAGGCAGCAAAATCCTGCAGCGTTTTTTGGCACATCTTCACATGACACACAATCTTTAAGATAATCGCTCAGATTTAGCCAAGGTTATGCAAGTTTGGGAGTTCTCAGCCCCAGGCATTAATTTAGTGATGTGTAATTCAAGGGCAATGACTTGGAAATTGCTGGATACACTCGTGACTCTGCAGACGAATTCTGAGGGCTGGGAAGGCCCAAAGTGTCGGCTGCTCTCAGTGTTCGTTTTGGCACTGTCAGGAGGTGTCTGTAATCCTGCTGTGAATGAGTGCTTTGATGCTAGATAATTTGGATGAATAGGAGTAATTTCCTATTCTGCCCTGGCACTTTAAAACAGATTTATTGTACAAATAACTTGCATATGTTTTCTGCTCTTCCCTCCCGTGCTGTAGGTTCTCACTTTATTGATCAACGCCGCCTACAAACCCAGCCGTGTCCTGCGAGAGCTGCAGCTGGATGAAGAGGCTGCCTGGCATGGCCATGGAGAGACCCTAAAGGCCAAGTAAATTCTTGTCCTGTTCCCTGACTCCTCAGTCCCAGTAGCTGTTCTCTGCCGGCTGTGCTTTAGCATCCATTTCAGGGAAGGAAAAATCGCTTAGAGCATATCAAGATGCCAGCAGCCATTAAGTGTTGAATTCTTTATAAATTTCTTTATGAGTTCTGATGGAGTGCATGTGATTTTAATGCTCCATAATATGGCTGTGTACTCTGCTATACAGGCATGTGAGCAGCCAGAGACTGGTGTTGCACTGCTACAATATTGTAGTGACAGACCTGTGGGTGAGGTTTAAGATTATTTAATTCACCTGAAGATAATTGTCAGTGTTTTAAAGCAAAAACATGTACTGCTTGGGAAGCTTCTCAGGCATTTCCACACAAATTTCTTAGTGGAAAAAGATTCTTCAGAAATAAAATTAGGAGCTTTGAAATGGCCTGACATGGATGTCTTTCTACAGCAGTCTACCCTAAAGCACTCCCAGTTTTCCTGCTGAGCTTTTTGGGTTGAAGCTTCTTTGCAAGATTACTTTTACAGCTAGGAAAAGAGCAGTGAACATATTTGCATATATTTGATAAGTCCAGATATTCCTTTATAGTCTAGGGATGGTTTTGTAATTAGGTCACTGTGTTTGCATATTAGAGATTAGATTTTCCCAATGTGCCACTGCACACTTTCCTCCATAATTTTGAACGTGTCAGTAATTCTTTTGTTGGGTCAGTTTCATGTATAAAAAGGCATCTTTCCATATATTGGAGGACTGCTCTGAATTGGGCAATAGGAAGATGACAAAGGTTAGTGTAAATAGAAGGTGTAGCTGAAGAATAAAGAAAAAATATTTGTTTAATCTCGATGAAGTTGCTGTTTGCTTTCTTTTGCCACAGTAGTGACACCAGGGGTATCTGGACTGTGATGATACAGCTGGTTTTTATAAGGTATTACCTAGGTACTTGCAGGCCTGAAGCATCTCTGGTAGATAACAGCACATGCTTGTAGCTGTGCTGGGAGGACAAAGCAGAAATGCTGAGCAGCTCTGGCAGATATTGCCCAGTGCAGCTCTTTCAGAGTAATGGCAATGTTGGTGAACAAAAAGGAATAATTTCTTCATTTAAATCAAACAGGAGCAGTATGTGGAGTCATGCAAGTGACTGTCCCAGGGAATTGTTCAGCAGCTGGACAAAAGCTGACTGGAAATGTGGCAGGGGTCCCCTTGCCTCCACAGGATGAGCACAGGAAGGCTCACCAAGAGATGTCTGCTGTTACCTGAATGAGTTCAGTGTGTGCTCTCAGCCTTGGTTTGAAGAACCAGCTGTCCATGTCACAGTGGGCATTTCTGCAGTCCCATAAAAGCAAAGAGAGAGCAAACTATCTGTGAACAAAGAAAACAAAATATCTCAACTGTGGGACAGTCCCCTCAGATGGTGTTTTGTAGTTTTTGATGGGGCAGCGTTGCTGTGTTTGGTACTGCAGCCACCTCTCTGACGGATTTTCTTTACTTGGGGATCTGACAGAAGAGACAGGAGCTCCTGTTTCCTGGACTTGGCAGTCCATAAAGTTCATCATTGCTCATATTATTTCTCAGTTTGATCTCAGTATTTTTGTACACCTTTCAATGAAGTCCCTTTATCCTGGTAATGAGAAGATTCCTCATTATGCCTGTATTTTCAATGCTAGGTACAAAGGCAAGAGCTACCGTGCGACCGTGGAGGTTGTGAGGACGGCAGACCGGGTGGCAGATTTCTGCAGGAAAACTTGCATCAAGCTGGAATGTTGTCCAAACCTCTTTGGCCCTCAGATGGTGCTTGATAAGTGTTCAGAGAACTGCTCTGTCCTGACAAAGACAAAATACAGTGAGTAGTTCCCCAATCCACACCAAGGTAGACGTTGGAGTGTTGTAATTTAGTTTCTTTTGACTTTGACTCCAGAAGGAGCAGCTCAAGCACTACATAAGAGAGGCCTACAAAATATTCATGTTCCAGTGTGTAGGGGAGAAAAAATTCATTCTGAATTAAGTGGTAGAACCATGGCTTAACTTCTGTTGTGTGCTTAAAATTTTATCTTTTGAAAACAACTTTTGGAACAAGAACTGACTAACATTGTAATTTAACTGGCATTATAATTGCTTTTACCAGTTTGTGGGGGGAAAAAATGTAACACCTTCAAGCTCTTTTGTTAATTTTTAGGATTTTTGTAGACTGGCTTTAACCATTTGACACTGTGAGAACAAACAGTGCATTGAGGCCATGTTTAAAAACTACAAATCATCATAAAAAGCACTATTAAATTGGACCGAGTATTTGATAATTTTTGTATAAAACAGGATCATTTGGGGACTTCCCAGAGATGGAGGAAGTAAATCTTTACAGGGCAAACAAAATTGATCAGTAACTCTTGCTCCTTAAACCAAATTGAAGTGGAAAATACAAACATTCTGACTTTGAAGTTTTGCAGAGCTGGGATTCCTGTTGGGAAGTGTCCTTCTACTGATTTTCCAGTCCTGATGAGGGGCAAGCATAACTATGATGAAGGTGCATTTCAGCACTGTGCTCCTTTCTTCTGTCCTGGTAGCACACTATTATGGAAAGCGGAAAAACAAGCGGATAGGTCGGCCCCCGGGTGGCCACAGCAACCTGGAAGTAGCCATGAAGAAACCAAATAAAAGACGGAAGAGACGAAAACATTTCTTTGTTCATAAGAAAAAACGTTCTTCTACGTCCGTGGATAACACTCCAGCTGGATCTCCCCAGGTAGGACACTGCCAGCAGCGCTCCCAGATCTGGGATGTGATCTTTGACTGCTTCATTTGAAACAGCAAACGTTAGTTCCTTGTGTAACTTTGGGGTTACAGTTCCTTTTTTTTCTTTTTTCCTAACTCTTCAGGGCAGTGGGGCAGAAGAGGAGGATGACCAGGATGAGGTGGATGAAGAGTCTCTGACTGAGGACAGCACCTCGGAGCACCAAGATGAGCTGCTTGAAGAATCAGAGGTGTCAGAGAAGAAATCCCTATCATCATCTCCCACCCAGAGTGAGCTGTCTCATTCCCTGGCTCAGGACCGAGACAAGCGGAAGAGGAAGCTCAGGACCTTCTCCTTTTCTGATGATGAAAATAAACCTCCTTCGCCAAAGGTAACTTGGAATGTAGATTTCTGCCCTGGCTTGCTCCCTGCTGAGCAAGCACCAAAATCTTGAGGGTGTTAACCACAATATGTGTGTTCTCTGTTTCCCCGTGAAGGGCATTGTGGAAACTCTACAGAATAATTAAAATCCTTGATGTTTGTCATGCTTGGGTCATAGGACTGTGATAAAGACTAAGCATATGTGATATTTGGGGAATCTTTTGGCTTGTCTAGGACATAAAGATGGAAGTTGCTGAAAAGCTGCAGCTGGACAGTAACCCTCTGGAATGGAGCGTGGCTGATGTGGTACGATTCCTCAAATCCACTGACTGTGCTCCCCTGGCAAGGATTTTCCTTGATCAGGTATCATTTTCTGTCTGTTGAATGTTGAATCTGTCACTTAGCTTCTTGTCCCTTAAGGAGTCAGAAATAAAAATCTTTTTAATAGTGTTCTGAGGAAAAAAACACTTGTGCAACCTGCAGCAGTTTGAGAGGAGAGTTCAGGGAATGACCAGATTTCAGGTTTCTCACTACTGGAGGAAGGATATTTTGGTCTGCAGAGTATCTGAATCCTAAAACTAACAATAATGCCTACAACAAAGCACCATGACAAGAATCAACATTTTATTTGCATCTTGGTTAAAATTTGCCATAAAACCAGTGTCTATTAAAACTGTACTATTAGAACTAATGGTTAGGGTGGTTTGTAGTCGTGGATGTTCCAGATATACTTCACCTTGTGGAACCTCTGTTTCTACAGAAACATGCAGAGGTTGGTTAAAATTACTTTCTGCATGGAATTGCCTTTATTTCTTTTGTTGGGTTGTATTTTTTACAGTAGAATCTCCTGAGAGTCTGTGCCTGAGTGGATTTGAGCTGGCATTTTAAGAAAGGAGTTAATTTGTTGTGTGTGAGAGAGATTTTTAAGCTGCCTGGGGGAACATGAAAGAAACATGTAATTCACAAACGGTCACAAACCTGAAATTACAGCAAGTCAAAGCTGAAGGAGCAGAGAGAATAACAAAAAAGTCACTCTGGAATTTTTGTCTTCTGACAGGAAATCGATGGCCAGGCACTGCTGCTGCTGACCCTGCCCACTGTTCAGGAGTGCATGGACTTGAAGCTTGGACCAGCTATTAAACTCTGCCATCACATTGAGAGGGTCAAACTTGCCTTCTACCAGCAGTTTGCAAACTGAGGAGCAGCCAAGTTGAAGTGGACCTTTGAAGCACAACTACAAAAACATGCTCCTTCCTCTCTAGCAAGTAAAGCCAAATGAACTTAAACTGAGGCCCTGGTGACCTAAGGGTGTGTGTCAGCCTCTATTTTTTCTATTTCAACAGAAGGAACACAACATCTGGAGCAAAATGCCAATGCAAACACAGGGGCTACTCTACCAGCTGCCAGCTTGGGAACACAATAGTCTCTTGCTCTATGGTTCCCTTTTTTTAATGTATTTTTTAATGATGACAGAAAAGTCTCCTCTTGTGGGAAATGACATTTCAATAGTTCTGTTGGCACGGAACTTTAAAAGGAGAAACGGATCCTGTTTACGTTCGCATGTAGGCTGCCAGAAATAACCTTTCTGTCCCTGATGTTTCACAGAATCCCCTGCCCTCCCTGTGGATGAACACTTTCTTTACCACAGCACTGACTTTGGAATGTGTTCTTTGCACATTCGTGTGTTAATGTTGAGATTTTTAATGAATTTGTTCATTGTTAGGACAACAATGTGGCCACAGGGTTCTGAATGTACAGTATAGCAAGAGTGTGGTTCCTTTTGAAGTTTGTTTTTTTTTTTGTTTATTTTGATTTGTTTCACTGTTGTTGGTTTTTTGTTTTTACTACCTCTGTAGCCTGAACAGTAGAAGTGATGAACTAAAAAGGGAGGGAACTGCTCTTTTCTGGACACGTGGTCTGTGGCTGCACAGCAGTCTGGCTTCTATGGGCATGTCCAGAGTGCAAACCAATGTCAGCTTCTGTTCCAAAGCTTTAGCTGAAACTTCTGTAGGCATAACCTGGATGTTTCCTTTTTTCTGATGTCAGAAAACTGAATTATTTTGCACTTCTCTTACAGGCAGGCTGTAGGACATAAAGAAGGAAAGAGAAAGTGCCTCTGCATTTTCTGTATTTGGATTGTCAGATTTATTTTTTTTTCCTTATTGTATGAAGTTATTTCCTTTTTCTTCTAGCAAACAATTGGGCCATGTACATAGAGCCTGTCAGCAGACTTTTGCTTTGCTACCTGAACATCTATTTAGAGAATACACTAAGGAAACTGCAATCAGTAGAGGACTGCAACATAGCTCTGCCAGTGTTTGCATTCTGGAAACTCTTATGAGCTTGACTTTGTATTTTTAACTATCTACAGATGCTCAGGATCAGAGTTGAGGAAAATTTGGTGGGTTGTCAAGGGATTTGTGTGCTTTTATTACAGAAAAGGAAGAGGACCAGTGGGACATCTTAGTTCCATCAGTAGACTCGCAGTAGGATGAACTGCTGATTTTAATTTTCTATGGTAATAAAACCCAATCAGCCACTTGCTGTAGGCCAGTGCTTTGCACTTGGAGTAACAGGGCTTACATTACCTTCCATTAAAGGTGTGGGGAAACTCACATCAGGCTCAAGATCTGCATCACATCAGTGTTGAGTTTCAGCTGGCATGCATTCATTCACTCTGCCTGTTCCCAGAGTGTTTGGAGGAGCACAGGCAGGAGCTGGATGTGTGCAGCTCTGCTCCTTTCTGTCCTGTTCAAATCCATCTCTGCAGGAAGCCCCTGGCCTACCAATGCATGTGAGTTAGGAAGGTGCTTGCTGCAGGAATGGGTTTGGGAAAGATGCAGTTATTGGGTTCTGATGACCTCTGGTCAAATGGAATGATTGGAGTGTCCCTTAGGCCCAGTGTGATTGGCCATTCCAAAGCTGTGAGCTGCAGGATTCAGGAAGGATGTGGTCTGTAGGCTGAGAGCTGAGTTGGCACAGCCTGTGACTTTACCTGCCACGTTGGTGTTGAGGGGGAGCTGCCTCCAGTGAAAAGCAGAGCTCAGTAACTGGGGGTGGTGGCTTTTGCCCCTTAGAGTAACTGCCTAGTCAAGGCAGAACTATTCACACAATTATTAAAATCAGATACTTTCTTTTTCATTCCAGAATCAAACTGTAAATGTCAGATTATTTATTAGCTGAATATTCCTGAGGGAGGGCACTGTGTAGCTAGGACAATTTTTCTCCCACATTGTAAGCAGAGTGTGAAGACACAATTAAATTGAAATCAAAGTGTCCCTTTTTCCTCCTTACATCAGATATGTGGCCAATAAATGGATGTTTTGGCTCTTCGTATTGTGCTTAGATCATCTGCCTGTACTCCAGTCCCTGAGGACAAACTCATTCATAAGCCATTAGGCTTGAAAAAATTTCTAAAGAAACACTGCTGCTTTGTTGTCAGCATCTTGTCTTGAGAAATTTGACCAGCAGAGAACTTCTGGGCTAGAAGATGATGCTTTTGGGTCAGTGCAGTAGAATTCCCAGAGTTCTGTTGTCCTGATGCCTGGCAGGGTTGACCTGCATAGCCAAGAGATGTTGCTTCCACCTTTCCCCATGGACAGACAGATGTCTTTTTAAGTAGTTGTCAGGAGAGAACAGAGCTGAACGTGTCATTTAGTGGACCTGTTATCATGGTGCCTGGGGTTTTAAATACAAATGTCATACTTCCTTTTCTCAGTAAATAAAGCAGTCAGCAGTTTCAGCCATTAGTGGGATACTCACTGGTCACCTTTGGCATGTTTTATAGGCTGGATTTTTCTGCCTTGTTTTGGGAGGCACTGACAGTCTGGTCCCAATGGGATCTATTTTTGTTGAGATTTTCAAAAGGGATGTTTTCATTATTTGTGAAATGTTTTTATGCTGCACACGGGTACTGTACACTCTGTTTCCTGGAAAAAAATGCACTCTGTTTTATTGCTGGATTTAAAAGGGATAATTGGGACTTTATCTTGATGGATGGTGTTTCTACTTGACTCTGTTTCAAGTTCCTCTTTCTCTGTGTGTGGCAGATGACACAACTGCACTTGTTCATCTTACTCCAATATGACTTGAAATGAGCTCACGTGCTGCTTTAGTCACTCTGTTTCTCTAAAACTGGATTGTGTGTAGCTGGTGGCTGAATCTTTGATTTGGGTGACAGCAACGTTTCACCATCAGAAGTCGCTGGGACTGCAGTAATTTAGGGTTCAGGGGTTTGTGCTGTCCTCTAGCACATAATTCACCATACAGTACCACAAAGCTGGAGTCCAGGAGAAAGGCACTGATGTCCTACAAATATCTCCAGTACAAGAAAATGAACTCTCCACTGAGCCTTGTGTACTGTTAATGTGGCTGGTAACAGGAGTTTACCCTTGGCTTGACCCACTGAGGGTTTGTGTTCTTGCTTGTCATATTTTCACATGCACTGTGCAGTCTTGGGTTTGCACATCGTAGCTTTAGAAACCTGGTGGTACCACTTTGACTATGCTAAGCTTAGCCTTGTTAGGCAGGAGGATTTTGTTGGGTCACTGTTGTGTGCTTTCTGCACCAACTCGAGGATTCTGTAACGGAGAAGTATTTGACCTCCAAAAATGCCATGGAGGTTTAATGTGGTAGAATTATTCCCAAAGCACAAGCAGCTTGCAGTCCATCCTAAACTGAAAGCAGTCCTTCCAGGAGAGAAGAGGTACAGCAGTGATCTTGGTGAATGAAGACTACTTTTTTCCTATCTCTAAACGTTTCTGAAAGTTCCTCTTTGAGGAATGAAATAAAAGGCAGATTAATTTCTGTATTGTATAGAACTCCAGGAGTGTTTGCAGTCTCTCCTGGGGTTAATGGAAACAGTACATACAGAGTTTGGGAGTGGTTTTAAAGATTACATTCTCTGTCACAACTTTTAGCAGTATTTTGTTGTTGTTTTAGGATTTGCTAGTGTTTGTTCTTTATTCCAGTGATGCTTTAAAGGCGGGAAGGAGTATTTAGCTGCTAGGTCCACAGAAGTGTAAATATATTTACAGTCAATTGGACTGAGCACTCCATTCTTCTGTGTGAAGTACAAGCCTTGGTACTTTGTTAGCAGAAAGCCCAGTGGCTTGTGAGATTTTTGAATGTAATGGAATAGGCTTCAAAACTATCGAGCTCGAGTTGGAGACTGGATACCTTTGGACCAAATCTGTTGTTACTAGATGAAGTAGCCTTACCAGAAAGCCAAAAATATGATCCTGTACAAAGCTTCTCCTTAACCAGTCCTGTCACAAAGTGTCAGCCTGGTTACTGCCTACTGTGAGCTCAGATTACCTAAAAGTAACTAAGCACAAAGACATGGGCTGGGTCAGGAGACTTCAGATGTAGGATGAAGGCTCCCCTTCTGAGGGATTGTGTGCTGACCCCTGGTTTCAGATTGCTGCTGCCCTTCCCCAAACATGCATGTAGCCTTGTTTTCAAAGGCAGCCTTTTGGGTGAAGGATTGCAATGGGACTTGGGAACACCAGAGACAACAAGCCTCTTTTATTATAGTAAAACCAAAATACCAATCTGTATGAAACACAATGAAAATGAGTTTAGTGACACTTTGTCTCCATGGTCATTTTGGTGGTATCTCTTCTGAAATGCACCAGACGTGCAAGTGGACTTCTGATGAGAAGACAAAGTTGCTCAGTCCAGGTGCCCAGCCAGCAGTGTTTGGCTCAGCTTTAAGCCACGGAAGCAAGCAGGTCTTGTGCTGACAGAGCTCCAAGGCAGTGGAGTCTGAGTGACTTAGCACAAACAATGGGAGCAGCTCTGGGGCTTGGGGACAGCTCGTGGCACGGGGTCAGCACTGAGCTCTGGGCACAAAGGAATTCCCACCCACTCTGAAGGTTGTTGAGCACCAGTTTCCAAGAAACCTCATGGCAAAACAAACAAAAAAATCTGGAGGTGTCATGTTTCTCCTCTCCTTTTTAATTTCTTTTTTTTTTTTAATTTTATTTCTGTTTAAAATAAATTTTAAATAATCTCTATAGACAATCAGAGGTCTTCTAGGAATCTCTACCCAAAAGGGTGCCAGCTCCACACCTGTGGGCCTCTTTCTTATACTAACTCATTGGAACTGATGCACTTTTCCTGTATTTTGCCTTTTTTAATTAGCTGCTTGTTCTTAAACAAAGATTTAAATGCATATTGTGTTGTGTCCCTTCTGCTTGTTTTATCTTTCTTTATCTTTTAAAAGAAAAAATATATATGCAGTGAGACTGAAGTACTACATGGAAGAGAAACATGCACAAGTAAATATGCCTATTAAGTCCCACCATTGTTTGAGCAGGTGTAACAATTTAATCAGAGGATTTTTTTAAAAAATATTTTGGATGGATATTTTACTTGTTTTGTCTGTAAATAGTGTACAAAAGTTTGTGTTATATGACAGTTTTAAGTGGTTGTAAGAAAATTAAAAAAGATACTTAAACTGTTACTGATGACTTTGGTATCAATATTATAAATACTGCTGATGATCATGAGCAATTTTCCATCTTGGAAAACTGTGGAAAGTTGTCTGGCATGTTCCATTACTTGCATATAAGGTAAATGCCACATAAATACCACTTGGAGAGGCTTCATGTTGAAGAGCTTGATTGGGTTTATTCAGTTCCCTCAAATGCAGGAGTCCTCTTTATCAAAGCTTCTTCTAAGGTAACAGGTTTTGTTTCACAGGATGCTGAATCCAATTAATATACAAGAGCTGAGGACAGGACCTACAAATTGGAGTAATTTTCTTTTATTGCCTTCTTCGAGCCTTGGAAGCTGCTTGATACAATCCACTGCAAACCCTGCATGTGCTGCAGCTCCTGGATGGTTTTGTAAAGGTTACTGCTATCCCAGCAAGCTGAAATTTTAAAACTGGCTGGCTTTGCTTCCTCTGAATAACATGAGATATTTCAGAAAACTTTGCCTTGCAAAGTTCTTGTTTCCTTACTTGGCATTCCAACAGATTGTACTCAGCACTTGTTTCTTGGCTGCACTTCAGTTACCTTGAGCTGATTTTACACTGGGTGCAGAAAATGCATAGGAGTGGGATGAAACTGATTTGCTTAACACTGTCTTTAGACCTCTATAAATATGTAGGATTTAACAAAAATCTTCTACTTGCCTTCACAGACCACTGTCTGCTTGAGAGAAATCTGAAGGCTTGTGAATAGTACATAGCAGGAGGCAATGATTTGTCTGCCGCAGGTTTCAGAAGGGCTTATAGGAGTCATGGTGAGATGAAACCCTTCAAGAGGCATTTTGGGGGAATGATCTGGTATAAAGCATGGAATATGGAGGAACATGAGGCATAAGCCCTTTGAGTTATGTTTCCAGATTCATGTCTGAAACATAGGTTTGGTGTGTAAATAGTATTAGGTAAATCTTTAACCAGTATTGGGGTTAAGGTCAGGTACGTGTGTGGGATGTCTAATGTTTAGCAGCAGCTGTGAAAGCTAAAAAACCACCCTGGGCCACAAGCAAATAGGTCAAGTCCAGGTTGCAAATGCAGTGCTTGATGGCTATTACCACCTGTGTGCAAGGGGGAGAAAAAGCAACCTGCTTTGGTCCGTGTCTTCTGTTAGGTAACTCTTTCCTTTCCTGAGCTCTTGCTTTTGGCAGCTCAGAGCAGAAGAGTGCTGACCTGGGGCCAGAGGCACTGGACAGAGCATTTTGCCTGTGTGCTCTCTAGGACAGAGAGCTGAGAGCATTTCTTTTTCTAGCTGCAACTTCCAGACATTTATGACACAGCCTAAAAATCAGAGAAATCGCTGTCGTATGCCAATACTGTTTGGCATCACCTGCCAGGAAGGACAGTCACGTAGGTAGGTTTGCAATGTAGACACAACAAATGTTATTTAAAGAACTATTGATTAATGTGCTTGGCTTTGCTTTCTGATAGACTTAAACATGTGCTTTCTAGGTCATATTTATAAGTGAATTCATATTTAGACAGGAATTTTAAATTATTTAAAGAAATTATATAAATTGTGTAAGAAAGCCATACAATGCAACATGACCTGGGTTGATCCCGCACTAAAAATAAGAGCCTAAACTTGATGCCGTTCTGGCTGGTGAGGATGAAGAGGGATACAGCACAATGGGGCCAGTTGAGGCTCACTGGCCAACAGGCCCAGTTTCATAGTTTTCCAAATGAAAGCGCTGGCATGTTTTGTTTAATCCATTGGGCCAGGGGTTGCCCTTTACAGGATGAAATATTTTTGCTAAAGAACCCAGGTCATACTTTCGTCTTGCTGGGGTGATAGCAGCCTTGCCTGACCCTGTGCGGTCTGGGCTAAGCGAAACCTCCGGTGCTGTGGCTCTTACCCGGGGATTCCTCGGGGCTGTGGCGCGGTTTAGAAAAGGGGGTGGGCACTGGAGCCAGACGGGGAGCCGGTGTTTGGATGCTGGAGACGGTGTTTGGCAGCTGCCCGCAGCACCGGGCCCTCCTCTGCCGTGCTCCTCAGCCGGCTCTGCCCGAGCGCAGCGCTGCGGCTGAGCCCCCTGCCCCCGGGGCCGGTCGCTGTCCGTGTCACGGGCGGAGCGCTGAGGGCCGGGCGGGCCGAGGGGCGGGGCGGTGACGCGGCGGGGCGGGCAGGCAGCGCAGGCAGCGGGGCGGAGCGGAGCGGAGCGGCAGCGGGGCCGGCACGGCCGCCATGCGCCGCTGAGGGCGCCGGCCGGGCCTCGCCATGGGGGCGCCGCCGCCCAACGGCAGCCTCGGCCTCACCGCCGGCACCCCGCGGCCCGCCGGGGCGCCGGGGCCCGGGGACCGCGGCTGCGAGAACGGCGCCCTCATGGACAGATTCGGCATCTTCCTGCAGGGGCTCCTGGGCGTCGTGGCCTTCAGCACCCTCATGCGTGAGTGGCGGGGCTCTGGCCTCCGGCCTGGCGGGGAGCGGGGAGCGGCCCGAGGCCGGGTCGGGCTCGGTAGTGGTGCTGCGGCCGCGCTGGCCCGAGGCCGTCCCGGGAAGGGCCGGGCTGTCCCGGGCTCCCGGCCGGGGAGGGCTCGGAAGGGCCGCGGCGGCGCTTTGTGGGTGCCGGGTGAGCTGGAGCGGGGCCGTGCGCGGAGGCCTCAGAGGCGGTGGCTCATGTCCTGTCGCTTTCTTAAACTTGCCTTCCTAATGCTCGTACCCGTGCTGGTAGAATTTATTGGGTGGGTGTGTGTTCTGCTTGGAATTCTGCCAGCAGGAGGAGGTGGTGTGTGCGGAGCCGCTCGTGTTTGGGATGTGCACAAGTCACGGGTTTGGCTGATCAGTTTTACTGCAGGTGCACCTACCCTGTCGTGTCACCAGCAGCAGTCACACTTGTTTCGATCGTGCCTCGCTTCCTTGGAGCGCCCTTCCTGGCAGCTGGAGCAGCCCGAGAGCTGTGTGGCCGCTGGCAGAGCTCAGCTGATGGGCAGCACTCCTGACAGTGCTCTCTGATTGTGGTTAAATGGCAAGGAAGGTCTCTGGTGGCTCCAGGACTGTGGTGAGGGACTCACAACAATCAATGTGAAACAATTCTGGTGGGTTTGTCTCTATCCCGTGGTCTAGTTAGTATCCTTTGGGTGGAGGAGTGGAAAAGAAGCCCATTGTCATTACTCAGCTGACTGTGACCTTGCTGGTAGCAAAAAGTGGGAGAGGAAAAAGAGAACATCAGAGACATGTTTTACAGTTTGATCTAAGGACTAAGATCCTGTTTACTTTAGAATTGCACTGATGCCTTTTCATGCTGCTGTCATACTATTATGGTTAACTCAGACATTTGCCAACACATTATATTTGCATGCCTTAGTGTCTCAGTCGCTATTGACCATTACATTGCTCTTGTAAAAGCTGTGTGTGTAGCTGTCATCCTGTGGCTGAAGGGCAGCAGTAATCAGCAGTGTAGTATTTGGTCAGTGACAGCAGCCTCATAATTAGAAGTTTTAGCAGTTTCTAAACAGAGGTACCTCTGTGTGCAGTGATGAATACACAGTGTTGGTTTTAGATTTAAGGGATACAAGTAGGTAGTTTTTATGGATTGGGCATCAAGAGATGAAGAACTACAGATGTTAGTTGTCAGATGTCAGTTTTTTTCTGAAAATAGTATCTTTATGCATATTACAGTAACACTGGACTAAGTGATGACAAGAAAAAGTGAATATAAAAAGTAGGGACTAGAAAAATGAAAACCTTGTTGTTGGCTGCACTTTCTGACTTGGGTTAGGTAGTGTTAAACCGTGAACTGGGAGGAGACTGTTGATGCAATTGTGGCAGAAGGGAGTGGAAGGCAGTCAGTGTACTGGTGAGAAAGGAGTCTGTGTCCAAAGCAGACTAGAGCAAAAACATAGCAACTTATCATTCTTAAAAGTGCATGTAATAAAAAACAGGACAGGTTTGTTTGTCCCAGCTTTGCCAGCCACATTCTCTTCCACAGTATTTTGTGCCTCTCTCTGAGCAGGAGGAGAAGCTGATGGGCCTGTTACACTGGTACAAGAGCAGCTGTCTCGCTGTTAGGGGCTGTTTTGTGCAAAAACTCTGTTTGTCTGATAGCTTTGTCTGAATGTTTCTATTCACTAGCATCCTAAAGTCACCCCAGGACACCTTTTTATGTTATATTCAAAACACCTAGTGTGTTGTTCCAAACCCTTTAAAGTTTCCTCAGCAAATAGGACTTCTTGTGAGAGGTAGGATGTGACAGAAAAGCAGGAACTTGCGGCTGAGAATGGAGGGAGAGCATGACCTCAGCAAACATCTGGACACCTACACAGCCCCAGGCTGCTGGGGCAGGAGGGATGACAGAGCTGCTGGAGCTGCATCACAGGACTGGTTGCCTTTGAGCTGGAGTGGCTCTGCTCCTGTAGCTGTCTGGCACAAGAGAGGCTCTGGCACAGAGGGAGAAACAAGCTGTAGGCAGCATCAGGCCCCTTTGGAGTAGCAGTAATTCTCTGTGTGCAGCTGTATCGTTTCTCCTGCTCTTGCCTTACCCATGACTGTCTGGTATTTAAATTTAATAAGGAGGAAGTCACTTGTCTTTTGTCGTCTTTTTTTTTTTTTTTTTTGAAAGGAAGCACTAGAAGGAGATGTTCTAATACTTCAGTTGTGATTAATGGTACTGAACCCTCTGTAGTAAAATAAATTAAAGTAATGGCACCAGAGATACATTGCACAATTGCTCTTTATGCACAGAAACTGTCTTTCTTTGAAAAATATTTGATTTGACATGTAAAGAATAAGAAATTTTGATAAGTGGCTAAATCAAAGGCTGACCCAGATGTGACCTTTTCTAGATAAATTTTACCATGCTTGCATTCAGTGGAAAAAAGAAAATATTTTTAAACGTAAGCTGTAGGAGAAGAAGGACCTTTTCTGTGCCTCACTGCTGGATGTTCATCTACAAAGAGCTGAAGGACTGTTCTGAAAGCAAAATTATTTAAGATCTGACACTCCAGTGTGCCACCTTTTTGTTCATGCCCCTGTTCAGTTGCTGTAAAGCTGTGCTGTCAGCTGACCTGCCAAATCATTCAAACTTCATGTTTGAAGGGCTAAAATGTGTTAAGTATCAGGTTTTTAGTTTGTGGAAAATGTGGTGGCTCTCTGCCAGGGAGAGTGTGGGAGCTGATACTGGTAGAAAGGCCTACACCTTGTGTGTTCCCACTACTGAATGGGCACAACCAAGAAGTGACAGGAATGGTGAATTTCTCACTTTGAGCTGACAGAATGTTCATTTGAAATTAATTCCTGGATTTTCCTTTTCATTGTAGCTCTGACTCCCTGTTCTGACACACAGGGAATGAGGATCAGTTTCACCCACTCACCCCACCTTACCATTTAAATGAATTACTTCCTTCTAGGTTTTTCCAGATTCAGATATAACCTGTCACAACCCCTAACCTTCTTTTTGTGGAAGGTGCTTCTAGTGATCATGTATCCTGGGTTTATATGGGAGCTTCCCTAGCTCCCTTAAAAAGAGTCAGAGTTTGCATGTGGTTTTTATTGTTGTAAGTTAAGGCCACACAAATCCACTCCTGATTCCAAATTGTACCCTGCTGTTCTTGATGTGAAGCATGTGTAGGGTGGTCCTTTTCTGATGTCTAAACTGGTAGTGAATTTGCTTAATATTATCAGAACCCACCTGTGTTGTGTTTAATTACTGTGAATTAATTTTACTGCTCAGCTGTGGGGCTAAAGATGTGTGAAACGGTTTCACCCAGATGTTACAGAGGTTCCAGTACAGGAAAAGCTGAACTGAGGCTGGGTGTGATAACTTCTGTTGGGTGTCTGCAGGCTCTCACTCCCTGTCCAAGGGAACTAACTGATGAAAAAACACCTCATTTTGGCAAATCTGCTTGGACTCGCTGCTCTCTTGGACTCTGGTCACTAACTCTCAAACCTGCTAGCCTGATGGTTTTAAGTGTATTGCTTGGTTTTGTTCTTGTCCCTCCTTGCTTACATATGGATTTGTTTTTCACCCTAGTTTGCTTGAGCCAAGCCACTTCATAACAGGAAGTCTTAATGAGTTTCCCTTGATGGAAGAAATGCATGTTTATCCTACAGGTCACTAAGCCAAAGATAATATTTTTTCAAAGTTTGCTGTTATCATATTTGTATCTTATTTCACAGGATCTTGATTTAAAATGATAGTTTTGCTCCTTTGCTCCTTTGAGGTTCCTTGCTGCAATATTTGTGTTTATTTCCTGATGCCACAAAGCAGGTTTTAAATGCTTTAGTATAATACCAAGTGTTCTGTCTGTAATTACATGCACCTTCTGAGCATTCTGTGGTTGGGCTTTCATTGGTAGTGCAAGATAAGAGAGGGATGTTAGCACACTATTCTCATACATGTATGACGTTAGATGGAGATTTAAATAACTCCATTTTTATTACCCAAACCTGGGAAAGGCATGGGGAAAAACATACTGCCCATCCCCTTACCCTGTCTGACAAACTGTGTAAAGTAGTTTATTTACTAAGCTTGTTTGCCAGAACATTGGTACCTTATCAGAGTGTGGCAGTGTTTGTTTTGGGCTACTTAGGAATGGCTGAAAAATCAGATGTGAGTTGTATGATGAATTATTGAAATAGAGGAGGCAGTTGGTTCTCTGCAGGTAGAAGGGTTGTGTCTGTCTGTGAGGAAAATACAAATATGCTGCAAAGGAGAGCAGAGTGTGGGAGTCTGTTCCCTTTTTGTGGCCTTGTTACAGTTTGTGTCTGTGCTCAGCCTGAGAAGGGTTTACAAGAGTGGAATGATTGGGTACAGGTGCAGTGAATAACACAGTAGGTGGGGTTTGCTGTTGAGTCACAGATGAAACAAAAAGAAACCATTCCAATTAAAGATTATATATATATATATGTATATAGTAAGATGCTCTCTTTGCTTACAATACCTTAAAGGAAATACCTTAAAAACTATATCCTTAATGCCAGTGAACTTCATAGGAAGGTTTTCCCCCTTAAAAAGCTGTCCAAGGAGAAGGAATGCTTTTTCACATAATAAGCTATCTTAGTAGGTAATTTAGTAGAATTTGAAATGCCTTAGCAAAAATGTGCTTTTCACAGGAATTATTTCATATTTACATGAAGGCAAAGGAGTCATTTTATGGGAATAATGTTCTGGGGAGAAGGAATTAAAGGTAATTGCAGTTGCCTTTAAGAAAAAAGCATAAAATAAGCTATTGGATACAAAAGGTCTAAACCATATGATTTAGTTGTTTTCTGTAGCAATTTTCTTTCTGCTTGAGCAGGCTTAGAAAATATGAAAATTTGATAGCCTGTAACATCCGCAGTGGAATACAGACCTCTGAGTAACAGCAACTAGCTTATTATGCATGGCATTTCCTGAGATACTGGGCAGTGGTATGCTAGCTTTATTAATAAAAGCATTTCTTCAAAAGATTTTCTATTATTCTGACTTGCTGTTACTGCTTCCTTGAATGTGTTTGCTCTGAGTGATGCAGTTCAAGTTCACATGAATTCCTGAGGACCCCTCAGCAGGGTCCTTTGTGTGTCTGGTATTAAAACTTGTCTCGTACAAAAGTGTCAAATCACAAATGGGAGCTTTCCTAGTTGTGGAAATACGAACAGCATTGTGCTTGCACACGGCAGGCACGGTGCAAAACGCACTTTATTCATTCTCCAAGAACTCTCCCAAGTGCAGGCTCCTAGCGGCTTGCCAGGTAAATGCAGAACTGGTATTGCAATGTGTGCTTGGAATGAGTCTGAGGAGCACTCTGGGGTACCGCAGCAGCGGGGTGAATCCCTCTGCCGGTATAGGAACACTAGCAACACGTGCTGTTGAGCTGTGCTGAAAGGCGAGGTTCCGGAGAGCATTTTTAAGAAGCAGGAAGTGACAGAAGCTCCCCGGGGAGCGGCGGGGTCGGGGCAGGACCCTGGACAGCTCCCGGGGCCGCGGGCAGCCCCGGCCGGGTCCGAGCCTCCCTCGTCTCGGGGACAGCGCCGCGGAGGGCGGAGGGACGCTGGCCCTGAGCCGCGGTGCGCGGCGGGCTCGGCCGCCTGGGCTGAAGGGCTGAGGCAGCTCCCTCCCGCCTGGCTGCGAGCCGGGCAGGAAGCAGGATGGGGTGGTGGTACTAGAAATGTGTGTTACTCTCTTCCTCCTTCGGGCCCATTCCATGGCACTTAGTGACGATCGGTGTCGCAGGGCGCTGCAGTAGCTGTTGTTGTGTAGGTTAAGTGTCTGCTTGTAGCTGCAGGACTTGGCAAAGCCCTGTGAGGTCACTTTGGTCAGGGCCAAGTAAATTGTGCCTTACAATGATCCAGTGTTTCCTTATCCCCAGATGATGAGGTATCGCTCGCAGCCATGTAGCATTGCTGCTGCTTGTTTGTTTTAAATAAATCATCAGCCCTTCCAGTGCCTCTGTGACATCCTGAGCCGTGTTTGAGACAAATAGGAGAGATGCACTACTAGCTGTAGCAGAAAAAAGAAATCCAACCCTGGCTGAATTAGCAAAGTAAATGACTGTCTTTTGCCATGCTAATATTGTATTACTCTTTAACATATGAAAAATCTATGTGGAGTAAATTCTGTCCATTGTGAACTCTCCAGAAAAAGGCACATCTTGCTGAAAAATTTAATGCTGTACAAAAACATGTGATCTTGGGAACTGATCCTTTTTAAGTGAAGGAAATAACCTGGTTTTTTATTAAAACTGCTTTCAAGATGTCCAATTCTTAGTTGCTATAGATTGTAATAGCACTTTATTGGTCCTCGTGTCCTGATCACGTCAGGTCATTAATATTTTAGTGTCACTAACTATCCTTGAAACACCATGCCAGTAAAAGTTAAGACAAGGAAAATAAGGCACCAATTTAGACAAATAATCTGCAATCTCTAAGTCTCTTTTCATTAGGTCTGATGCCCTACTTTGTCTTGCTGGCTCAGAAAGTGTTACGTTTTCTTATTACTCAGCTGATGGCTGGATGTAGTTGTAGATCCCATAATAAGATTGTTCTAAGTATAATTACACATGTCATTCACATTATGAAATGTTTAGGAAAAAGGATAAGTTATGTTGACATTTGTAAACCATTAAAATGATAAATTATCCAGGAACTCTGAAGCTGTGTTTAATTAGGATGAACTTCTGGACTGTTAGCTAGACTGGTGTTTAACTCCAAAGTGCATAGTGAATGTCTTCTGACTGGTGTTTTATAATTAAATCTGTAAGGAGCTGATTTGTACAGACACACTGACTGCAGTTTTGCGTTCTGTGGTGATATTAATTTCATGGTTAATGAAGTTTGCATTCTTAAAGTGGTATTTAACAAGGTCTTATCTGTGTGGATTTTGTTGATGAAGTGAAAAATCAGGTCTCCTTTCTCATGCCTGCTGGTAGGAAATGCTTTGCATTCTCAAAGATTTCTTGATCTCAGCAAAATTTATTCCCTGTGAAACTCAGTTTGTTAAATCTCTGGCAGACTGAGCACAAGCTCAGAGCTTGCATGAGTCTGCCTTTGCAGGTGGTGTGGTGTGGGCATAAGGTTTTAGGGTTTAGTCAGGGGTAACTAAACCTATTCACAGTGATGGTCATGATACAGAAGACCTGTTTTTCTGCCACTTACCCTGAATCACACATTTGATATGTATTTGTTGTCATAACCTCATACATATGTTGTCATATGGAAGGAAGGTTGAGAATGAAAATGAGCTAAAATGGATTTACAGTTCAGATTCCTCAGAGCTCACTGTTCAAGGTTCAGATTCGTAGTTCCAGGTGTGAGTTATTTTACAGACATGCAGAGCCACAGCAGGGGAAAGTCATGTCAAGGAAGTTACTAGACTTGTTTTTTTCTGGGTTTTACGATGTTTTTTCCTCTAAATGTTACACTTTTTTTTTTTTTTTTTAATAATAAGCAAACATTGTTTTGATGTGTTTTGATATGGTTTTGGTCATTTTGTCTTCTGTCACAATTTTGGCTACCCCAGGTTCTAAGACCAAGCATTCCTCCTCTCATGGTGATTAATATATGTTGGCCTGCCTGAGAGAAGAGAAGTGTGCCACAGCTCCTTGTTTTCTCTGGTGTGGGACAGTACCAAGCTCGGGAGCAGCTGGTCTGGGAGCTGCAGGGTGCTCAGGAGGTGAAGATTTGTGACAAGGAGTTTATTTGGGTGCTGCTTCTGTTTGAGAGTTTCTCCATTGCTCCACTGACTCTGTGTAAAGGATGAACCAATGGAAGTAAATATAAATAAGGTTCACCACAGCAGTCTTGAACAGTCTAGGCAGTCCCCTTGAGAAAGTTCTTTACATACAGGAACAACCTTTGCTTGCTTTTTCTTGTTTCACTGTGAATTTTTTTTTTTTTTTTTTTTTTTTTTTTCTTAAAAATACAGGATTTTTCCAAGGAAGAAAAATGACTTTAAATTACAAGCAGCTATTCACAACTACCAGCATATATCCTCTGTCTCTAATAATTTCTGAAGATACTATGCTCTAAAATTTTAATTCCATTTTAGAATAATTGCCTTTACTTCCTTCCTGGTACTGGAGAAGCTGCTGTTCAGTATCTTCCAGCACATCTTCCTTGCTTTGAGGCAGGTGGTGTGACTAACAGCCTACATTATTTTATACACATAGGGCTTAAATGCTTTCTTTGGAAGGTAATTGTAATGTTAGAAGATGAAATACTCTAAGGAGCTCTAAAATTGTGGAGGATGAAGTCCCACCCTCCTCCATCTAATCTTAAAACCTTGAGTTACTTATGGCGGTATGTTTTCAGTGCTGGCATTAGGTTTTGATGTAGTTAAGGAGTAAGATGCCTTTTGCAGGTGGAAAACTACATGATTACATCCTGATTTCATAAATTTAATTTATGAAGTGTATACATAGTTGTTAGATACATTATATCAAAGAAGTCTGCATAACTGACCTCTGACTCTTCTTTCATGGTATTTGATCATGTGTAAAGAGAATATATGAAAGTAGGTTGTGTATCTTTTGTTCTCTTTAAAACAGTTGGTGTTGTATGAAATGTCTGTCTTGCAATTCAATGCTTTGGCAGTTCCAGCCTAGAAAGACTGAATCTGGTAAGCAAAGCTCTTGGAATTTAAATGGCCTCTGAACATACAGTTTACATCTACCTTTGGCCTCCTTGATTTAACATATTTGCTGTTTTCTCATTTTTTACAAAGTTTTTACAGTTTTCCTTTTACATCATTTTTGTAACTGAACTTACATTTCAGGTTTCCTTTCTGCTTTTAAAACTGTTACAGTTTCTGCCTTGCTCAATATTTTAATGAATGGTGATTGAGTTTGGAGCTGTGCTTTGGCAGTTTTGCCCGTTCCCTAGAGCTGATTTAAAAGAAGCAGCTTGAATGACTTAAAGTTCATTGATACCTGTTGTCATACTAATAATGTTCAGAAAGCTTCATGTATTATTGAGTGATCTTGTGAATGCTGTACGTGAAAATGGTGTTGTGAATCGTAAATTACTGCTTAGTGCACATTAATATGGATTGATTCTATTTGTCTTGTACTAAATAATTCATGTTTCCCAAATGGTTCTGATTTCTAACAGAGAAAAAAAATCCACTTGAACACAGCAGACTGTATTTTTCAGTTTTCACTGGGTGCTTGCATAGCATGACAGGAATGGCACAGCTGCTTTTCTAGCAACCTTGCTTTTTCATTTGGTAGTTGTTTAATGATACCTGCTTCAGAATATAAAAGTGTTTGCAGGAGGGATCTGTATCAACTTTCCAATGCCAGTCTCACAGGCATTTTCACTGGAAGCTTAGATTTTAGATTTGCTTTGCTTTAACTATCTCATACCTGTTGAAGAAACAGAATAGCAAATGCATCTCTCTCTGAAAGTACTGGGAAACTCATTTATTATGACTTTCAAACAGAGCACACCAACAGTGCTGTGTGTGCTAAATGCAAAGATAACAAATGCATGTCTCTTAAGACTGAATCGTGGCTTTTAACTTTATTATTTGGATAAATATTTCCTAAGCTACTTGTGCTGTTTACCTTAGAGTTCTTAAAGCAGTTATTTGCATCCCTTTATTTTTAGTATTGCCATGGCTTTTGGGAGCAGAGGGCTGGATTCTTTTGTTTACAGGGTGTGTTGTAGATGCATTTTATGACTTCTAAAGTGCTCCTGTCTCTGGGGAGGTAGCAAATAGTTTAGTAATCAAAAGTGAGAAGTTGTGTGCTATTCTCCCTCTGCTAAGTTAGTTTAGTTGTTTTAAAAGTAAGCTTTACCTTTAAGAAAAAGGGCTCCATGACAATGGCTATTGATGTGGTGTGTCTGGGCTGCTGGCTCTGCTAAGATGTATTTGTTTCCTTTATTGACAGCCAAGTTAATGCATCTGTCAGAGCCACACAGTCATGTGCTCCCAGGATGCACGAGATCAGTCTTGCTGAAATTGTCTTAGGCTGAGTAGTATGCAGGTAATATGATTTATTTGTGTCTCCCACAGCCAATCTATAGAAGCTAAGGATTTAGGAAAAATTTTTGGAGCCTAAAGTGCATACATGTTAGGAAAAAAAAAACTCACCAGCCTCATGTAATGCATTTGGCTGCCTTTCCTGAAGCAGCAGAATCATCTGATTTATTCCAAAGTTCAGACAGCAGTATTTAGAGTTCTTTTCCTGATAATGATTTGTCCTCTCCTCCCCTGCATTGTGAAGGGGAGCTTTACTTTGTGATAGTCATTTCCTGCAGAATGACTGTAAAGTTTTAGCTCTCACTAAACCTTTGAAGGGACAAAATTTACAGGTAGGGTTTTAGCTGGCTGTGGAAGCAGGTAGGAAGTAAATGCTTTTACACAGGTAACTTTCAGTTACTGTATTTCACCAGCATTTATCTAGCAAGCACTTCTGCCCATTTGATAAATAATGTCCATTAAAATCCAAATAAAATCCAGTGCTGGCACCTTGTTTTCAGTCATCTCATGTCATCTGTGTTGAGACAAAGGAGCCCAGGTCATGAGATAGCTGGGCTTGATGGATGCTTGGCACTGATGTCTTTAACTTTGCAGTAAAACAGAGCCCCTTGTTCTCTGCTCTGACAAAAGTTCCAGTCAGGCCCAGAAAGGTTTTGCTGCCTCAACCACAACATTATCATTCACTGCTGCCAGTGGAACAGAGACTGAGATAAGATCTGTGGTTTGCAGGTACCTTGTGGCTGTCCGGGCACTGCATCTTTAGTGTGGCGTGTCCCTGAATAACCAACTGGCTGGGTCATTAAACTTTATTGTGTCCAGCTTTCTGTGAAGTTTCTCCCTGGGTGACCTTCTTTAGTGGACCGGTTCTTAATTACACTACAGAATCATTAAGGCCAAGGGCACAGTGGAATTAAGAAAGGGGTTGGGTACTTGCATGGCTAATGCTGTTTTCTCTCTTACAGTAGTTTTAAAAATCCTTTTTGCTGGGCAGCAAAGCTGGGAGCTCATGCACTTCATAGTATGTCATTCTAATACTGCCTAGAACAAAATTTTCCCTTGAGTGAGCTATTCCAGAACTTTTTTCCATCATGAAGAAACCAGGGTTCCTGGTGTGTTTCTCCAATGCAGCAATATCACTGGAAATCAGTTCTAGTCCAATATAATTTCTGCTTTAGTTTCGTGGGTGTCTCAAGAGAAGTCTGTGTCCTTAAGCAAAAATGTTATGTAGAATTCTGGGGCTCTTATGCAGGGAAATAAGCAGCAGGCTTTCGGGGTGTCCTGTGTTTGAGCATGTAGCTAATGGGACATAGGAATAGAAGGAAGAATTTGCAGTAGGGCAAAAATTGAATTGCCAAGAGCATAGTGCATTTTGGGGCTGGAGAAATGAGCAGCACACCAAAAACACTGGTTCTTTTGGGGTTTTTCTGCAATCACATTTATTACCTTTTTTAAAACAGATGCAGACAGAATTCTTTTTTTTTTTTTTTAACCCTGAGTATGGGGAGATGCTGAGCTCGTAAGTGTCACAAGAGCTTTTGGCAATTGAGTGATACATGGTTTACACACCTAAATATCTTTTGTAAAGCATCATTGTAGCCTATTCTCACTGGACATGTTGTTTCTTGCACAGTTAATTCTAAAAATAAAAATTCTATTTTGCGGATATCTTTTATGTAATCTCATCTAATTATTTATTCTCACTGTGCTGCTACCAAGAAAATAATGGGAAAAGGACCAAGTGAAATGGCAAGACAAACCTCTTAAAGGTTTTGCTTTAATAGCAAAGGGAGGTAAGTGCAAATTAATAAAAAAGATCACAACATGAAATTCATTGGTAGCTGGCATTCCATAGTCATGTGAATTTTCAGGACTTAGTAGTGTGCATATGCTTGTTCAGAACAGACATGGTTCCCACTGTGGTGGGAAAAGTGTTGATACTAACAAGTAGAACAGTGTTTTTCAAAGTCTTCCCAAATAGAATTTTAAAAAACAAAAAAATCTGGCCTGCGTATGTAGTTGACTTTACAAGTTTTTTACAAGGTTAGAAAGTGTAGGTTCAGATTTGTGAGGCATATGGTCTGATAACCAAATGTTCTGGAGATAGTGCCATTCTCTGAGAGTGGACATCTGAAAATCTGCATCCGATTCCAAGCTCGGGTGCTATTGCTTGGTGTAACTTTAGCTGTTACTCCACACACAGTGAGCAAACAGCCTTGTACAGGAAACTTGTAATCCTTGTCAGGAATGCTGGAAATCGTGTGAATCAATACCAAAGTAGCCTGCAGATCCCAGCAGTCTTGCACTGTGAGGGCTGTGTTGGAGGATCTGTCTGGTTGCAAACGTGTTACTTGGGAAGCTCACACTGCAGCAGATTTCTTAGTGTGAGATTCTGTCCCTCCACATATGTGTGTCTGTGTGTGATTTTCAGCTAGCCATACTTTAGTCCTTTGATAATTCGTTCAAATCTTGAATCTTTTTAAGTGTCAGATCATAGGAAAATGAGTTCTAGACTTAAATACCAATTTTCTTGGAAGGGACTCCAAATGTCACCTGCTCCCACCTCCTGCTCAGAGCAGGCCCAGCCCATGTCCCCTTGCTTGGAGCTTTGTCCAGGGTACTTTTCAAAATCTGTCAGACTGCAGTCACTGCATATTCTTTGGGCAACTTGTTGCAGAATTTAATTGCCCTCACTGGAAATTTTTTACTTCTTTCACCCTGGAATTTCCCTGGCTCCAACTTGCGGCTTTTTCCTGTACCCGTGCACTTGTGTGAAGGGTCCAATCCTGCCCCAGCTGAAACTGCCCAGACACGTGAGGAAACGTGAATGTGGTGTGCAGATGTGATCCTCACCAACCTTTCCTCCTTTTCTCTTTGGCCAGCTCAGCTGTCGCTCTGCTGAGTTCTGATGGCAGAAATACATAGGAGGTTTATGAAATGAAACATTCAGTCACATGGCTTGTCTGTGACCCATCTTGGAAAAAATTTTGAAAAGCACCAGAAACACAGGTGAAATTCCCAGCTCTCAGAAGAGCAGTGTTGTTGTGCAGCTGCAAAGGACATTGAACATGTTGAATTTTTTTTTTTTTTTTTAAATTAATGAGCTAGAGAAATCTTTGATCTTTACTGGGGTCAGAAAGATTCTTAATGAGAACTGCCAGAACCTGAATCTAAGAAATGCAGTAGTGCATGATAGATAGAAACATTTCAAAGGTGTGAGATGAGCTGGGTTTGTGCCGCTGCAAGAGCAGCCATCCAGAAACTTGGAGTTCTTGAATCCATATTGAAGTTACTTCACATCAGCAAAATAGTTCCTGTGGGACTTCTTGAGGAGATGAAGGAAAGAGAGAAAGGCTGGATTTCAAGTGTTGCTTTGCTTATTGACAGCTTGGAGAGGTTTTATTTCATTTCATTTCTTGCCTCTATTCTGGCTGTTATTTTTCCCTATGAGTTTTCTGAAATTCTGATTGCAAAACTCCCACATTAAAGTGTTAGAAACCCTTCCACAGTACTCTGGCATTAATTATTCCTAGAATTTCAATGAAGTGTGAAGACAATTCAATGAACTTGAATTTTGCATTAGCAATACTGTGTCTTATATGTTTATCTATTATCTGTCCATCTGGCAGCTCACATGCTTGTTGGCAGAAGTGCTTTTATTTCCTTTCCTGAAAAATTCTGGCACTGAATGTGTAAACAAGCAGCGCTTCTTTCTTCATTTATAATTCAGCATGAGATTCTGCACGTTATTAGTTAATTAATATTAACTGTGGTGGATGGCTGCCGGCGCGAGCGCGGCGCTCCGAGCTGGAGCATATGGAGCAGCGCCGCGTCCTCGCAGGCAGAGCCGGCAGATTGAGATCCATCTGTCAGCTGACACACGCACCAGCCCCAGTTTGTGCTGACACTGCCAAGAGAAACTGGGGCTGGGGCTGGGAGCAGCAATCCTGACTGCTTTTGGGGGAGCACAAGGGGAAAAATTATTTTCCCCTCCCCAGTTTGATAGGTGCTTAGAACGTGCCAGTAAAGATTGTGTAAGAAGCGTGTGCTGGCTTTTGGTTCCAAAATGAAGGTATTACTAGTGAGCAGGCTGAGGACCCTGAGTTTACCAGTGTGGTTGTCTGCAGCCTGTTGGGTTTTGGCTCAGTTTAGTTACTGGGAAGTCTCAAATTCTGCATCAGGGGTATGTTGAGAAGTACCTGGCAATGTCTGTATCTGTCAGAAACACCTGATGCTCACAGACACTACTGCAAGGATCTGGGCTAGGCAAACAGCGCTGTCAAAGGACCTACTGGGCTTTCAAGTGTAGGTACATATTCATCAGGGTGCACCTCCTCAAGATTTTACTCATTTAATTTGGGGGCATGCATTTTTGTGGTGTGATTAGCCAGTCAGTACATTCCAAAAAGACAGCTGCAGAGGCTTTCCAAGCTTGCTGTCCTGTTTAATGTGAACTCAAATGAAATGTTGTGTTTCTAGAACTGGCCAGAGAAACACAGACCTTATCCAGGCTGTTTCTCAGTACAGATAAAATTTGAAATGCTGTTAGTGGAATTACTTTGTAATATCCTCTTCCAAAATGAATTTTTGTGCATTTTAAAAAGAAATTAATGAATCCAGAGGCATTGTACAACTTCATAGCAATAACAGCAAAAGCTTAAGCTTGGAATTCACCCCTGCCCAAAGCATGCACACTGTAGCAATTTCTTGGCATTTTGTCTGCAGAAAAGCATCCTGCACTAACTCCACAGTAAGTTGAAACTTCTGTTTCTTGCATTTGTTTTGTGATGCTTTGTGGCTTCCTGTTGTTACACAAAAGTGCCACTAATTAAAGTAATCCATAGTGTGACTGGGGAGGACTTGTCATAAATAGCAAACTGGTTAATTTGGCTGAGTGTTGCTCATTTTTAACAGAAGTTTTGTATTTATGTCATGCTGTTCACAGGGAAAATATTGCAATTACAACTGGCAAATGTTGCTATTACAACTTTATCTTTGATGTAAATGTACAGTGTTTTTGTCTTGTCACTTTTAACTTCTCATGGGGTGAAACAGTTTCTGTCTGCTGTCAGAAGCAGTGACAGACGGTGAGGTGACAGGTTGGCAGCTTTGTGTTCCCTGAAAGTGCTGCCCCTCCACCTTGGAGGTGATTTATTTAATTGTTTTATGAGAAGAGTTGACTTTGGAGAAAATTGCCTTACTTGCAAAAAAGTTATGACTGGTTCAGAATCCAGAATGTGGTTTAAAGGCTTGTAACCTGGGCAAGCGTGATGTACACAGAGCATCCTATGTTAAACCAAAATTCATCACTAATACCTGGGGAAGCAGGTTAAATTACCTGTTGATATTTTGTCTGACTATACCTGCTATGGTTTGTGCCTCTTGAACCAGAATCTCTGCAATTTGAAGGGGTGGAGGGGAATCAAGGCCCTTTTTTTTTTTTTTTTTTTTTTTTTTTTTTTATTAAGAGATAATTTCTGAACTAAGAGCCTAAATATTTGTTTTTCAAGAACTTATGTTGAAGGAACTGGTGAGTGGTACTGAAATTTGGGCAGAAGGAAGTACAGCCCATTCTTGGTGGAAAGGTTTCACATTACCTTGTTGTGTTTGTGTTCTTTGGGATGTGTAAGAATTTAGTATCTTGCAGCTGTAACAAAGAATAAATCTGTGTTATGATATGAGGCCAGATCTGACAGAGGTGAGGCTGCCCCAGCTCTGATCCGTGCCAGGGCTGAGTGTGTGTTACCAGCAGGAAAAAAGGTTTTCTTGCCCAGAAGGAGTTAGAAATGGAATTTCCTAAGAAGATGGGACAAACTTCAGGCCAGACAGAGCAAATATATGGACCAGCCACTGTTTGCACATCAGAAGCTGCTTTTATGCCCTTGTCCCTCTGTTTTCGCACACTTGTTCTTCAGGAGTCGTCTAGATCCTTCCAGATGGACCTGGGATGGATTGGAAGTAGCTGGGCAGGTTATGAAAGGAGCTTTCTATCAGATGCCCAAACAGTTTGTATAGTAAACTGCAATGAAACTGCAATAGACAAACTTATCTACTTTCTTGCCTTTGTGTATAGTTGTCATTATTTTAATACTGATTTCTTCTTTTTTTGTTTCCAGTACGTTAACAATTGTCTGCCTTTCTGTGAAGCGATTATCAGACTAAAAAAAAAAAAAAAATCTGTCCTTTCCTTCTGTAATTCAGTTTGCCAACAAAATAGAGACACATTGTCAGAGAATGTATTTGTCCTACTACTGATTCACTTGATGTCATTCTGATGTTATAGACTGCCCCAAGTTATGAGAATACTTTCCAGTTTGGGTTTGGGTCTCCAGTGAGGAAAAGAAACAGCTCTTTCTAATACCTGCTTTACTGTTGGAAATGAAATTTTCTGGGTGGGCAGTCATGAAAGCTCAGGCCAATGGAATGGTGGTCAGATGTGGATTATTGTTCCATGTGAGGGATATTGGCAGTCAGAGAATGGAGCTCTAGGAACTGAGAGGTGACAGAAGGGAGTTTCTTTGAAAATGGATCCTTGGAGTTAGATATGGTGAAGTGCAGTAGTGAAAGATCCATTTCATCGAAGGATGTAACATTTCTGCAAGACTATTTGCTTTCACTTTTCTATATTTTTGTTGCTTTGGAAGCTGCTGATTGTCTTCAATTATATTTTTTTTTTCTTCCTAGTAAAACGCTTCAGAGAACCAAAGCATGAAAGACGTCCCTGGAGGATATGGTAAGTTTCTGCATGCTTCATTCTTAACTTCTTTTCTTCTTGCACGTTATAGAAATTGAAGGGCTGATGTTAGTGCATGATGATTAAAGAAAAGCGATGACAAGATATTGGTAACTGTCAGTGAGGAACCAAAAAAGTTACCAAAATACATGAGTCAGACTACCTCCTGTGTGTTTCCTGGGTAGTCATTTCATACTGAACACTTCCAGGAATCTCTAGAGATGTACATTTAGGCATAAAGCTTCAATTTGTGCTTCTTCCTAAAGACAGAAACTTAGAGTAGCCCTAAGATGCATCTGAACATCTACAAACTTGCTTAAGCTTAGAGGAAGATCTCAGCTGGGCTCAGATAAAATTCCATGTTTTCTTGGTATCCTGCTGTGTATAAAATAGAGAACAGGATGATAAAAAATACAAGTACATCAACCATAAAAAATACAAGGTATAAAAAGTGTGTTTGTGTTTACTACACTTTAAAAGTTCCTGGATTGAAGCAATGCCAACATAAGCTGTACCAATTTTGAGACTGGTGTGTAAGTGTTAAGGCTGCCATTCCACTTGTTCAAGACTTCAGTGGTTTAAATTCTGCTCATACAAATTTGCTTCTCAAAACTAACACTGACCTTTATTTTTTGAAAAAAGAAGTACAAAATCTTTGTGTACTACAGTCTACCTCAGCCTGAAATCCTGACAAGTGCACTGATAGCCCTTAATTTTTAAGCAAAGAATCTTGTTCTGGGACTCAAGTATTGTTATTTATAGCAGAGTGTACTGATTAGATATGTAACTCACTGGCTTCCTGCCTCATCTCCAACACTCAGTTCTCTGTGTCATGCAGTGAATGAAGAGATTGAAGTTCAAGACAGTTATCAGGGAGGGTAGATGAATTCAGGCATAAAATGTCATTTGGATCTGTTGGGGTGTTTAGATCTTTTTAGACATGCAAACAACAGGCAAAATGGTTCTTTTTCTGAATAATACAAAGAATACACTCTTGCCTGCAGAATACTTATTATGAGTCTTATGTTTTACATTTAATGAAACATCCACTGAAAGCTGGATGTAAGAGCTGGAGTCATTGCTGAATCACTGTCTAAGTGGGGGTTTATATTTTCCCCTTGAGTAACAAACTCTTTTCTCTCTGAGTTTATCATCTGCTTTGGAGATAATATTGTCAAGGTTGGAATTCTTTTGCAGTATGTTCCAAGCTCTGTACTGTAGATAAAATTCAGTGAAACCAGTTCATGCTTCCAGGTGAAAAATATGCTGAATTTTAAATGAAATACTGTAGATAAAGGACTCATTAGTCACTATTAAGTTGTTCGCCCACAAACATGGGATGAGGATTTTTTTTTTGTCCATGCCATAGGCTTGCTAAAAATGCATAAACATAAAAGGTCCAAAATACCTATCAAGGCTGGGATACTCATTGTTTCCAGGAGGTTATTAAAGACTTAGCTAGAGTTAGTCAGGATTAGCTCTTGGATAATGCATATGATACCAAGAGGATATCCCGCAGACTTTACGTTTACAGTGGTAGGTTTCAAGTTAATATGATCTGGGTTATTGTTAGAAAAAATAGGGGCAGAATTTAAAATGGAACATTGTTAAATAAGAACTAAATACTATGATACTTTTGTCATTCTGTGTGTTCTCATTTGGAGAAAAAAAAATAGTAATAGAGATGGAGTTTTAATTAACATTTAATTTAATTTGCAATGTCTGGCTGTGTTGTAAACAGTTTTGTGTGTCCTAAAAACTGTTTTTACTTTACCTAGGTTTTTAGATACTTCCAAGCAAGCCATAGGGATGTTGTTCATCCACTTCGCAAATGTCTATTTATCAGACCTTACAGAAGAAGACCCCTGTTCACTGTGAGTGTTTAATTTTGGAATAAATAGCCTTTATGGAAGTTCTGTGGCTGAGCTGGTATATGTGGATAGTAAGGCAAGATAAAGCTGAGAAGACAGTTTTCATGGTAAAAATCAGTCACTTTAAAAAACCTGTGGTTTAAACTTAGTTAATCAAGTATCAGGATTCTTTTCTTTATGTTCATGGCTGGCAGGAGTCTGGACTGTGTGTAGCTATTTTAAACCTGAAGGCAAAGCCTTACTACTTGTCCCTCTCCAGTGAACGAGTGGGGACTTGGGATGCACATTGCAGTTCAGGTTTGTTTACTGAAGGTGCTGGGACCAAAGGAAATGAATATCCAGTTGTGTTCACTGTGGTAAAGCAAGGCTGTAATATAAAGTGAGTTTGCTTTCAGGGTTATTTAGCAAAAATCATTTGTGTTTGTATTTGCTTCTAAAACCTACATTGGCTGCTGCAGTATTATTTTAATTTTGTTAAAAATGGGAAATCTTGCTTGGTAGCCAGGCAGTACAGAAATTAATTCTGCAATGTCACGCTTGGAGCAGTGTGACTAAATAGATAAGCATTTCTCTGTAGTGTATTAAACCTGAAAATTTTATGACTAAGACCCCGACAGGCTCTTTACAGGAGCTCCTGAAGCAAATGGTAATTGTTTGGGTTTGTTCTTGATAAGGCTCATGCTCAAAGTAGCTTACACATTGCTGGTAATGAAAGCTGTGAAATTACTTTTAAAAGCCCAGTAATTTGCCTTTTAGAACCAATCCAGTTCCTTTCGATGGCATCTGCTCACTTGTTGTTTTTGGGTAAACAAAGGAGAGACACAGCTCAAGGAACATGCTTGTGTTGCTGCACAAGCCGGTTTTTATTCCTGATTCCTCCTTGGTTCCTTCTGTGCTCCTACATGGGAGAAATGTGCAAGGACACTGCTTTTCTCTTCACACCACAAAGCATTCTGTTAGGCAAAATGCATTTATTTTAGCACATTAGCTGTAAAATTTGAATTATAATTATGACAGTTTCAACAATACCAGACATCATCATAGGATTTTCCTTGCTTATGGATTTAAGAATTTCCTGATAGGTTTAAAAACTGGCAGGTGCAAATTACTTTCATTCAATTTTTATAACTCAAAGTGCATATTCAAGTGAGGTAACAAAAGCATGTCAGAAATTGTCAGTGTATAAAGCTAAGGCACGATAGTGTATTACACTATTTTAAATTAAAAATAACTTTGTTTATTAAAAATAACACAAAACATTTTGCTAGGCAAAATGAAGGGTTTACTGACATGTGCATTCTCTCCTGCATCTACATATTTTTATTTTCAAATCCCACTTTTAATCTAAGTGTAACATGACAGAAAACAAGTAGGAGAGTGAGATTATTCAGTGCTCTCAGGATTACTGAAATTACAGTGTGGAGCTGGATAATTTCTTGGACAAGGGTGCAGGTTCTTGATAGCAGAAAAAAATATCATGTGGTATTAACCAAAATCTGTCGTAGGAAAAATATCCCTAAGTTTGAAAGTGAGTCCAGACTTGCCTGGTGCTGTGGGGAGGTTAAGGACACATCCCGGGGTGAGCCCGGCGTGCTGGGGAATCTCGGTGTTCTGGGGAATCCCGGGCATCCCTGGGGGCCGGGAGCCCCCTCTGGCTGTGGAATAGCTGCTGGCACCTCTGATTTTCCCTGCTGCTCCTGCTGCTGCCTTCCTGCTGCGGGCTTACAGCAGCCTCTTGTGGCCTCGGCGGGACTCGTGCAGAATCGGGATTGCCGAGGTTCCTCTGCAGACACTCAGCCTTGATTTTAATGTTTGACTAATGCAACGTTGATTCAAACTCAGATTTGGTGAACAGTTTTTCGAAAATAACTGTTTTTAGAAAGATTGGGGATCTTTAAGGACAGAAAAAAAATATTGAGACTGCTAGAATTATTTAAATTGTAGGCACTCAGTGTAATTACAGAAGTGGTAAATGATTGTTCTCAATACTCTGGCTTCTCAACATACTTACAGATCTTTTATCAGTCATGGTGTTTAAATACCCTGAACCTGTAGAAAATGGACCCTGACTCCTTGGGTTTTTGTCTGGTTTTCCTTTCAGGTACCTTATCAACTTCTTGCTGGATGCCACCTTAGGAATGCTGCTGATCTACATCGGGATCCGTGCTGTCAGCAGCATCGTGGAGTGGCAGCAGTGGGAGTCCCTTCGCTTTGGGGAATATGGTAAATGTTCTGTTCTGGAACTGAGGTGGTTCTCTGGGTAGAATCCCACAGTATTTCAGCAAGTGGTTAACTCATCCTAAAATCTTTGTACAGTCATTTTAATATTTCACTTGTCATGAGGGCTCTTTTAAGTTCTGTATCGCAGTATCCTCCTTGTGTCTTAGAAAGCTCAACAAGTCTCTGAGCATTCACTGAGTTTGGAATGACTGCTTGAATTTATTTTTTTTTTTTAAGGAGTGATTCAACAAATTATGATATTATAATCTCATGGAAAAAATACCAGCATGATAAATTTACTCTGAAACACTTCTAAAACAATGATTGCTGGAAGGTCATTTCCTGCTAAAGCTTTCACTGAACCACATGCCACTGTCTGAAGATACAGACCAAGAGTTCTGCCAGCCCTCTTCAAGCAGCCACATCCCTTCAGAGAAGGGAATGGCAAGATGATCTGTGCTGCTCCTCAAGGAATGATCACTGGAGCTTGTGCATGTAGGGCCTGTATCACTGGTGAAAAATGTGTGAGGGACAGACTGTGAAATCACTTCCAGGTGAAGTTGCAGAATTTATCTTCTGTTACTTAGAAGTCCACTAATGTGCACAAGTTGTGGATTTGCAGCTGCAGTTGAGTATCACTCACATTATTAACACCAGCATTTAATTTTGTTCTGCCTGTTACTCTCAGATTGCTGAAAATGAAAGTTTTGTGTACATGTTAGAAATCCCATTTGCAGCTCCTTGAGACAGAAATGGGAGGAGATGTTGCCTTGTAAGAGAGCTGTGGCTCTTCATCAGAAAGAAAAACAGCAACCCCTATGGTTTGGTGGGGGTGAAGTTTAAGGAAGTTAAAAATGTTTGCCTAACAAATTAGGAGCTTTCACAGCAGTTTTATAATTATTACTGGTAGGATTTTGGTTTTGTAGATTTCTTTGATTTTTATGATCCTAAGTAGCTGACAGAATAAGTGAAGGCCTTGTGAAATTAGAGCACTTTAAAAGCTTGAGAAGTTTGCAATCAAATAACATTAACTGCTATTTGCTTTAATGTCAGAGGTTTAGCTATGATAAGCAACTTAGAAATAACTGCCCATGCTATTAGGGCATGTTAGATTTATAGAGATTTAATGTGTATCTTTTAGGGTACAGTTTATGGCCACTTAAGCTGTTTAAATCAGCACTGCCACAAGACTGCTTGTCTGCTTTTAACTCACATGCCACAGTCCAGTATTTCCACTCTTTTCCTTGGACTGGTGCATATCTGGTTCTTCAGGGAATTGACCAAGAGAGCTAAACCATCAAAAATTCACTAGATGTAAAAAAAGTAAATAGTTTCTCCAGATTTGTCCCAGGCTTGTGTCTCTAAGGGATTAGGTAAGCACCAATGCCCAGGGAAGGCAAAGGGGCAAGGAAAGAGGTGAGGCTCTTGCCTCAGAGCCCCATTTTCTGATTGTTAGTTTGGCTCAAAGCCATTTAATGACATTTGAGCAGCTTTCAGCCCATATAAAACTTGAGTTTCCTCTTAGAGAAAAAAAAAAGGTGTACCTATTACAGTTGTAGGTAGGTATTTGTAATCATGTCAGATATTAGATTTTATTTCTCCCTAATAACATTTTGAAATTTTTTTGTGTGTAATCTATTGTCCTTTCCCATTTTAATGTTCTTTCAACAATAAGCAGTCTGTGGATGGGGAGATGTGAGGATTATGTTCACTCCTCTGAAATTTCTCTATTTCTTACTGACTTTCAAAATGAAGCTGGGTTTATTTTAGTAATGAGACATTTCTGACTGCAGTAATTAAGTTCTTAAAAATCAGCAGATGAACTTGTGTAGTGCTTTGGAGGTGGTCTGTGGCTGCTCCAGTATTGTCACTTTGAATTAGGAGATCTGAAACACCTAAACCTGTTTATTGAGTGTTCTCCTCTGTGTGTGTGTGTGTTTAAGTGATGTATGAAGTTACATAAACCCTCTTTTGTTAATTGTTCTCTCTAGTATCAGATCATTTTATTAGTCACTAACTTTGTTTTCTGCATCTTTATTAATGTGCTGTCCTGCCCTTAGTGTGTTAGGTTTTTAATCAAGCTATTGTCAGGACTGTTTTAAAGCATATTGCAAATCTGCATTTCCATTAATCATGTGAGAGAGGCTTCTGGTATAAAGAGAATTAGAGAGCAGATGGAAAGTTATTCATTTTGGCTAAAACTAAGCAGGTGCAGTAAGGTTAGACCCTCTGTAAGAAATCCCATCTAAAAGAACAAGTTGCATTGGATCATTTGCTGTTATCTTCTTTTAAGTGTCCCTGGTGTTGCTGAAGTGAAAACCCTTCTATCACTGGTTTATTGAACATTTTTCAGTTTGACCCAAAGAACACCGTTATTTTTCATAAGATTTTTTTAAAATAAAGTAGGGTAAAAGCAGGGACTAAAGTGCAGTTCTGTGGGGTTGCAAGTGTGTTTAGAACTTGGCGTTTTGAAGTTACATATGGAATGTGTAGCATAGAATCACAGAGTGGTTTGTTTTGAAAGATCACTCAAAGCCCATCTTGTTCCACCCCCTGCCATGTGCAGGGACACCTTCCACTATCCCAGGCTGCTCCAAGCCCCATCCAGCCTGGCCTGGGACACTGCCAGGGACCCAGGGCAGCCACAGCTTCTCTGGGCATCCTGTGCCAGGGCCTCACCACCCTCCCAGGGAACAATTCCTTCCAATATCCCATCTGACCCTGCCCTCTGGCATTGGGCAGCCATTCCCCCTTGTTCTCTTGCTCCACAACCTTTTCCACAGTCCCTCTCCAGCTCTCTTGGAGCCCCCTCAGGTACTGAAATGCTGCAATAAGGTCACCCTGAAGCCTTCTCAACACATCTCCTCTCTTCTCCACCCCATGGTTCACTGAAGAGTGTCAGAGTCTTGGAGCTTTTTATCTGGAGTAGTAGAGTCAAGTCCTCAGCTTGGAGATCAGTGTGATTTCAGTTTGTTTGTAAATGTGGGAAAACAAACAGGAGCCCTCCTTCCACCCCCAGACAAGTCTCTTCTTGTGACTGAGTGATGTTTGTGTTTCTAGAGCCTAAATAATCATTTGTCTCAAGTTAGTTCTCACTGTGAGCTCATTTCCCTTCTTAGCTCTATTACTTGATCCCTGGTGATTCATTACTTGAAGCTGTCACAAAAATAGCAGTGTCCTGCTGGTTTTAAAAGCCTCTTCTTTATATGGAGGACAGTTTTTAAGCATAAATGCCTCAAGGAAGGAATGGATATCAAAATATCAGCATTTATAAATGGTGGCTGTTTGTACAGCAAAACAGCACTGCAGTCTGATTTATGAACAAAGGGCCATGACGCTCCCTCGAGGGCTTTTTTACACCAGAATTTTTAATTGTATTGGATTTGTCTTCATATCTATGGTTTTATATTTTCAGATTCATTACTTCAGCAGTTGGATTTTAATAGAAGTGCAAAATCAGTTAATATATGTGAGTGTGTAAAGAGGAGAAAAGGAGTCATGATCTGTACTGAAAAAAATGTTCCCTGCGTTCTCCTTTCCTTCTTGTCTTGAGCTACTTTTGTTGCTGCAAGTAGAAGACAGGTGATAAATCCCTCCTGGTGATTATAAACTCCACTGGCAACTGAATTGTGCTGGGGCCTCTTTCCTTAGCTTTGCCTCTCCATGGCAGAGCTCAGAAATTGTATATGATGCATCTTTTTCCTCCAGCTTTTTATTTGCCCCTTGCAGAGCAACTTACTTGTAGCCAAGTGGGGTAGATAGCACTGCCTTCAAAACTATTTAAAATTTATTTTGGAGTAGTTCTGTGAGTTGGCATTTTCTTAAGAAAAAAATTTCAGGATCTGAAAAACAGAAGGAAGTTACAGGGTAGAGGAATAACAGGTATTGGGTTCAAGAACTGTTTCTAAACATACTTCTACAAAGCAGCTGATGGCAGTGGCAGATACAAGTATAGACTAATCTGGCATTGCCCAGCATTTTCCAAAAATGCTGCTACAGTTGTCACTGCAGAGGATTCAAAATTTTTCAGTTTTGTTCTTTATTTGCTTTTCTTGCACTAGCAAGATTTCCAGTAATTTGCTGGATTATTCTATATATGACAAGTGTAAAATCAGAATTCAAGAGATGACTGTAAGAGACTTTAGAAATTAAATTAGAGTTTAACATTAACAGTAAAGTTCTGATTTGGGTTTGTGCACAGAATCTCTGAATGTGCAAATGTCTGAAGGTGCTCATTGGAGCACCTTCTGGGTGTGGTGATGTTATTAACTTGAATTTCATGGCTTATAAAACCATAGAAAAAATTGGTTAGAAAGGAACTCCATATAATCCAGCCTCTTGCTCAAAGCAGGATTAACTTCAAAGCTCAAGTGAGTTGTTGAGGGCATGGTCCAGTCAGTTTTAAATTTCTCCATGGTTTAGGATTTAAGAATCCCTTTATCTATACAACTTACTCCAGTAGATTTTAACCACTCTCACTGTGAAAGCTTTTTTTCTTTCATATCAGAATTGTATCTTCACTCCCCAGTCTGTATCTTCCCACCTTTTTTCAAGGTTACTACTGGTACACTGTCAAAAGACTTGCTAAATTCAAAGTAGGCAGCATCCCTGTTGTCCCCACTTGTAATTATAGCTGAGAGATAATTTTGTAGGTGCAGTAGGGCACACAAAAATCTTCAAGTAGAATTTAATATACACAACTTCTAATTTCAGTCATGTACCAGAATAAAACCCCAAAGGAACCAGCACCACTCCCCACAAAAACATTGTGGAACAAAACATTCATTGCTGAGAGTGCACAACACTTTTAATACGGAGTTTCACAGTATTTGCATGTACAAAATCTCCTGAGAGTTGCAAAAGATGCAAAATTGTTTTCACTGTCTTTGCTTTTAGGAATTAAATAAACATTGGAAAAGAGATTGGAATAAACTGTTCATTTCAATAGTAGGGCTGTAGCTAAAGCTAGTTTATTTTTTAATATTTGTTAATTAGTGAGAAAAAATAGAGAATGCTAGTAAAACTGTGAGGTATAGAATTTAATTGCTAAAATCTAATTCTGAAACCTAATTCAGGCCTTGTGTCTTCAGAAGAATCACACTTGCTTGACTTTGACTTACTGATGTTTTCCCTTTCAAGATTCTAGCTCTTTGGGTTTTTACAAGAGAAGCTGTAACTGTAGTATGTAACTGTAAAACTCAAGCATTTTAATTGCTTTCCTCTCAGACTGTTGAGTGTTGATTACAAACTCATCCAGTAAAACTTGTTTAGGAAGTATTTGTTGTTTTGGACTCCAGTCTGATTTATCAGTTTCTCTGTGTAGCATTTCAGCAGCAAACCCTAAGTCTCAGACTATTACCAAGTATTAATACTGAAAGCCTTTCAGGAGTGTTCCAGAAAAGGAAGCAGCCACTGTCCATTATGCATTACCAACACATAAAGGCATCTGATTTTCCATTGCCCATTATTCATCCCCAGGCTAAGAGTTTGGAGCTGCCTTTGACGAGATTGCAGAAGCTGCTGCAAAGACGAAAAATCTGTCACCCTCCCCAGAGCTTGCTTTTGTTTTCTGGTGAAGTGCAGCTTCAAGCTCACCTGCAAAGCTTGTTAGGCTTACCAATCCTCTTTTTTCCCCTTTTTTGTCTTCTTTTTCTTTCTCTGCCTTTTTTCAAAGAGTCTAATTGTGTGCATAAGTTTTCCTGTTCAAGTATTTGTGGTCTTATTTCTGTCCTGGCAGATACTTCATGCTCTCAGGTTCTCATTCTGCCCTTGAGGTGCAGCAGAATTTCAAACCCTTTCACACTGGAACTAAAATATGATTCTAATTTTTTATTCAGTTGAATTTTTCATAGCAGCTCTTGCACCTGTTGCTTCAATTGGTTATTTGTGGTAACTAACTTTGTAGAGATGAAAAATATCTTTAAGATAGCCTAGAGACAATGGTAGAAATCTAAGTTCTACTTAGACTAAAGGGAAATGTGTTTTCCCAGCCATGTTTCCCTCAAATTTTCCCCTTTATGACACTTAATATGTCATGATAGAGGATCAAAAATAACAATATGAGGAGAAACACGAAGTTTATCTGTCTTGCTTTCATCAGATTATTTGAAACAGTGTGAGCACATCACAGGTACTGCTGAATGGGACAAAGTCCTGTTAGATTCAGTTTCTGATACTTTTTGAAAGCTGGGGTGAGGCAGAGAGAGGGGAAGGAGCAGCAGTGAAGGAATTGGAGAAGATACTTCTGAAGGATTTAGCAGCCCTGCTGCCTCTTCCAATACTGATTTTTAAAGATGTTTACTATGAAGTAAATCAAACCTATGCATATATTGAACCTTTCTTCTTTCTTGCAGGTGACCCCCTGCAGTGCAGTGCTTGGGTGGGCCAATGTGCTCTGTACATAATGATTATGACATTTGAGAAAACCATCATCATCATAGTGCTGCTTATACCTCAGTGGAAAGAGGTTGGTGTTTTTACAGCATTTTACAGACAAGTGAAGAATTTCAGGTGGAAGCTGTAAAGGCTCCCAGCAATGTTCATTGGTTTGGCTCAAGCATCATGATTGTCTACACTCATTGCCAATTAACGCTGTAGTAGTGTTATGTTCTTTTAGTTTAATTGGGATACTGCTAATGAGACCTTTATCCATTGCCAGGAATATCATATTGTATTTGGAGGGTTTTTTGTAAACTGAAATATCCAAAATTTAATTCTATCTCCTTGTCTAAAGTACCCTTGAAACTACTAAGTGGTTCTTTCTTTTCTTAACTCTAATTCTTGCCTACAGCTATTTTGTATTCTTGTAGTATTTTGAAGAATTTTCTTTGCCTGACCTTGTTGATAGGTTTTAACTGTAGACTTTTAGAAATTTGTGGTGGATTAGTGAATCCACTGATGCTGACTGCATTAATCTTTATTTTGATGGATTCTGTGTAGCCAGATATTCAAAGTGGTGCTGATACTACTCACTGAAACTAGATAGCTCTACTGTATGCCCTGGACTACTTCAGGAACTCTGTTCTCCTTACTGTGTATTTTGTAAAACCCTGCTCTGTTTAAATTTCCTAAAGATGGATCTACAACATGTTCCTTGGGAGCAGCTCTAAAATGTTCAAGATTCTAAGGCAGCTCCTCAGACTTCAGTAAACAAAAATGACAGAGATAAGTTTCTTGTCAGCCCCACTTACTTATCTGTGGTAATTTATAAGCTGTCCTAAATACTTTGCTTTTCTCAAAGCTGCCCTTTTTTGGTTCACCTGCGTTATTTCTGTCTCATTAGCTTGTACATGAACATTGCCCTGCCTAAGCCAGTTGTGTGCATGTACTGCCATGAGCTGAACTCAGTGCTTTTCTTTTCACAGGTGGCTTTATTGAACCCCATAGAGAACCCCCAGCTGGAGCTGGCAATCGTCATGCTGATAGTTCCTTTCTTTGTTAACGTTAGTACCACTCACTTAGTGAGGTGTTTACTTGGATATCCTTCTGCCATGTGTTCATTAATTAACATTACTCCTTAAAACACTCTGTACCTTGGTGCTTAATTTAAGGGCTGCTAAAGAATGGGTAAATTGTCTGGATATGTAGATTTTACAAAGCTGAAATCCATATGGAGCTAAAGAACCAGGTTCAGGAGAGGGGTAGAAATGCCTCATAGACCCCTTTGGCCTGATGACTTCAGTAGATTGACTGACACAGAGATTATAAAATTACAGTGAAATTTGCTTTAGGAAGCAGTTGGCCTAAGGACAGACGTCCTGTGAAGTATCCTGTGTCTGCCATAGCTAATAGCAGCTGGCCTGTGGTGGAGCAGAGGAAAAGGGCAAGTGTGCAGTCATCCTTCCCAAAGTACACTCTTGCAGCAATCAGGGATTTAGGGATTAGAGCCAGAGACAGTGGGTGCCCTTGCATGTAATAACTGTTGGTAAAGCATTGCTACATGAAGAGTTAATATACAAACACCGTGAATAGTCACTACTGTTCTGATTTTCTTCTCTTCCACAAAGGGATAAAGTAGCTGGGATCTAGAGCATTGCTGAAAGGTGTAATAAGATATGTGACACTGTGTCTGCACCAGATTTAGCTTTTGGCCAATTCAGAATTATTGTCAAATTCATTTGGTCAGTATTTGGACCTTTCTTCTACTCTGAAGAAAGCTCAACTGTTGCTTTCCCCTTCTTTTTAACAGGCGTTAATGTTCTGGGTAGTAGATAATTTCCTTATGAAGAAAGGGAAGACAAAAGCTAAACTTGAAGAAAAAGAAGCAGGACAAGATTCAAGAAATGGAAGTAAAGTTCGATACAGGAGAGCAGCATCACATGAGGAGTCAGAGTCAGAAGTATGTAGAGTTAATTATTGCAATTAATGTAATATCAGTCCAGTTCATCCCTCCTGGTAGTCATTTCATTGTAGCACTGTCAACTTAGGTTTGGTGTGCTGAGCAGTAGCTCCTGGCATTGGCAGTTGAGAACCAGTTAAGGAAAAAGTCATTGTTGTACCACTCTGGCAGTTAATTTCCTTGCAGATGGGCAGAAAGACCCAATAATATACGTAAATACCATGGGTGGGCTCTGCTGCATATGCTTTTAAAAAACCTCACAGGGAATACAAAACTAATAGACAATTCTAATTCAAAGAGAGGTTAATAGCTTAAAGTGAGAGGGAGCTGGTGGAGGCAACTGACCTGATTTTCGAGAATTATTTACACAGCTGCCATAGCATAACGTTATTCTAAATTACATTGTGAGCGGTTTTTAGTTCAGCTGAAAGATGGGTGGTTTCTTTGAAGGTGAGTCAGTTTAGCTTTAGTAAGTTAATGTAACTTTTCTGTGAGACAAACGGTGCTATTTATATGGGTTTGCCAGGTGATGTGACTGCAGTGTTACCAGTGTGAATCAAGACCTTAAATGTTCTCTCAAGCTGCCTCCACTGTTCTGGCATCACTCTTTGGGTTCAGAGTCAGTGGCGGTATTGAGAATAATATGTATCCATCCTTCTGAAAAATGTACTGGAGGTTTCTGATAGTATCTGCAATGATGTTTGATAGTGTGTCAGTAAATCCTAATTGTGTTCTGTAAGCTCTTTCTTGAGCAAATAATAGGATGCTCTACAAGCGTAAAAAAGTAAAATTTAAAAGTAGAAAGAAGAGTGTGACTGCTCCATGTGCTCAGAAGCTGTAATTTGTTTTTAGATCCTTATTTCAGCAGATGATGAGATGGAGGAGTCGGACGCCGAGGAGGATCTGCGCAGGCTGACCAACTTAAAGCCCATCAAGAAGAAGAAGCATCGCTTTGGTCTGCCCGTATGACACATTCCTTGGCCTGTGGACTTGCAGGTTTCGTGGCAAAAACTTCTGTCAGTGGGGTTTAATGTTGCAATTGCATCTCCCTTTTCATACAAACTGACTTAGAAGCAAGGTCTACCAACAGAAGGCAAAGCAGTTGGAAGACTTTCAGTTCAGTTGCACTACAAACACACTGACCAGTTATGCAAGAATGTCCCCTCATCATGTGTGGAAAATAGACGAGTCACTAAGGATTCGTGTGCGAGGTGTCAGAGAAGATCGGAGAGAACAGATACAGAATCTTTCACTTTCAGTTACTGATGGGACAGTGTATGGAGTTCTCAAAAAGGCATCAGAGTTGACTAAGTTAAAGGAGTGTGTTTTATTACTAAAACTGGCTTTTGCAGCATAATTCCTAGAGCAGAATAGTTTATGGTTACAAGCTGTAACTTAACATTATTTTTTTAAGTACAAATGTTTACTTGCTACCGGGTACCTATGGAACTAATAGGTGGAACAAAGATTTTTTTCCAAGTCTTCTCAAATCTATCTGACTATTTTATATTTAAGTTATATTTTCATACAGTTGTATTTAAAGATTCTCTTTATCAGAGAAATGGGTACAGTTCCCTTTTTTGTGCAGAACAGGTCAAAAGATTTGTAGTGAAAATCTTATTTATCCTTGTCTCCTGATTTAAGACAAAGGCATTGCAAAGGGAAGAGCTCTCTGTCACTGCTGAAGTCACCAAATATCACTAAAAAATGCAGTCCTATGTGTGCTCTTGACCATATAATTTGAAAATACCTTTTTCAGTAGGAGGTGGTGTTTGCATATTTGACAAAGGTGCACTTTAGTGTATAACAAAAATCCATTGTGATAAGTTATGTGTGAAATGAGTATCTATGGATACTCTAATTATTTCTGTTTCTGCAAGTCTCTTGTGCGTACCTCTCAAATGACCCAAAAGAGATGGAACATTTCTGATACTTTTCCTATTATAGGGCCTGCAGTACAGGACTGTGATCTGATTATAGCAGTTGTGCTACAATATTGCAAATACAATTCTGTCCCTTGTTTTTTCTTGGAAAAGCAATCTTCTACTTAATGTGCTTAACAGCAACAACAACAAAATTTCTCCTATTTAATTTCCATAAAGTCTCATTATCCTTCAATAGTAAAAGAACAACCCCAAGGGGTACAGTGCAGTTGTTACCACAGCGTTTCTGGGATTTTTCAGTGTCTCTTCTGGTAATTGAGAGCACGTGGTGATCTGAAACCTAGCAGACATGTTTTCAGTTATATCCTTTTGCTTTGCATATTTTCTAAATGATTGTTTCTGACAGCTTTCCTTGCTTAGCTAAACCTTGTGCAGGACAAGGCGATGTGTCAAAGAGGTGACAACAGACCTTGAATGCAGGTCTGTTGTAGTATCTGGACACCAGAAAAATTCCAAGCCTTAAACCAGTTTCATTGGAAAACTGCTCAGAACTTTTTAAGATTTTTTACATTTTTTATAGATTTACTAGGTCTTAATGTGATTTATTATCCAGACCACTTAACTGGGCCTTAGTAAATACTGAAGTGTGCGCTCCCGTGCTTACTTTCACTATTCCAGCATCCCTTTTCCTGGTGGCTGCCAAGGGGACACGATGCTCTGACACCTCAGAGTGTCCAGCCAGCTCAAAGGGACATTTACCAAACCCAAGGTTTTAGTTGAGCCACTGACCTTTGTTACTGTGCACTGAAACGTAAGAACTGCAATAAGTTACAGTACTAGTGTTTCCTTTAGACTAAATCTAGAGACTAATGACAGTGGAAGTTTACCTGAGTTCTTTTGACATGGGGGTGGGGATGGGGAAATGTCCCTGATCAGTGTTGCCTCTGGTTTGGGGGGTTTGGGGTTTTTTATTGATTGTATGACTTGCATCTTCTCTTGACTATTGACCACTGGGTGGGCGCAGATCTCCAAAAGCACAGTACTTCAAGGAATTCATCAACAGAATAGTCTCCTACAGCTCACTTTTCCAAAGGGATTTAAGAGCTAGGACTGGCTCTTGTCACAATTGTCAGCATTTATTTTTTTTAGCATAGGATTTGTTCTGTTTCAGATAGTGAACTAAAGCTACTGAACATGTGCTCCGTTCCAGTGCGGAGCCATGGCTGTCCTCGCCAGCTGAGATAACGGAGCAGCGCACACAAATTTCACTGTGCGAGCTTGCATCTTATCTTCCTTTTCCCTCCTCCAGTTACTTCAATTATCAAAATTATTCTAGTCTCATGTTTAGTCTGTGAAGTGTCAGTATAAAGTTATGGCCTTAATCATGTAAAAATATTTGTTTTGAGCAGACCTCAAGCTTATTGACCAAGTGCAAAACAGTGTAAAGCGCTATGGAGCAGATTCTTGAAGGTGGTTATAGCAAAGATTCTGAATGCCTAATTTTTCATGTCTTAAGTGCTTAAATGTCACTTGATGTGAGATCTAGATATGCCTAGCAAGATGATGTAGTAAAGCACTATGATCCAAAGACACAGAAATATTTTAAATACCACAGTAGTAACAGGAGGAGCAACCTTCAGAGGGGAAAAAAATTACTTTCTCTACTAAGACAATAATTCTATTCAGAATTTTAGTTAAATAACAAAATCTGGCTGTTTTTTCTATACATTCTTTGTTATCGTTGTGAAAAAGATGGAAAATGTAAAACTGGCAGTTTTCCTCTCTGTAAGGTAAAAATTGGAATTCTTGCAGTAGTTATGCGTAGGACAAGTTCTTTTGTCTGACAAGCTTGTATGTGGGAGCAGGGAGTGTGTGTTTAGTGTCTTCACTGTGTCTTACCACTTGCTAAAATGTATTGGCAGCACAGGCTGAAATGGACTTTTCATGAAGAGTTGATCAAGTGTGATACTGCAACATCACGTTTGCATTGTCCTCCAGTCACTCAGATTTCTGCCTGGCAAATGTACTTCAGGACAACTCGTAGCAAAAGTTTAATTCAGGCTGTGCTTAGAAAATAGGATTCTGTTTAATGAAAATAAGCTATGTAGTGAATGCCGGAGTAAGAGAAAGGGTTTATAACTTAGAGAAGAGACACAAATATTGGTGGAGATGGAGTTTACCACGAGTGGTCAACCTAAATGCATTAACTGTTCCTAGTATCTGACCTGTGACACATCTGCATAAACTTAAAACACTGGTGTTGTCTAGTATGTGGTTTCCAAGTTCTGGCTTCAATATGTTCAGGTCCCCTTGTCTTATTTAAATAGGTGAATGCTGTCTGTTAATGTTGCTAACTAAAATGTACTATAGCTTTTCTTCAGGGAAAACTCAGAAACTGAGTTGCAAATTAGAGCAATGCAAAGTGATCCCCTCGGGCAGGTGTCTGCTCTGATCCCTGCCTAGCTTGGGGAGGGGGGCCTGGGCTCTCCTGCTCTGCTCAGAGCTGAGCATCACAAGGAATCTCTGCCACTGTGCTTGACTAACCCGTGTTTGCAACTTTGCTGTGCTTTTTACAGGAGAAACCAGTAGTGAAAGTTAATAAATTCAGCCACACCAAGTCAGAGTACATCTACAGCATAGGCGTGCAAACTTTTTTAGATGAAGTTTCCAGTTCAATTACTGAAAATGACTACTATGGTTTTACAAAGTAAAACTGCAGTATCTTTAAAAAAGGGACTCTTTTGTAGGTGTTTTCGTCTTGTGTGGGTATCCGTCTCAAACTGAATGTGGGGTTTGTTTGTAAGTAAATTCAGAGTATAGCAAATGTGAGCAAAACCAACAGCTGTATTCTGCTGCCCTCTGTTTGGACCATTTTGTTTAATCAGTGGTGTTACCTTAAACTTTTAAGGGTATCTGATGTAATTACATTATAATGGTTTACAATAAAGTCTGACTTATTACAGATTTGTACACTTGTTTTATACTTGTTCTGTTTCAAAGTGCCTGTGTTTCAGTGTCTAGGGTGTGCTCTCATGGGAAGCAAGTTCTGCTACTTGAGTTTAACTTCAGCTCTAATTGTGCACCCAATCAATTATGTAGATTTTAATTTCAGTATATTTATTTACCTTAATGGCAAGTCCCATTTGATCAGGAAGAGGCATTGTTCTTAAGTTGCAAATTTTTTTTGCAAGTTTAAGAATCCTTGCAGGCTCCTCTCAGATCCTTTTCCTGAGGAAGGTTTTTTTTAGGGCTGGAGCTGGACAGGATGGACCCAATCCTGCCTCTGTAACTCCTCTGTAACACTTGCCTATTGTTTTCATACTTTCCACCTGCCACATCCAAGCAGTCCCATACCCACTGCACCCATACAGGGAATTCAGAGTATAATCTTCACTCTACCTGAAGTGTCAGTCCCCTCCGAGGTTGTTAGCACTTTCCTGGAGAAGTCAAATCTTCCCTGAGGTTTGGAGACCACGGTGACAGCCATGTGTACATTCACTTAAATCTCTATAGTCATTGCCATATTTTAGTTAAAACCATTTCTCCAGCAAAGGAGTTTTCCACAATTCCTGTTGCAGTGGAAGATTAAAACTTGTATTTTTAATAGCCACTGTTGGATAAATGAGCCATCTTGTTCCATTGTCATTCATGTCACATTTAACAGATCTCAAGGATCTCAACCAGGTGAACAGGATTTCTACTCTAAAATTTAACTAACTGTAGATTTAGGCTGGGTTCTTTGTGAGGAAAAATAGCCGATCATCTGTGCAAGAAAATGTGCTCCTTGTTTGAGTGCTGGTTTAGGAAATGGAATTGAAGAGAACAGAACTCTCCAGGCTTTGAGGATGTACTAGAAACCCCAGGACGTGCTGCCTGCCTCTCTAAACACTTCACCTGCCCCAAATGGCAAGCGAGGTATGAGTGGTTTGATTTTGTTTGTATAGATAAAACTGCTATGAAAGCACAACTCTGTTGCTTTTGAGTGAGGAATATGCAGTACCAATTAACTGAAGCAATTTTGAAAGCTGAAGGGAAGATAATAGTTCAGTGTCTTGAATTCTAAATATTTACTTTAGACACGCAGAATGTTATTTTCCTGTCATAATAGATAGTCAGAATAGTGATGCTTGGGGGACTGTAGAGGAACATCTTAGTAGAGAACTGTTGCTTTGTACAATAAAAAAAAAAAAAATCTGTTTTTTCTAAGGTCAATGTTTTATTCTTCTGTTTTGTTGGCCTACTAAGGACACTGCTGCTCTGCAGAAATGCTTCTTCTGGTTACTAAGATATGGGTTTAAAATAGAAAATCAACCTAAGGAATAGCTAAGGACATAACATCCAAGCTGCGTTTTAGCCTACAAATAATTCCCCCAATAAAGGAGAAGATCTCAGGCCTGGAAAGAGTTCAGCTTAAAGGCAGTTTGGGCATTGGGAGGCCTGGGGAGTAGTTCATAGCCGACAGATCTCACTGTCCTGCTCGTACAGTGCTGGAGCTGTGGTTTGATGTCATGTTTTCATCGTGAAAAACAAATTTTTTTGTGACCTCTTGTGCTTCACTGTACCCTAAAAACACTGGCAGAGCCTGAGAAAAGGCTAGGGCAGATTTCTACCGATACAACCATTGATCTCTCTAGTGGAAGGTGTTTGGAGGTCTGCCATGCCTGCCCTTCTGACATTAACCCATCTGGCTGGAGTCTTGGTTCTTTGTAGGTGTTGAGTGCAGTCACAGAAGCTGATTTTTTTTTTTTCATGATGTAAAGATTTCATGTAAAAAAACAAAAGGGAAACAATCTCCCACTAAAACCTCTCCCAGTAATGAAAAATAGAATTCATGCTCAGGGATGGCAGGGCTTTACTTAATTAAAAAATTGTTTAGAGAACAAATATTAGAAGTTCTGAGAAAGGTTTTACTGCTGTCAGCAAGTACAGTGGGGGACACCAAGTTTATCCATGTCTGAGTAAGCTGTTCCTGTACAGATGTGGGTGAAATGGTTAAACTCACTGGTAGTGCTGGAAGTAGAAAGTGATTTTACTGAGTTGTGTAAGAGCCTGCACTGGAGCATGATCTGAGATAGAGCTGTAAGGGTAAAACCATATCCTACTTTATTAGCTCTCTAAAAGACACAAAACAGTCTCCTATTAAAGATCCCTGTGCTAAAGTGATTCAGGGCACAGTTATGCTTTGGACTTCAGGTTTGTATCGTCTTTAGAGAACACATATTTTGTTATGCTGGGAAAGCAATGCCCACTTTTTTTTTCCCCTCCCTTCCCCAGGAGGGTTCAGAGTCAATTTTGTGTCCATAACAACATTTTGCCTTTTAAAGCTATAAATAGAGCCCCAGCGGACTCCCCGGGAAGCGTTTTTGTAGGACCCGGCTTCCCCACTGCCGCAGCTGCCTGCCCCCGTCAGCCCAGCCCGGTGAATGCTGCACGCCCGAGTCATCGCCAGGAATAAACCTCCGACAGCAACAGCCTGCCTCGACCTGAATCATCCCGCCGCTGCTTCGGGAACATGACCCAGCCCATGACTTCACTCGGATGCTCTATATAAGTCCAGGAAAACAACAGGCGCCCGCAGAGCTCACGGGCTGGATTTAATCAAAGTCGGGAACGACCTGGGAGGGATTTCAGCGAGGGAGCACCGCAGTTATGTCACAGGTACGGGACATCTGTGCGCTGCCAGCCCTCGGAGCAGCGCCTGGCAAACCTGCTACTGGTTTGGATGCTGCGCTTGGAAAAGCTTATAGCGAGTTCCTCTCAGTGAATTCAGCTTTTCTGCTCTGTGACTTATGTGAGTAAAATATTTTAACAAGTACGTTCTTACTGTGGGTTATCTGGTGAAGAAGGAAAGCAGCTGCTCTCTACATGGTTAATTAATTCGCTTTAAAATGTTCTGGTTTACCTTAAATATTTTTATTTGTGTAGAAAGGGAAAAATCCCTTCCCCTGCTCTGCGTTGGGATGTTTGAGAGATGGAGGAATTTGTGACTTTCTGACACACTTTCTCAGACAGTGATTCTGAAATTCTGTTTTGCAAAGAGGTGGCTGTGCTGAAATGTCACTGTGTAAAGATTAGTGCATTAACATGCAGGAGAAAAGAGTGTGACTGAACATTCTGTTAGGATAAGATATTTGAGACTGAAATTTTATATAAAATTAGTACTTTTATATTCATTTTATAACTAATGGTTTGTCTTTAATACATGCCCCAATAATCAGTGTTTCAAAGTACTCTTGAAATGAGCTCAGAAATGGTGAGGTTTCAGGTAAATGTTGCATTTGCATCACAAGCTGCATGTGCCTGGCAGAGCTCTCCTCAGCAAGAGAGTTTTACAGGATTGGTGTGATGGAGAGCAGGAGCACAAAGACCACAGTTCTTCAGCCATAGAGAGTAACTCAGTTCAGCTGGTTTTCTTTACTCCAAAAAAAATGGAACGTAAAACCCAGTTGTATGTTTTGTAAAGTAGCACTTTCTGTCTTGTGACAGCAGTAGATAAAGCACAGGCTGCACGCCTGTGCCAGGAATGGCTCCTGGCAATGCCTGCTCAGAAATTCTGGCAGCAGTTAGCAGTGGTGGGGCTGTGACAGTGGCAGCAGCTGGCCAGGGCTCAGCGTAACCTCTCTGCTCACCAGCTTTGCTCCTCAGCTAGGACTGACTAATCCACAGCAACTGTCCTGATGGAAAATCCTCTGATCAGAGCATGAGATGGTTTATTTTAAAATAACTGGGTGACATTCAAGAGCTCTGCTCAGCCTGGCTGTATCTTTGTGCATCTCAAGAGCCACCTTTCCTCAACCTGTTCCCAAAAATTCCCTTGTCCCAGTGGGAAGAAGCCTCACAGAAGTCTGTTACCAATAATGGGTGAAGGACCTTTGCAAATTTCACATTTCTCTTAATAAAGCAAGGGGCTTTTTCCCTTCCTGGGATGGTTGCCTGTGGAGTGTGCCATGGGCATGAGGGACTGTTCCCATCATGTGCCAGTTGTCATTCCAGAAAGACAGGTGACTCCCTGGCTGTGGGGATGTTCAGTCACCAGCTGAACAACCATGCATGAGGTGTTGTGAATTTTGAAGGGTTTGCTGACACCCTTTCCCCTCACTTGCTTTGGCTACTCACGAGTGTTTTCCCCAGAGATCTCATAAATGTTTTGTTTCCCACAACACATGCAAGTGGGATTGACAGTGAGCTATTCTGAGCGTTCCCAGGAATTTGCAGCAGGCAGAAAATGTGCTCCAGTGGAGCCAGCTCACCCGTCCAGGAGCCAGCCATGCGGGCGCTGTCTCTGCAAGCTCCCTGGGACTCGCTGCTCCAGCCATCTGTAGGCCTTGAGGGATTTGTTTCCCTCCACAACTGCTTTTAGCCTCACAGGCAGTGCCTGCAAGTGCCTGAGTGAGCTCCACCACTGCCAGAACCCAAATATCAGAAGCTCTGTGTATGTAGTGATGGTCAGAGAAGTGTCTTGTTGATCTTTTAGTGTGTAAATCTATTAGAGTTGGAGCGTGGGGGTCTTCTGTTCCTCTTAATCATATCCCTGTGCCCCTGAATCTTGCCATGAGGGCTGCCTGGTGGGACACTGAAAATCCGTCCATGAAATAATAAGCTGATGGAGGAATGCTTATGGTGTTGGTTGCTGCAGAGTGAGGTTGTGTTTGGTTGTGCAGTCCTAATTTAAAGATAGGGGTAGGCTGATGAAGCAATGTTATCCCTGTTTCCTTGTCGTGGAATAAACTGTGAACAGATTAGTACTTGGCTGTTGCAGTGCAATACCTGATGAGTTTTTGTATTAGGTTTCCTTCTCCTTCATTGGGGTCGAAGTCCAGTGCTTCAGATGTGTTCAGTAGAGAGCCTTGTTGAGTGCTCCAATCCTTTTGTTCCTTAAATTTAAGATTATTAACTATGAGTCAAGTGTTTATTCAAACTTAACTCCAAATCTGGAATCTCTCTGACTGGTTTCCCAAAGAAGTAGTAAGCAGACTGAGGCACAAGCCCAATTTAGTAATAAAGTGATTTTTCCCTTTCCAAATATTGGACAGGTTCTTGAATTACCAATCATTACTTGCAGAATAAGCAGGCAGGGCTGGACAGAGAAAGTCTAAGAAATTTATTTTGTTCTTAATTAAGCAGTCTGTTGCTTTTTCAAAGGCTGTACAATAAAAAGACAATTTCAGAGCAGTAAGAATAGTAGCAGATTTTGGGAAGGGCAGTGAAATTGTGATTATGAGAAGATCGGAAGTAACCGAGTGTGCAATTTCAGGACTGAAATAGGTGAAATATTGTGTTAACAACTCTGTATGTTATAGCCTTTGGGTGGAGGCAGCTTTGTTCCTTGTGCTTTGAACACAAAATACTGATGTGTGGATCTGTTTCTTAGCCAGCCCCCGTGAAAAAGAAGCGTCCTCCAGTGAAGGAAGAAGACCTCAAAGGAGCCAGAGGAAACCTTGCCAAAAACCAGGAAATTAAATCCAAAACCTACCAAGTGATGAGGCAGTGTGGTAAGTCTCCTTGACTGGAAGCAATTAAGCAGAGTAAAACATTGACTTAATTGCCCTTTTCAAGTGAAAGGGTCACCTCTGGAACATCAGCCTGCTGTTCATCTGATGGACAAGTGAAGTATTTATCAAATGTGTATATATGTATTTCAGCAGCACTAGTTTTACTCCATGAATTTGGATGATATTTCACTGATTGTCTTTCCTGGTTTTCTTTTCGAAGAACAAATGGGCTCCGCAGCACCTTCCGTATTCAGCGGGGCTCGGACAGGGGGTGAAACAGTCTTTGAGAAACCGAAGGATGAGCCGGCCAAGAGCGTCTTTGGCTGACAGTGGAGCTGGACATGACTCACCAAAATGATTGTTGCAGCATTTTTCAAAATTTCTGTTCCTTGCACTAAAGTCACTGTTGACTCAAGTAGCTAATTTCCACCGTAAGTCCTTAAGTAGGGAATATACTCATGTCAAAGAGTAAAACTTCCATGTTCATTTTTATTACATGCTTTCTTTCTATGTATTGGACAATGTTTGCTATAATTGTTTAATAAAAAAAGGTTGTTGGACTCAGCTTGGCACACTGTGGTGACTCATTTCACTTCAGATTAATTCCTTGGGCACTTGGGCACTGCAGGCGGATGATTTTGTCTGTCAAATGCAAGGAAGAAACACCCTGATGACACAGTGTCAGTGTAATTTCTTCACACCATGGCCTCACCAGGAGGGAGCTGAGGAGGAGCTGATCAAAGGGGCAGCACAGAAATCTGGAGACTTCACCCAGATGTGTGTTGCCTACAGCGGCACCTTGGCGGGGGCTCTCAGGGTGACGGCTCTTCCCTCACGGCTCTCCCTCACAGTTCCCCTCACGGTTTGCCGCTCATAGCTCTCCCCTCACGGCTCCCACCTTACAGCTCGCCCCTCACAGTTCCCGTTCACGGCTCTCCCTCACAGTTCCCCTCACGGTTTCCCGCTCATGGCTTTCCCCTCACAGTTCTCCCCCACATCTCCCCCCTCACACCCTTCCAGGCAGCAATGCCATGATTTCCTTTCATGCAGCTCAGCTATGAGGGCAGAGGCCTGGCTCTCAAGAGTGCCCCAGCGCTGAGGAAGGGATTTCAGCTCGTTCCCCAGTGGCTTTTGCCTCCTGTCCCACTGGATCGAGTGAGAAGTGGGGTGCCAGACCCAGCCGCCATGTCCTGCCTTACCATGGAGATGAGAACCCGGCGAGTGTCTCTGTACAACACCAGCACAATCTGAGGGGGAGATAATTTTTTTCAATGCTGTTTGTTTCTTAATTTGCTGCATTAAACACCAAATCGGTTTTCTCCCAAACCCCAGAATGTTTCCCCTCGGCTGGATATTTGTGCTAAAACACAGAGGGACCTCTGTAGGCACCTGCCATGCTTCCCACATACCCGGAGTCTCTGCAGCATGTCAGGGGATGGTAAGTCAGACGCCACCTTTGTTAAAGAAGCTACTTTTATTTTACACAGACTAGACATGACTAAGAGGCAAAAGTGTTGCTGAAGTTCTCTGTGCACCATGAAATGTATTATATTTAACTTTTGTGTCCCAAACACTTGACATAAAATGTGACAATGCCCACACAGATCCCAGAGAGGCTGTGGAGAGGAGCTCACTTAAGGCAACAGCAAATCCTTTGGCTTTAAGGGGAAAGCTTCTTTAAAGATATTGCTGGTCCATTGCTTTGCCCTGCTTCTTTCACTTTAAAAGATTATTATTTGCAGCCCAGGCCCCACCTCCTCACTTTAGTGGGCACAATTTCTCCGTGGAGCACAGGCTTCTCACAGGTACATTGGCAGAGCCTTTTCCCAAGAAAGATCCTTCCAGAGCATTAAAAAAGTCATGGTGGGAAAAATTCCTGCCCTGATAATACTGGAGCTGCCTTTGCATTGGGTTTAACAAGCCCTCCTTCATTAACCTGTGTTGAGAAGATGGAAAGAGGTTGTTCGATAGTTATAGAAATGATGGTGAGGGACAAGTGGGGCAAAATGTCGCTTTCCTTATTGCAGTACAAGGGCCTGACCTGCCAGTTTGCAGTGGGGTAGCAGGATGAGGGGTGATGTATTTCAGTCCCCACTTTGGATCTGTTGGTGCTGGTTTAACAAAGCACAGAAACCTCTGTGTCCCACATGGATTCTACGGGGAAGCCAAGTAAGGTGTCTGCCAGAGAAGTGGGATTTGGCAAACAGCTCTACTTCCAGGATGTCATGTTCATTTACTTGTGCTGCTTCCAAGTGTGACAATAAGGACTAGACATCTTTTTTGGTCTTCCTGTCTTTTAATGTGGACCTCATCTAAAAAATGTGAGGGGCAGAGCTGACACTGAAGCCGAAATCTGTGCAGCAAAAGCAGCTCTTTAACATCCGTGTGATTTTACACACGGGCATTAGAAAACTGATGACAGATCCACTTAATTAAAGCTTTGGCTCTTGCAGCTCTTAGGCCACTAAGTGTCTAATCCTGTGTATTTTAAAGGATTAAAGCATTACACGAGTTGTACAAGTTAATAGAATGTATTGCAGTTTAATTTTTTGTGTTTTAAAATGTATATATTTACATGTCCTACTATAAAGGATATGGTATTTCCAAGTAGTATAAACAGTCTGCCTGAGAGGAGCAAATTTATTTTTCTAAAGAATTACTTAAAGCACAAGTCTTGTAAGACCAGGCTGCACTTAGCACATTCTTTGTAGTGAACTTGTAGATGTCTGGTAAGTAATAAATTATTGAGCTCTGCTTTAGTGTCTCCTTGCAACTCCAAGGCCACTAGAGCCTTGGAGTTGCATGGAAACTTTGTGAAACAGACATGAAGAAAACACAGATGCTTATATTTCCACAGGATCTTTGTGTTAATTTATGACAATGAATAGCATTACCTACCAAGGATCATGGCCAGCTGGGCAGGGAGGCACAAAGGCTGAGAAAGCCATCAGCTGTAATATCTCATGTGAATGCTTCCTGTCCTGGCAATCTCCAAATCTCTGAAGTGCTTGTGATAATGTTAAGGATGTGTCCTTTCAAATTATTACTTTGGAATAGGGTAGAGATTCCTGCAGCTTGTTACACAGACCAAGTCATCTGCCAGCAGGATTTCATGTGACACCATAAAATCTATTTTTTTTTAATATAGAAATTTCCTAATTTTATGTGTTATGAAACATTAAAATTACAATGTTTAAGAGCAAAGATCTGTTGGAAAAATAAGCATTAACCAAGTCCAAGTTTTACCTATGTTTAATGGGTAAATATTACATTTCTGTGTCTCTTCAAAGTCTACATGATATCCCCAAGTACATGTTACTCATTAACTGATTAAGATAAATAGAGATTTCATTTGAAAATTTGCTTTTTCCAAAATGGAGCAGAGAACACTGCTTGCATTGCTGGTCTTTTCCTCACTCATAGTATTAGCAGAAACTAATGATCAGAAGGTATTTGCTCTATTTTTATTATCAATATCTCATTTGCTGATGTGGTGGTATCGTGGTAACTGGCCAGGTAGTGCAGGTAACTCCTCTGGTAACCACCTCCCAGGGAGACTTGGGTGGATTGTGTTGAGATTTTAGAGCTTTGGGTCTTTTTGTGGTCTTTTTGATTGTTTGTTTGGGCTGTTATAGTACAAATGTTACAGGAGGCACTTGCAGATGTGTTTGATGATTCTCTTCATTCGGAATGTAAGATATCAAATTTGAGAGATCAGTAACTCTGCTTTGGCTACCAGATGAGGTTTGGATCTTGACTCAGGACCAAACAAGCACTATGCAGTGCCAGCAGGTTTCTGATGAGCGTTTAATAATAAATATGGAATGGAAAAGAGGGAAGTAGAAAGTTATTTGCACTGCCTGGAGGAGCAAATTCTGTTTTGTACCATCACAGTGGTGACTGGTGGTATTGTAAAAACATCAATACTGGAGAGGAAGAGGAAGGTTTAAGTCAGAAGATTTTTCTGTCCATTGTGCCTATTCAGAAAAGAGTGAAGTGGAACTGAAATGCAGGGAGGTATTGGGGGGCAGGGCCAGGCCTGGTGGCTGATTCAGGGGCAGCCAAAAGCTCTGCAGGAGGGCATGGATGGGGTGTATGGGCCCACAGTGCCCTTGCCTTTGGGTACATGCCTGGGGCTGGTCCTCTGCTTTTTTCACCAGGGGCACAGCAAAGTTCCTCCCCATGCTGCATCCCACTGACCCCTGGTTTGTGCTGGCCACAGCCTAAAATGCTGCTGGGGCTGGGCGAGTGCAGGAGATGCAGGCCCTGCTCCCTGCAGCATCCCTGGGGTATGTGGCAGCGGAGGACATTCCGCACCAGGTAAATTTTGCACAGGACAAGCTCCTCCTGTGTTGGAAGGATCCTCAGTGGGCAGCAATGGCCACCACGTGCCTGCACTTCCCCAGTGAGCCACAGCTTGGGGCTTGGTGTTCTTTATGGCAAAACCTCGCTCTGAATGTGCCATGGGCAGGTTTGAGTATGACAGGGCAGCCAAGTTTTGAATTTCAGCCAGTGTCCTCATGGAGAAGAAGCCACTGGATGCTATTAATTGGCAAGCAAAGTACAGGAGATTATTTATCAAAATAGCTAAAGATCAATTAGATCTTTATTCAAAAGACTCGGAGGCTGGAAAAGTAAAAATAGAAGTGCAATGATATTCTCTGTTGCTGAGCTTTTGTATTTTAATCAGCTACTGGACTGTTGTGAGGCTGGTGATGCCCAGATCAGCCTTTTTTAGTGCCACTGCTGGAACATGGGTAGGACCTTTAGAGAGACATCCCAAATGCAAAAGGAGGTGTCTATGTGGGCAGGTGCTCCAGGCATTTCTCAGTCCAGCCACCCTCTGGGGTGCTCCAGGCAGCTCTAGAATGGTGCCCTCCTCCTTTGGCCATCAGGGGCTCTGGAAGAACCAGACCAGGAGAAACATGAATGCTCAAAGGGCATCTCTGCTTGTGTAACCAGTGAGGGGTTGGGGGCCATGTGAGGTTTCAAGCCTGCTAAACATCCTGTGAGACACAAGATACCAAACTGGAAAACAGGAAGCAAAGTCAACAGCTGGGAGAGCAAATAAACAGTTGCACAAAAAAACAGGGACCTTCCCTGGGTCAGGCTTAAAGAGGCTTCGATCTTCCTGGTGAAAATCTTGGGCAGTGCACTGGGGTGATGCAGCAGCAGCTTCACCCCAAGGAGAGAAAAAGTTTCAACAGAAGCTTCTGTGGAACAGCAAAATGCAGATGTAGCTGCAGGTTTTGCACGGGACAGTGGCTGTGGCTCCAGAGACGGGAATAAGCAGACTGGTTCAGAGCAATCCTCTCCCCAGTTCCAGCCAGGCTTTCTAGCAGGTCATTTCTTCATCAGACTTTTGCAACAGCATCCAGGTAAGGGTGGTCTGGGAGCAAAGCCTGTGTGTTTCTGTCTCAGTCTGTTTATTTTTTTTTCCAGCCTGCTGTTGAAATATACAGCCTCCATGTGGACTGCAAGGTCACATCACGATTTGCTCACACTGTCATCACCAGCAGAATTGTCAACCGAGCCAATGAGTCCCGAGAGGCCACCTTTGAAGTGGAGTTACCCAAGACAGCCTTCATCACCAACTTCTCCATGTAGGACCAGTCCTCACCTGCAGTGTACAGAAGGCAGCTCTGGAGGGGGGAGGTTCATCTTTCTGCTCAAAGAAAGAGCACAAAGAGGGTCCTCTGCAAAAAATGCTCTGTGGGGCTAAGTAGTAAGCAGCCAAATAGAAAAGAGGTGCCCAGGGCCAGGCTGCCTGCTGCATAGGGTGGGTGATAGATGTGCTCAGTGGTGGTGTTTCTCCTGATCCAGCATCCTCAAGACTCTGCAAGGACAAGGGCTGTGTTGTGGTGGTGGCTCCTGGCATCCTCCTGGGTAGGAAGGGATTTGGGAGCCACTGTCCCTTCCTCATGCCCAGAGAGCCACAAAAAAACTTCTGTTGATTTTCTTTCCCCAGTGCATTCCTTCTAATATGAATTAATTTTCATGGAAACCAAACAGGTCCATCGATGGTGAAGTATACCCAGGAATAATAAAGGAGAAAGCTGCTGCTCAAAACGAGTATGACTCGGCAGTCTCACAAGGACAGAGTGCTGGCCTCGTCAAGTACGTACTATTCTGACTAAGGCTGCTCCAACACCCCTCCTTGGCTTCCTGTTTGGCTGGGGGCAGATTAAATCCTGGAGATAGCCACATCCAAATGGGGACAAATCAGTGAAAATCGATCTTGGGTTCTTGGTAAGAGGGACAGTGTATCTTTGTGTGTATGTATATGCATATGCTTTTTATTTTTCAATATATACATAAATTCACATATATGTGATGTATAGGTGTTCCTGCAATGGGCTCCAGTAGGAAGCATCCCTGTTTAGCAGTGCCTTAGGACTTGCTGTCATAGAATTACTGAGTCAGAGATCATGGAATGTTCTTGAAAGGGATCACCCTTTCAAGGATCACCAGGTCCAGCTCTTAGTGAATGGTCCATAGAGGGATTGAACCAACAGTCACGGTGTTACTAGCACCATGCTCTGACCAATTAAGCTAATCTCAGGGTCAAAGGTCCTTAAAGATCATCTAGATCCAAGCCCCCTGCCATGGGCAGGGATGCCTTTCAGGTTGCTCAGAGCTCCCTTCAGCTTTGGTCACTGTCATTCAAGAACACCTTGCCATGCTTGGATGATGTTCAGCGCTGAGTCTGCCTCCTTGCAAGCACAGAGGACCATGGCATTTGAAAGATATCACAGTTTCAGGGTATATTTAATCTGTGCTTCACAGGTATTCACTCTGAGGCATGCAGAGCTTTCTGCTCCATTTCTCAGCTTGCACCCATGACACGTTAATGTAATGTACAATATGTGATGTGCATAATAGCACCTGCAATGTAAAAAATCCTCTCTATGATGAAAAATATTTACTGCTACTCTTTTTTTTTCTTTTTTTTTTTTTTTTTTTAATCCCATGTGGCCCCTTGGAGGGGCCACAATAAAAGTGTGCAAACTATTTTGCACACTTCACAAACTCCAGCCGCCACAAGGAGGTAAATCACTGTTCTTCCCCCCCCACCCCAGAATTACAGACAGAAAGCTGGAGCAGTTCCACGTGTCCGTCAGCATCGCGGCTGCCAGCAAAGTCGCTTTTGAGCTGACCTACGAGGAGCTGCTGAAGCGGCAGCTGGGGAAGTACGAGCTGCTCATCAAGGTCCGGCCCAAGCAGCTGGTCAAGCACTTCCAGGTGAGCGTCCTGGGGAGGGCTGGGCAGGGAGCAGTGCCGTGAGTTTTAGCACAGCCCTGTTCCCTCTGAGCCGCTGATGTTCGCTTCTTCTCTGCTGCCAGATCGATGTGCACATCTTCGAGCCCCAGGGCATTCGCTTCTTGGAGACAGACAGCACGTTCATGACAAACGAGTTAAGTGAGGCACTCACCAAAGAGCAGAACGAAACCAAGGTAAAGCAGCAGCTGACAGAGGTTACTGCCAGTGGCAGCTCTAAGTTATATTGCTTTAGATATTTCCTTCTGGTTGTTTTGCAGGCTCATATTTTATTTAAGCCAAGTCTAGATCAACAGAAGAAAAATTCTGAACTTGATGAAACGCTCCTCAATGGTGATTTTGTTGTGCGTTATGATGTTAAGAGAGAAGCCACTGCAGGTGATATACAGGTAAAAATATATATAAATGAAAATGCTTTTAGATCACAGGTAAGTATGAATGTGAAGTGCAATCAGCAAAACATTTGCTTTGAAACACCAACAATGAGGAAAAGCTCTTCCCATTAATCCAGGGTCAGCAAGAAATGAGGGTGATACTTGGTAATCCCCAGAGACATCAGGTATATTGAAAGAAAAGATCACTCAGGAAAAAAAATCAGTCTTTCAAATTTTATTCAAATACCCAGTGTATATTGGTATTTCATAGATGTCTCTTTACAGTCTTTTTTAATTATTGTCTCCTCTAAAAGTGTATTTGTGGTTTCCTGTAAATGAAGTTTAGAATAATATGATTTATATAACTTAAAATGATGCTTGGTCTCTGTGTTTTTTATGATAACTGAGGTAATAACTAAATACAGCAGGAGCTTACAAATATTTATGAACCGATGCATATTCTAGGGAATAAAATAGAGTCTTTTCCATATCATTTCACTAATGAAGTATACACGGGTGTGCTAAAAGGTGGCAGCCACAGTCATTCAGCAGAGATGTACTCATAGGTAATGATAAAGAGGTAATGTGATACACAGTGATAATATGCATATATCGTACTTATGGCACTGAGATGTCTAATATCTATGTATGTATGCATGCTGCTCTCTGGTAATTTTCTCTCTACAGACAATCTTGCTTCCAGCTAAGAAATACATTTTACTTTCTTTAAGTTCTTTTATTTGGGCTTATCGAGAGAGCAGAATGCTGAGCATGCTCCCCACTTCTTTGTGTGCCAGAATGTTAAGATTTATTCTTTATTTCTTTAGGTGTACTTTTATGGGTGATTTCACATTCTCTATTTCAGATTGTCAATGGGTATTTTGTCCATTACTTTGCACCCCAAGAAATGCCAGTGTTTCCCAAAAATGTCATCTTTGTTATAGACCGAAGTGGCTCCATGACAGGCAGAAAAATTGAACAGGTAACTTCCCTCAAAGCATGACCTCTGCTAACAGCAGGCACACACCCCCCAGCCTTCTGAGGAAGCAATTGGGAATTTTTCATTGGAAGCACACACTGGTTTTGTACACAGCAAAAGGTTCAGACTTATAGAAGTGCTCGAAAATACATATGCGTAGATTGAAATTATTAAGGAGTAACGCTTGTCTGGCACGACTATTTTCATGGGTGTTAAACATTGAGGCAGAGAGAACTTTCCATATTTTTGCAGAACTTCTTGTGTTTATATTTTTCTTTAATGAAGCTTAGAAAGTTAATTTATCTGTTATCTGGTTTATGTTTATTGATGACTGTGTATGTAGCTCTGTTTGAGAGAAGACAAGCCCACTACAGCCCTCATAGGATTTTGTGTCTGTAAGTTAAGTGAATTTTCTATTTCTATTGGTCTCAACCTAAAACATATCATTAGGGTTTAATAAAGGCATAGCGCTGCATCTGGAACAGACCTGTAGAGAACTCCCTTATTACACTGTAATTTCAATCCCAGTTCTGGCAAAGAAGTGGGAATAATCAAAATCATTGCTTTCTCCTTGGAACAGACAAGGGATGCCCTGTTGAAGATTTTGCAGGACCTCCGCCAAGAAGATCATTTCAGCTTTATCACCTTCAACAACAAAGTGGTGGAGTGGAAGAGCTCTTTGCTGCCAGCCACTGAGGAGAACATGGCCAGTGCTGCAGCACTGGTGCAGACTCTCACTGCCAGGGGAGGTACCCATGCTCATAGCCACAAATATGCACCCAGTGGAATTAATTGCTTAGAAAATAATTATTTTTATTAGTTATATAGTGCCCCAGAGCTACCACCATTGCTTACAAACCAGGTCAGTTTTTAAGACTTATAAGTGATGAGTGGGAAAGAAAACCTGTGAGTGGTCAGACTGGTGACTACATTATGAGACAGATATAATTATATAGTATATAAGAGATGCTTACAGCACATCTATGAACCAAAGCCACAAAGTTTTGTTTCCAATTTTTATCACAGAGCAATTAGAAGATTTCTCGGTAGCACATTTTTTCACAGAAAAATGGCAATTCACTCAACATTTGACAGCAATTTGCTGATTTTTTTTTCTATTTATATCATGTCTCCCCTTGTAAAAAAAAAAAAGAAACACATCCAAAGTTATTCTCACTTGCAAGCCATGCCACATAAATAAAACAAGAAAAACAGACATGGCATTTCCGTTGCTGCACCAGTCAGTGTTGTTTGATGTTATTATTTAGTTTTAAGCACATCTCAAGAGCTCTGTCTGCCTTTAATGTTACACTGTCAGTATGAACAGAGGTTTCCTTACCCTAGGCACTAACACCAATAAAACCACCCATGCTCAGCTCTTTTCTCTGACTTCTTATAGAAGGCAGTGAAACTTTTCTTAAATATAGGTTAACAGATGACAGTATGTTTACTTAAGCACTTTTTAATGGCTCTAGACATGTTTGTATTTCCCATGACTTATGTGTGGATAATCCTCCCTAGAGAATACTCCAGCACTTGCAATATAACACCCAGTAATTAAGTCCAGTAGGCTAAGTCCCTAAATCCTCCTCTCTCGGAAGGATTACTTCCTGCAGAAAACTTTAAACAAGCCTGCAGGGCCTCTGCAGATGCAGGGCAGCAATCTCTGCAGATGATTCTGTTAGGTGAGCGATGTCTGCTCTCTCATTGCAGGCACAGACATCAGTGGTGCCCTGCTGGCTGCCGTGGGCCTGCTGGAGAAAGCCGAGGGGCTGCCAGAGCGCAGCGTCTCCATGATTATTTTGCTGACAGATGGCCAGCCCACTTCTGGTGAGTGAATGCTATGCACGGTCCTCCCTCCTCTGGGGTTTTTTATCTGTTACGCTTGCATCCCAATATTGATAGACTTAGCCTGTGTTTTAGAAGAGCTTTGGAATACACAGGCCAAGCTGCTGCTGGATCTGGAGAGGGGGATTATGAGAGGACTCTGCTGAGGGCTCTAGGCAGTGATGGCACAACCTGCCTGCCTGTGACTGTACATCCTTTAGCTGGGAATTGTTTTGCTGCATACCGTTGGCTTCCCAGTTTATAAACTCAAGGGAATTGGAGATACTCCAGGCACAGCTGAAACAGAAAAGTAAAATACCTAGAGACAAAATATTGACATTTTGCAGATACTGTGTACAGTCCTATTTGAGAAATATTGCTTGTGCTTCTTTACCCTCTGTGCCCCAAACTTAAGATATTTTCAAGGTGCTTCTTGTTCTGTATTCTTTGCCATGTCTTAGTTAGTGATCAGCTGTGACAGCACAAACCAAAAGACTGAGATTGAAATATCACATGAAATAAGCAACAACTCCCAGTGCAATGGTACAAACTCCCTTGTCTTGAACAGGGTTTTGTCTTAGTTTTGTGTGGCACCAGCATCACTCCAAGGTCAGCAATAGTACTTCATCTGTAAGCCCTTAACAAAATCATTCAGCCTTTCAGATTGTGCAAGCCATTCTGCTTTGAGGTTTCTTGATTTTGTTCAGGTTTTTTAATAAAATTCAGTTCACAGTTTTGCCTCCCCAGCACAGCCACAATGAGTCTCCAGTGCTCCCTGCATCCAGAACTTAGAAATCAGTCCAGGGTGGAGTGTCAGGCATTATTGCTTACACTGCCTTCCTTAGCAAAGCAGCTAAAAAGGAAAAATCCCATGGTATTGCTACAGGCAGTGACAGCTTCTGCCTGGAAATACTGATGGAAAAGCTCTCACTACATGAGCTCTCACTACTACTCTTCAAATGGAGTAAGGTGAGGGTGTGAAAAGATTTTCCTCTGTCGCACAAAGGGGCTGGGAGAGAAGCATGGCTGAGTTCATTGGCAGTTTGTTGGAATTGGACCATTACCCAGTTCATTCTTCCCTGAATTGACACACATAATTTTTATGGATGGTACTTGTCTTTTGAATGCTTGATGAAGTGTATCCATCCCTGGTGTTGTTAGCTTGTAGTGTGTGTCCCTTCTGTACTAAAAGCCTCTCTGGACCTGTAATGCTATAAAATATTTTGCACTTAGCCATGACAACATCAGTAGAACCTAATAAAAGTCATTAAGGAGGGAGAATCACGTTCTGGTATTCCATGCAGAGTTGTACTTTCATTTCCAATTCGATTACTAGCATTCTATCCCCTACCTTTTTAGTATTTTATTCTGAATTATTTTTAAAAACTTCAGGCAGAATTTTCCATTAACCTGCTGCAGTCTTTTTGCACTTGAAAAGACCTAAACCCACAATGGTGTTTTTGTTTCATTTACAGGTGAGAGAAATGTGGAAGTAATTCAAGAAAACGTTCAGAAAGCAGTCAATGGGAAATATGCTCTTTTCTGCCTTGGCTTTGGGTTTGATGTCAGTTATAAATTCCTGGAGAAAATGGCCCTGAGCAATGGGGGAATAGCACGGCGTATCTATGAAAATGCTGATGCAGCCCTGCAGCTCCAGGTCAGGAGTAAGGCATGTGCCAGGAAAGCCATCCATCAGCCTCAGCTTATATCTAGTTCTAGCAGCAAAATCACAGATTTTCTGAGATGAAATGTTGAGGTTGAGTTTACCTGTCACTTTAGCCGAGGGAGGAAGGCAGTTTTGGGGTATCTGAGCGTTTGTACCCTCCATGTTATCCATGACTCAAAGTTTTCAAATCAGCCACATTCAGACAAACTGGGAAACTCACACATTTCTCTACTGTAAAAAGATAAATTGTCCAGGGGAAGTAGACAATTTCTGAGTTTGCAGTAGTCTTGCACTGCTAAAGAAAAAGCTTTTTAAGGGGTCTTTAGACATTCAACACGTTGCTTTGCACAATTTTGCTCTCATTTGTTTGTGTTCTCTGTCGTACTGCTTTTCTTTAGGGCTTTTATCAAGAAGTGGCTACCCCAATATTAATGCAAATTGAAATGCAATATCCAGAAAATTCAATTGAAGGATTAACTAAGAACAATTTCAAGCTGTTTTTTGAAGGATCTGAAATAATAGTGTCTGGAAAAATTAGCAATGAGTTGGATCTTTTGCCAGTGGAAATTAAAGCTCAGTCAGTAAGTGTTTAGTTTACTAATTGTGAAAAACATCTCTCCCTTCTGTCTTTTGTGGCACAATAGGAGGCTTCAAGAAGTGTTTTGTGTTTAGTATATGCTCATTACATTTGGGCATTCAGCTGTTTTCCCGTTGTTTGATCTCTCAGATAATTTGTTAAAATTACCCTCTCTTGCATTTGCTACAAAAGAAAAACCTTGAAGAATATCCACAAATAAGTAAACAGAAATTTTAATTCAATTTTGCTAATTCTTTAACAAATTTCAAATATTTTAGCCTTTTAAGCACTTTTAGGTTTCTATTGATACAATGAAGTAGGAAATCTCAATTATTCATCTCAAAAATGCTAAAATAAAATTTAATTAACTCTTTTTTTCATCATTTTTTCAAGTGCAGAAATACAGATCTAAAATACATGTTTTTTTGATACTTTGGGGATGCATTTTCCAATGGGAAAGAACAAAATTGAAGGACAGCTGGTACTGAAATATATTAAGTCTCATAATAAATATATAAATGAAGTTTATAGAGCTGAAGTTTATGGAGCTGTTCTTTTGATGGTCAGTTTTCTCCCACTTCAGCACACAAGTAACTTGACACTTAAGGAAGAAGCAAATGTCAAAGAGAAGGAGCAAGTATTCCAAAATCAAAGATACATCTTTGGGAATTTCATAGAGAGACTGTGGGCTTACTTGACAATTCAGCAGCTTATGGAAAAAGCGTAAGTGATTTTAATGCTTCACATAACAAACTTCTAACTTCTCAAAACACAAATTCCTTGTTCACAAATTATATGATCAGAAAATACAAAGAAACAGAAATATTCTTCCACACAGTATCAAAAACATGAGATACTGGGAGAATACTACATTACTCTATGATGAACATAAAGTGTCTTCCAGTTTATGGTAGCACTACAACATTCAATTTCATATGTATATGAACATATAATGTAACACATTCTACATGAAATTACTATGAAATAGATTTCAATTGTATGGATTGTGGTGAGCTGTTCTTGCACACAAAGAAATATTTTCTGTAGATAGGGAAATGGCAATAGTTAGGAAATAGAACAATATGGATGTCCATAAGATACTTCACAGACCATGTATCTATTACTTTTATGAATTTAAACCATACATAGGCTCCAGTGTTGCAAAGAATTAAGCATTTTCATAATTTCAGGCACATGAACAGCTGAGTTATCCCCATGAGGCTACTGACCCTTCAGTAATAAATATCTGTGGAGACATAGCTAATACATAAAAGAATCTGAAGATGATTTGTTCAAATTCTCTACATATTTTTGCTACATCATTAACACAGACTTTAGTATTTCAGCCCAAGAAGAGGACCGGAAGGCCCTGGAGGCCCAAGCCTTGGATCTGTCCCTGCGGTACAGCTTTGTCACACCGCTCACTTCCATGGTTGTCACCAAACCCCAGCAGCAGGAGGAGCTGGCAAACAAACCCACCGAGGCTGGTAAAAACAGCCCCTCTGAAACGCTCTGCTCTTCTTGATTCATTGGTGTTGACTTCCACTTAGGTCCATTTGATAGTGATAAAACGACACAAATTGGAGGCAGGAGTTCAGGGATTGGCTTCTTTTCAAAATAAAACATGCAGGATTTTTTTTTGGAAAGGTGAAGTGATGAAACAGGCTCTACAATTGAAATGGAAAATAGTTTGTTTAAATATTAACTAAAGGTAGTCTGATAGCTGTTACTATGAATGCAGGGGAGAAAGTATGGCTTCAGTCAGAGTTTTGCAAGTGCTATATATACCCATCCTTTAGCCCAAAAAACATCATCACCTGAAGCCCTTGTCCCAGGTTACTGGTTCACATGGGTAAAGTAATTCAGTGTTGACTGTATGACACTCATCTGTCCCTCTTCCTCTTCACAGATAATGAGAAGCCCAGCAATCTTCCAGCAGGAGGTAAATGTTTTCTTCTTTTCCAGTAGCATATTTTCATAGTCTCTAAAAAAAAAAAAAAATTGAAAAAAACAAACCAAAGCAAACAAAAGAGTTCATGGTGGTTGTTCTGTAGAGGGAAGTATCTCAGATTTGAAAAAATGTGTGAAGTAAATTATAAGCAATGCCTGCCACAGTATGTGCAGGTTTTAGGTGGATAACAGGGACAAAGGGAGAAAATCTTCCACTCAGAAAGTCTCAAAGGTCAAAATCATCTGTGCTCTTGAGGAAAAGTATTTCTTCAAGTCAATAGTGTTAATGATGCTTTCTGCTTCTTCCTACCACGTGTGAAGCATCTGTCAAAAGATTCTCCTCAAGAATGCTTTGGGAGGATGATGCAGGTATGTTGTTTTTTTTTTTTTTTCCCTCTGGAAACTGAATTTATTTGAATAATAATTTTATAGGTGAAGAACGTTGGTTTTGCTCTAGTTCTTTCACAGAAATGTATTGAGAGAATCACAATGCTGCCCTGTTTCTGGAAGCTGCCTCTTTCAAAGTGGTGCTGGGAAGTTCAGTAGCAAAACCACTCCTCTAAGGGATGTAATGCAATCATGAGTAAAACACAGATACTCTTTTTTCTCTCCAGTTGCTGTTGAAGTGAGGGGTGGGTCACCTGCTGGTAATTACTCCTCCTCTGTTTCTCCTCAGAATAATTCTATAAAGTTCATTTCATATGTAGGGTCATATCAACCTTATTTTATATAAATGCATTTGGATTGGAGATGCCCACTTGATATACAATTTAGTTTTTATTATATGTATTTCAGTCCATAGATATTTTATAATGAACTATAAACTTTTGCAAACAATCTTTGTTCCTTTTCAGGAATAAAAAAAAAAATGCCTCCTGAAAATGTGAAAGATATGGAAAAGCATGTATTAGTAAGCTGAAAAAAATGGATGTAAGAACAAAATAATTCACCAGTCCTGAGGTATCCAGAAAAGTCAGTGGACAACAAGCAGGACAGATTCCCTCTTTCAAAGTGTGGGGAGGGAGGTGCAAGGCATAAACCCAAAACAACAAAAGACTGGGAAAAAGACTGGGAAAACCTTTTTCTTTCAGGTCGATGGCGCCCTGAGCTCCAAACTGGCAGCAACAGGAAGATGTTTTCAACAGGTAGATTCGCACTGTGGGGTCAGAGGGGCTGGGCTGGGTGTGCTGCATTCAACACTGCCCAGTGACCCCTGAAAACGCAGCTCTAAACCCTCCCACAGCTCAGGCTGAGCATAGGCACATCCTTGTGCTCTTTTCCCCCATTGGGACATCTTGTCTTAGGCAAAGCTCCCCACAGTTGTCAGTGAAGAGCTCTGTTAAAAAGGTTTCTGTACAGCATTTGTCCTGGTTCATCAGCTAACTTACAGAAAAATGTTTCACTGAACTCTTATTAATTTTGACTATTTCAGTTTCCAGGTTCAGAGTTGCCACAAGAACACAACCTATTGGTAAGTGACACACATCCTATATCCATTTCAATTTCTAATGTAACTATAATGTATACTTCTTCATGCAGCAATGCTTTTTCTGACTGCATCAACTCTGTGAAAACCTTTTACCTCTTCTTGCAAAGCTTGGCTAGTTCTTTCCATTTAAGTAGAAAGTATCCCTGTATTCCATGAGAAGACCTCTCTGGCTTGAGGATATAAAAAATGCACTACAGCAAATCTTCAGCCTGAGCCTTTTTAAAGGCTCCTTGTCCTTAGTAAACTCTGTATTTAAAATCTGTTGGTTTCATTCATATCAAAGTGCTGTGTCTGGGTGTGCTTTTCAACAGTTATTACTTTGTTTTTAATCATTCTATCTTTTAAAAGCTATAACTACTGTTTTAGGTATAAATCTATATATTATTTTTTTGCTGTACCTATCCAGCACACAGGCTAGATTTTTTTTTTTGTTGCTGATATTTTTCTTCTTTCTTTTCAGCCGATGAACATCCACAACTTCTCTTGCAATTACCCAGACAAAATGAAAGAATCTGCTTAAATATTGATAAGACAGCACAAACCTCTATCCACCTGCTGTCAGATCCAGAGCAAGGTGAGTGAACCTATAATGAGAGTCACTGGGTCTGTGAGTGCAGGGTGTTTTTGGGAATAACCCCCTCTCATGAAGAGCCATCTCACACCTTGCTGCTTTGCACTGACCAGAGAGGCTGTGGTAAATTCTGCCTTTCTGTTAGGCAATATTAATGGTGCAACAGCTGGGGGCACTTCTCACAGATCTGGCTGAGGATCCCCTTCTCCTTCTGGTGTCACATCCTCCTTGGTCCTTAGGATTTTCTCCTACCAAGCCCTTGGGGCTTTGGAGGATGCAGAGACCTTAAACCTTATGGTCCCTGTGTGCCAGGGTGCATGCTCTGGATGCACAGCATACTTTCCGTGGTCCTGTCCTTGAGGAGCCATGGCCCAGGAACCTGCTCCGATTACGGAACAGAGACACCTCTGTGCAGGAGGTGGAAGCATGGGGTTAAACCAGCCCTAGTGACCCCTCCACAGACTTGGGGCATGTGGTGCTGCAAGCCAGAAATGCCCCACAAAACTAGATTTGAGACCCTGGAGTCATTTGAGTAACAAAACTGGAGCAGGTTTATTAAGATCACTTGTACCTTAAGAGAAGAATCACCTGACAAATTTGTATTAAAGGACTCACTGTGACGGGGAAACTCGGAGAAGGAATAAATCACTTTGTGCAGTTTGATATTAACTATGTGAATCCCCCCGTGCAAATCCACGTCTACACTCATGCAATCCTTGTAAGCCACAATAACAACAACAATTGGCTGTCATGGACAAAGTCAACCTCCTCCACCATCCAGGGGTAAGAAACATCTCCCTGTCTTTTCCTAAACTTGAAAATGTGTCAGATATTTGTTCATTCAGGCCTCCACTTCCCCATTTACCTGAAGTAAGTGCTTCCAAATGTCCTTCTCCAGCAAGTATATCAGTGTGAGTAGCAGCAGGGTATCTTTATCATCTTCCATTTCAAATTTGGAGAAGAAAATAAGTTTAATTTTAATCATCCATGCTTGTGTAAAGAGAACCAGAACAACTGCACCATCAGCCTGCTGTTCATGTATTTATGTTCCAAAGGAAAGGAGCCATGCAGAGCAGCCTGGTGCCACCAGCAGCCACTTTGTGTTCCTCCAGGGCAGAGTGAGCACTGCCAGTGATGGCTTTGACATTTACTGTCCCTTTTATACAACACTTGGCTCCACACAGGCTGGGGTTTTCTTTCTCCTCAGTTTTAGTAATAACTCCCATCTGGGAAGCTGACATTTTTTTATGGGCAGGCATAAAGTGTTGGAATAGCTGTCTGTGACTAAATGTCCACTGTAGGAGAAGGGATACTTTAAAAGCAGATTTCATTTGTTAGAGTAATTAGAGCAGGATCCTTCAGAACCACAAGGAAGAGCTGAGTGTAGCTGGTTCCCCCAGCCTTTTTGTGTTGCTGGAACAAGTCTCCACAAGGATCCCCTGCTGGCCTGGGGCACACAGGACACACGTCGCTGCTCCCACACACACAGTTCTAGACAATAACAAGTCCTACAACAACTGCTTTCAATTATTCTTGCAATCCAAACAGAGCCAAGAGCTGGCTGGATTTATGCCCCAGTATAATCTGTCAAGCAGAATGATTCTCCTGCTTTAATCCAGCACCCGAGCCCTTGCATCAGCACTTTGGGGGTGGCTTTGTTAATCCTGTCTGCAGGGAGAAAAATGACAGTGACACTGGTGTTCTGCAAGACCACCTGGGATCATAACGTTAATGGGCCAGAAGAAAGGAAAAATCTGAAAAACTTGTGAAATATCCAAGAAAAAAGAATTTGATTTGTTCATAAAAAAAAAAAAAAGAATTGAATTATTTTATTAGTCTACCTTTTTTCTCATTAAAATGGTGAGAATTTTTCCCATCCAAGCATTTTTTGTCATTATGGATGATAAGGTGTATTCATCAGCAAAAAATTGTCCCCTGGTATATTTACAAGACCTGTTGTGCAGCACGGAGAGAAAAGATATTCTACTCAATATTTTCTAGCTTAAAAATAACTACAAACAGATCAGGGAAAATGCAATTTCAAAGAGATAAAAGGCAAAAATGAAATTATTTTGATTAATTAATGTCAGTTAAATACATATTCTTTCTTCATATTCTTCTTGGAAATAATTTCATCATTTACTTCCTAGGCTGAAAGTGTCAGTTGAAAAGGAAAGGAGTGTTACAGCATCACTGCCTGATACAGCCACAGTAAAAGTCTCCTTGGTCAGGTTTCCAGAGGATTTCCTTGGGCTCTATTTCTTGAACACCGACCGTTTTTCAGACAAAGTCACTGGAGTTCTGGGTGTGTATCAGCATGGATGTGTGCAGCAAAGAATGCTCTTGTAACTCAGCTCCTGAAATGAGACTGTACTCAGGGGAGTTTCAGGTAGTTCTTGAGAAACTTTGCATTTAATTTATTCCTTTTGGACATTTAACTTTTACTGCCCAGCAATGCCAAAAAGGGGAGGTCTCACCCTGGAAACACAACACACATAACACAATGCTTTTCCACTCACCAGTGGCACAACCCTAAGTAGCCCATTATGGGTTTAGAAGATATTAAAATAAGACAGAAATAATGGTTGGGTTTAATCTCAACAGTACTGTGGAATGACATGATTAATGCAGAAAATTCATTTGATGTCAAATAACAGACTATAAATAATGGACATAAAATTGTAAACAATCATGGTTAGGAAATGAAAGCCAGCTGCTCCTGAACATCTTGGCTCCAAAAATCCTGTTGGGACCTAAGCTGAAGTTGTTTTGGAAACTTTGCAAACAGAGAGGCTCCATATTCCAAAAACCACAAGGAAGAAATAATTGTGAAAAACCATCAGAGAAAGACTGAACCTTCCCATGGAGAGAGTTAGGGATAACAGGAGATCACAGATGAAACAGAGGAATTTTCTGATCTTATTGATGAAGTATCCAAACTTGATCTTTGGTTTGTTTTCTGAGATGAAGAGCTGCTCTCCTGGTGTTAGAGGTGCCATTTGGCTTAAACAAACAGCAACATTCAGCTGGTTTGTATTTTTAAATAATTTCTGTGTCTGTTGCTTAGGTCAATTTTATTCAAAAGCACAATTTGGGAGTAACTCCAACAATGATCAGACAGCTGTGGAAAGACTCCTGAGAGTGTCTGGATCTGAGCACAAAGTTTCCAGGTACCAGATAGGGAGGGGAGGGGAGGGGGTGTGCTTTGAGATGTATTTGATCAGCAAATACCAGAGATCAAAAGAAATTAAACTGAGGGAGTATTTGTAAGTGAACACCTCTTTGGTGTAAGTAAATTGCATTTTATATTTTTTTAATGCAGGCTTTATAACAAAAGCCTATATTTGTTGTTTAAGTGATTCTACAGGGCTCAAGGCTCCTGTTTCACTGGGGGGAAATAGTTACACCCTGGGGAGTACAGCTTGCATTGTTTTCCTGGACAGGGAGGGTGTTCCGTCAATTGGATTCACCATGAGGAAAATTTTCTATCCTTTAGCTGCTTTTAGCACACATCTCTGATGGGGAAAAAATGCTGTGAGTGTGCAGGTCCTGGAAGTGCTGAGGTGCAGCTCTGCCCATCCAGGCCTCTGACTCCTGGTACCATCTGCACATCAGGGCAATTCTGCCCTTGCCCCTTGATTGTGTTATCACAATTTCTCGTTTTGATTTCATTTCAGGTTGTACAAGAAAGATTACAGGCTCGAGTCAGCCAATGAACCTGTTTCCTGTTGGTCAATAGATCTAACTCCGTAGACAAAAGAAATTCTGTGAACAAAATTATGCAAATGAAGCTCTTCCAAGTATTTTTGGTACTTTCATCAAGAAAATCACACAGTTAAAGCCTTACTGTTGCTCTATATATGTGTCACAAATATTTTATCTTGAAATAATTATACTTTCAAGATATGACAGTCTCTGCTTTTTGCTGTTTGAAAATGGTTTCTAATCTGCAATGTGGTTTTGTTGTTGAAGATTTATGTAAATGAACTAAATAAAATTGACATTATCAGCTAACAGTTTGATATGGACACATGGACTTAGGTTTCCAAAGGAAAATCAGTAGTGGCATCATCCAAGCCAACAAATGTGTCATGCAAACAGTAATAGATCTCTAACACTTTATCCAGTTACAGACGGCAGTGTTCTTGAACCATGCATTTTGTGAAAACACCATGAAGTTTGAGGCAGTACTTGTTTACCATGTCTCTCATTTTCTATTTTATTACTGTGTCAGGGCTCTCTTGAAGGTTCTCCTGTGAGATCAATCAAAGCTCATGAAATCAGCAGTGAATGGGGTGATGCAAACCCCCACCTGCTGTGCTCCAGTCCACTGTTGCAAAAGTGTCAGAGGCTCCATTTTGGAAACATCTGCAGAACAGCCATTGGCTGGTTGCAAAACACTGCATTTCAACCCCAAAAGTTAGCAGCTTTTTTTGGCTCAATTTCATATATTTTGCAAATATTGGAAGATGATTTACAAATAATGAACATCTCAAACCTAACCTACTGTGCACAGAGGTAACACTGTAAAAACACACACAGAAGCCTCTGCCCATGAAATGCAAGCTGTAGTTTCAGTCTTCTGCTTTTTTGTAAGTTTTAATTCCAAAATTATTTTGTTTTAGAATTTCAGTTCCTTTGTATCTTTGAACCCATAAATATGCCAGCATTGTAGGCAGTTTACAGAAGTTTCTTTCTATCTTGCCAATAATATATAACTGGAAAAACCTTTTAATTTTAAAGCAATGTACCGAAAGAGAAAAAATTTCTTGCCAAAGTCAATAAGCTAAAACAAACTGTGTAATTAGAAGTCTGTTTTTTAAAAGAACTGTGCAGACATTATGCCAAGATATGTTTGTGTGAATTGCTTGTACTTTCAAGGTGCTGATTTTGTTGCACAAATTTCATGACAAACAAGGTGGAGTTTGGAATCTGGAAGTACCAGATTGCTCACTTCACTGCATCAAAAACAGGCTTCCCAATCTGATCATTTCCATTATAGATGAACCTGGGATTTGAATCACAAGCTGTTGATCCAGGGTTGTATCAGCAGAGTTGCTGCAAATTAAATATTCCCTGCTTTAGTTGTAGAGTGTTTGTGTGTCATCTCCTGCCCTGCTGCCAGCAGCAGGGATAGAAACAGCACTGAGCAGGGAGCAGTGGCTCATGGCTGGGGCAGCTTTCACCTGGGACCCTCTTCTTTAAGTGAGGCTCAGTCAGGTGCAGGCCATGCTTGAGGGCTGTACTCACACTGCAGTGCCTGAGCTTTCCCTGGCAGCTGCTGCCCTGCTAATGCAGTTCTCCCTTGCTGCAAAGAAGCTCTGGGCCAGGGAATTTATTAAGGTACAATATAAACTCCTCGCATTGTTCAAAGATTTTTTCTGACTTTGAATAGACAAGTTTGCTGACAGGGATTTCTGTGCTTTCTGCAGCAGCCCGAAGTTGCTGGTGTGCCTGGCTGCTGCAGTTCCAAATCCATGTAGTGCTGCTTGCCCTCTGCACTGTGCTTTCCATTCTGTAAGTAGGTGTCATTCCACTCTTCACTTGAATTGTGTCTTAATTTATTCTTTAGTCACTCTCCTCCTGTGCTTTCCAAGCCCCAAAGTGAGTTCTGGTGGGTTTCTGATTTCCCGTGTTCCCTTCCCTTGCTTAGAAGCTGAAGGCAGATGCAGTAATGAATGTTTGGCTTTTTGTAATTTCTAATTCCAATACAAAATAGTGTATATGTAACAGATCTATGCATATGTCACAGGATATAGCCCCACACTTCTCTTTTTAACCAGCACTGTCACCATCAGCAAGAGGAGTAAATGTTTTATCTAACTGTGAGCATCTGTCTGCTGCTTCTCTCTGCCCTCTGCTACCTTTAGCTACATTTGCTGTAACCTCCTGCCTTACAGGAATCTCTGAGTGCTTATTGAACAGGAGCCATGCAAAAGCAGCAGAGCCCCTGAGAGCAGCTCATGGCTCCCAGATCAGTCACAGACAAGACTGCTGCCAGCCCCAGAGATTTGCCTCATCCCAATAAATCAAACAGGAAAGTTCTGGCTGGCCAGGACTGCCTTGTGTCCAAACTCTGCCAGCCAGGTAGGTCAAGGTCTGCTGTCCACTGCTCTGCTTTATGTGTTAATGGAGCAAGGGAGGGCAGGACCAGCCCCCATGGACAGTGCCACAGCTTCTGTCTCAGGATCCAAATGGATCATTTCTTTATTTCATTCTATTCCATCTAATAAATTATCTTACAATAAAAATTTAGAACCATGTAAACTTAAACTTACTGGTTTCAATGTTCCTATTGCTCTCCCTGTCTTCCTTGTTTTCCAGTCACTTAATTACTTTCTGTAGAAATTACTGTTTTCTTTCATCATTTCTGTCTGGATTTAGCAGGCAAAGATCTGCAGCCACTGTGACACCCTCTACCCTCTCCTATTTATTTTCTTATACAAAACTGCTGCTTTCAGTAAAGGATTTTGCTGTTCAAAAATGCCTGTATCTCCTATAAATTTAGCAGTAAGTATATCTTTCTTCCATTTCTTCCATCTTTGATTTTTCTGTTGGATTTTTGTTCACCTCTACCCTTGTTCTTTCAATTTGACGTCTCACATCTTCTGTTTCTCCCACTACACTCACTCCTCTTTTCTCTGTGTTCTGCATTCTAGTTTTCCACACAATGACTTTCTTTGTCCTACTACTGTTGGGCAATTTTCTGCTTTGCCATGTGAGAGCACAACTGCCTTTTTGTGGCTGATTTGATTAAAAGAAATCTTGAAGTAAATAAGAAATGTGGGAGGGAGAGAACATGTTTTTGGTTGGGTGGGTTTTTTGCTTTAGAAGTAAGAGCTTGCAATTTCTTGCAGTAAAAAAATGCAGTAATAAATAAATGGGGCACTTGCCCTGAATGTGTTCATAAATTATTTTATGGAAACAGAAGGAAGGGTCTTCCTCAAGAAAGATACAGTCCAAAAGAGCTATCATTACTCAAATGTGAGTGTTGCTTGCAACCTTAGTGTTTCATTAATTTATAAGGATTCAGACATTCAAAAGATAGGTTCAAATTAAAATGCTAAAATACAGAATTCCTGAATGCCAGCAGTCACCTCCTGTGCTGGCAGCAGCCCTCAGCACTGCATGTGGCTCCAAGTACCACGGGATTATCCCAAAATCTGGGCTGGGCTGTCAGATGTCCTCTTGTGCTCAATTCCAAAATGCATCTGGCACCCTGGGCTTTGCGAAACTGGCATGAGAACACTGAGCAGTCAGAATAACAGAACCAGGCACTGAGTACTGATACTTTTATTTAATCACTCCTGACACTCAATTATTGATTAAAAATTGAGTAGAGGGTTTCTGTTATGTTTTACAAAGTAGCATTTTAAGTCAGAATTTTAAACCTAATAAGGAGGATGCTTCAGAGGATGAGGGATCTTGCACTTCAGATTGGATCAAATACACAGTAAAACTCTCTATAAGAATCCATCATACATTGTCCTTGCTAAACATGTATGCTTAAATGCTTTGAATAGATCTTATATATTGAAAATACTGTTCTTTCAGACAAATATCTGCCTGTGCATTTGGAGGAAGTTGCTTAGAAGAGACTGGAAACAATATAATCTGTGTGAACACCATCTATCAGCCCAGCTCCATTGTCATGGACAAACCAGCAAGGAATATCAACCCCGTGTGTAGGATCTCTTCTGTAATCCTTCTGCCAGCCCCTGAAAGGGAAAACACAGCCATGGGAGTACTGAGGTAGGAACTGCACCTGGACAGGGAATCTTGCCTAAGTCTTTGCTAAGGACTTCATCGTTTTGTACCTTGTTACTGTCAGTTCATTGTTTTTAACAATCATTGTGGCATCTGGTTTCTTGGGATCAGACCCAGGATGAATTTCAAGTATGGTGAAGTCAATGGGCCGGAAAAACTGTCCTAAAAAGAGAAGCTAAAATTACCATTTCAGGCATTAAAACAGAAGCAAACCAAACAGAAATCCCAGATTTTCTACATTCCTGTGCTGGTTTCTATGTCCCTTCAGAGCTTGGATTGGATAAGCAAACAACAAGTTCCAGGTAAGGCTGAACATATGCCTAAGGTATTATTGGTATTATTTTCTGTTTATAACCCAGAATTCTATCCACATCATCTGGATGTAAGTTCCAGCTTCTGACTGCACAGAACAATTACAGCCTTTTCTAGATATCCTTCAAGATACAACATCACTTAGTGTGTTGTCTGTTCTGTTGAATTTATTACATATGTTCCAAGTCTTCAGCTTTTTAATAATCAAATAATCCATGTGTTGATCTCTTAAATTTCTGGGTGTGATTATTCTCAGCACAAATACAATATTCTATCTATAAATTATGTAGCCTCATAAGGAAAGACCAGCAGGGAAACACTAAACGAAGTCATACCTAACAATCCATGGGTCTGTTCAGACAGTTTATCACTTTTCAATGTATACAGTCCCAGGAAATCTTGGTGGAGAGGATGTTTCTTCCACACTTGATGCAAAACAACAACAAATGAGGCACCACTGCCCATTGAGAGCACCAGATTTTTTTTCCTGTTAATTATCAAAGTTAAACTGAGGAAAAAAGAAAAACATTACTTAGAACATTGTGTTTACCAGAGTTAACAGCAACAGAAAGAAATGTGAGAAGAAAAGACAAATGTAGCTTTATAAACTGCTCAGTATTTTTTAAGAGAGAGGATTTGCTGCCTAGTTTGGTCCATGGAGTCTCTCTGTGTGTTCACAGACAGTCACAGAATCACATTAAATGACACTGGAAAAGGCTACCTGACCTTTAAACTTTTCTGTAAGATGTTTTTCGCAAAACCTGTCCCTTAACAGAGTAATTGGTTACAGATAGGTTGGTGATATGTAGATACAGCACCTGATGCTCAGTGATACAAATTCTATTATTAAACCATCAGTTCTTTTCCTGAATGCTATGTGACACTTTTTCTTTTAGTCTTTCAGAGAAGTCAACTCCCAACCTGTCTATTTTAGTGCTAGGATAGAGAAGATTTGCTTCTGATTGTGTCAGTGATATTATCCATTTGTTTATCACAATAAAAAAATCATGTGTATGAATGAGAGTTTGCTCTTTCTGCTGCACTGCCAGGCCTTGAGAAGGCAGGAATTTTATTCTATACATGGAAATGTAAAGGATGAGGGAGAGAAAATGTTGCCTGTTCTTTCTATAAACCTTTTGAACAGGTATAAATGATTCTGAAATAGATCCCATGAGAAATATACCTGCTGACAAGAAAAAAAACACCAATTCTGTAACTGCCACAAGTTCAATTTTTAAAATGGAGATTTCCTTTTGGAACATTATTATACCTTTAAAAGATTACACACTATGTCTGAACTTACTCCTTAAGTATTTGCAAGACACTGCTGTACAAAGCACAATACCAAATGTACTTTTACCTTAGTCAGAGCAATAGAAGATCAGAGAAAAGTCTTCATTTACTTATTTCAAGCAGAGGAATTTGTGAATAATTCAGCAGTTACACAACAAAGTAGAGAGCAGAATCCAGCTGGGCTTGAATCAATTGCTTTTCTAGATTCCCCCACAAATCTTAGAAGTTTATTAGTGATCAACAGTTTAAAATATTTTAGGAAGAGTAGAAATTAATACAAGAGCCTGATACCCTTTCTGTAAGTCTTACCCTGCTTGTTGCAAGGTGACTGAGTCCAGCCAGGTGAAACCTGTTTTCTCATCACCATTCTGAATTGTGATCATCTCAGGAGTTACTGTCAGCTTTACATCCAGGTGCTTATTTGCAATACCAAGTTTTCCAAAATATGAGTTTTGGATCTTTGCATCACTGTTTGCTCTCTTATCACCAATAAGTTCTCCATTGACTGTGATGCCTAATACAGAAATGAAACAAGTATTGTTTTATAGACAGGACCTGATCAACTGATGTCAAGGGGTGTCTTGAAAATTTAACAACTTAAAGAAATTAAATATGAGTTGAAAAATAGATCAGAATTACTTGTGAATGTTTGTACCAAAGCAAAATAAAGTTCTGGGGGTTGTTCTATGAATTTCCACAAAGCCAACAATCATTTTGTTGAGAAAAGTTCAGTTTTTCCCAAAGCACAGAGAGTTTGTGATTGGTACAGAGTCTGAGTGACATCGGTCTCTCTTTACCAAATATTCCACAAACTGGTGACCTAAGGATTATTTTATTGCTTCTACTACAGCTCATTGAGACAAATTATTACTCTCAATCCTCACAGTGGTTTTTAAAGTAAGTTTAAAACTTCATTTTGCTACAAGAAGTGAAAACAGTCATGGTAATGGTAAGCTACCATAGCTACAGGACCTCCTGCTAACTTTGCTGGGAAATAAAGCTTATGCATTATAAAGAGAGAAATAGCCTTTAAAAACAGTTTGTTAGAACTGTCCTGTATTAAAAGAAAAAAAAAGTTAAAAACTCACCTGTAACTGGGTCACTTATTAAATTTAAGATCATGCCAGGGTTTTCATTGATATTGAAACAAATGGCATCTTTTTTTTGTGGCACTGATATAATGAAGTGTGGATCTCCATCAACTGTAAAGGCAAATCACTGGTGTCTGTATAGTGATACACAGAGTCAAAGCTCCACATGAGCATTTAATATTGCTTAATATTTAAATTTAGCAACTAAATATACATTATTTAATAGAAAACAGGCAGTTATCAACACTAAAATTACTGATGGGAAGGAGGACTGAGAAAATGACCACATAAAATTTCAATTACTTGAGCTTTAGAAGACACTAAGAGATGTTTAAAAAGTAAATTAAAATACTTGCCCCTTAAAAATGAAAAACTGGCTGCTGTTATGGAAGGGAATTATTGAAAATAGTCATAAGAATTGTGTAATTTAGCCTTAAATACCCTCTTCTGTTCTCCTAGACAGACACTGCTCCAGCTACTCACCACTGGTATACCATGTGGGTGGTGATGCATATGTGTGATAGAGTGGTGAAGCTGTGGAAGGAAAGAAAGTTGTTAGAAAAACTCACACCAAAATTGAAAATTGCATGGCCCATGTAAGATGTCAGGGAGTTAATACGCTAGGTAAATCAGTAACTGCATCCTAGCTTTTAAAGCATGGAACGACAGTTTGTGTGCTGCTTTTGAAGCAAAAAAAGCTTCAGGATAAACACGGATTTCACTTGCAGTCTAAATGCTCTGAGGAGTTCCTTATAGTCCAAGCAACATATCTGTAGGATACAAATGTTTCAAATTTGAGGATTAAACTATCAGCAAGGAAATTCAATATCATCCATTGAAAACTTCTGACCTTTTGACATTTGGGGTGGTTTTGTTTGTTTTACTTTTTTTTTCTCCCAGAATGAATTCAAGTCTTTTCAGTGAAGACTTGAAAAAACTAGACAGAGACTGGCACTAACATCTGGAGCAAAAGCACAACTCTAACTCTCCCATTTCCAGGATTGCCCAGCCAGCAATTTGGTGGATCAGTTGCTGTCTCTTGAATTAAACAGATGCTTTTTGCACAAGTGACTGAACACATTAATTTAGCCAGAGACGCTGACATCACAGTCCCTTGCTTTATATAATTCCAAAAGAAATGCAAAGTGAAGTCCATCCTCTGTTCTTGGGAAACAGCTTTCAGGAAAAAATGGTGGTTTATGAACAGGTATTTACTCCTTATAAACTATTTAGCTGAAACTCTGTCATCTCCTATTGTTCAACCTTTAAGTGTCTTTTCAGCAGTGAGCAGAATTTGGTAGTATTTGTTAAAGTCCATTGTACTGCCAGAAAAGGCATCTCTGCCTCTGGTAATTTCAGTTGACAGATCCTGCTCCATTCAGAAAAGTAAATTAAATTACTTACCCACCAAAGGACCTGTGAACATCCCTGCTTGAATGAAACAAAATGTTATTTTAGAGGCTACAAAGAACAAAACCCAATCTCTTCCACTTCATTCATACCTCCTTCCAAAACCAACAGAAAAATCTTGTAATTGTGTATAAATTTCTAAATATTACAAAGTAAAAATTTAGTCAAAACATTTATTTAACAGTGCTACAAAGCAACAGCCTTGAAGGGGCTGAAAGCACACCCTGCTTTCCAGCACAAATGTAACTTCTCCTTGCCCTCTCTGGGACTGGGACAGCTTACTGCTCTCTGATCCCCCTGTGCCACCTTCTCTAAACTGCACGCATGGGAAGGAAGAATTGCCTGCCTGGTTCCACATTTTTCTACTCTTCTGCTCTTTCTACATCTGAAATTCTGTCAGGGTGTCTGGAGACAGGGCTCTGTGCTTTAGAAGTGGCAATCATGGCATGGATGAAGATATCTTTGTAAGATTGGTACAAACAGGCACCTGGAGGGCCTTGGTGGCAGCCCTGGAGAGCAGTGACTTGCACTGGGCCTGAATCCTAGGGGCGTGGGATGCTGCAGTCATCAGAGACAGGAACTGAACTGAAACCACTGCTTACAAACTTACTTACCCATCTGAAAAGTTGCATATCTATTCGTAATATGATCTTGATTAATTCCCCATGAACTTTATGAAAATATTGCATCCTAGATCAAATAAGTAATGTAGAAAATCCATCTCTATTAAAAATATTAAGTAAATGTAATAAAAATTTACTTACCTTCAGCTGTTACCATGGGCAGGTAAGAAGTAAAAGGAAGAAAAAGAGAAATTTACAGTTTCAGTTATACAATTAAACAGAAAGGATTCTGACTCTAATAAAACATTGTGAAAAAATTAACTGTTTGAAAACTCAACCAGCTATCTTTAGTATTTTGTAATGCCATTTATTCCCAGTGATACAACTCAGTATTTGTAGATCAAACAGAAATGTACTGAAAGTAAAAAGATGTTATGTGGGACAGCAGAACTGCAATTTATTATGTATGGGACAAGAGCTCTATTTGGAACTGTTTTATTGTTGTGCCATACCTATATTGCAAAATGTTCCTTACTGGTTTTACTATTTTGTGGTTTTCCAGGCATTTGGGTGATTCTGTTAATACTGATTGAATGATTCAATACATTGATTTATGATTGAGACTTCAGGGTAAATAAAGTTGGGGTTTTTTTTCTTACACAAGGGCAGTGCTTTGAGTATTTTCTCCTATTATTGCTCTATACTATCTATATACAAAGAGAATTTCCTTTGAAAGAGGTTCAGTAAAGAGCTTTTATACTATGAATACCTGGAAAGGGAAAGCAAAGGACTGAAGATGACTGAGTAGATGCCACTTCTGTCAGATGTTTGGGGGTTTCCATCTTATGGAGATCAGCTGCAAACTTTAAAGTCATTATGCTGTGTAGTGACTTGAGCTTTAAATTAATCATGAAGGGGTTTTATGTCAGTATTCCATTATGAGAGTCATCAAAAATAATGCAAAAATTTATCAGCAGAATGCCTGAAGAATGATTCAGAGTTGAAGGGCACTTAGCAATTTACTGGTTTCAGGACTTACTGCAGCTGAAAAAGCCTCACCAATCTCTTATAACCATATCTGTCATGCTACAATGCCTTAAGTTCCTATGCCAAAATCAGGAGATTAGAAAGTTTTTCATCTAGAAGGCAGCAGAGAGCCCACACAGAGCATCCAAGGAACTTTTGGGGGCTCTAAACAAAAGTTGGAGAAAAGATAAAGGAAGCTGATAGAAGAGACTGGAAAGCCTCTGTCAGACCTGTGGGATGAGGGTGGCTCAGACAATACAAGGAGATGAAGTTAGGATGGCTGGGGGGCACACTGAGCAGAGAGCACTGCCTTGCTTGGCCAAAGAGCAAGGAGGAGCAGAGTATTTGTTACACAGGGGTTAAACAGAGAGGCTGAACTGTAGGAAAGAAGAATATTTCACTGAGCAAGGAGTTCATAATTAGCTAAAGTATCACTGGAGTTGAAAACAAATTGTGTGTTTTCAATAGAATTACTTCTCTTTCTGCAGTATATATATATATATATATATGACTATTGTGTTTTACGTAAGTAATCTCAATCTTTTTAAAACCTGATATCCTGCCTCAGGAGGAACTCATGCAAATTTTCCCTTTTCATGTGGAAAGAGGTTACTACATCTATCCCTAGGCTGAAGTATGCAGAAAAATAAAGGAGAAAGTGATGGTGAGTCATCTGAATATAGCTGGATTATTAGATTAGAAATGCTTCTTGGTTTTCAGGGTCTTTTTCTGTAATAGTTTTTCTGTTTCGTTTAAAATACATTTATTTAAAATTTATAGTAGTTTGCCCATATGATTTAGTAATGCAGGATAGTTTGATGGAAATGAGCTTTACAATGAGAAGTAATTTTGCATAAATCACACACATGCCAGGCTTGGAAAGTAGATTTTGCAGATACATATTTAAAACTGAAAGGCCCACATGAAAGCCTTTCTTTAGGGTAGCATCAAAGGAACTCTTAGCTTCTCAAATACAGTACAATTGTGAAGATGTCTATACCTTCAGTGGGTTTATCAGCAATCCCCTCTTCATTTTCATTTTCTTCTGGTTTTGTTACCACCATGGATGTCAGTGGTGTTACAAACTTGTACATTAGTGAGAGAGCCAGGGCTTGAGCTGTAAGGTTTTCCTTTTCTTCTCCTGTGGCTGTAATGCTGAATACAGGAAGAGACTCCCAGCATCAGTGATTGCTGAATCACTCACTACACTTCAGATTACATATTTTAAAGTAAAGTAATTTCTCTGCAGGTAATTTATCAATAAGATATAACTGTTATAGTCTAAGAGCACATCTGATTCTACTCTCCATCCAAGAGAAAGGCAAAACTGTGCTTTATACCTGCAATAATTTTAAATTGTTTCATTTGCAACCTGAAACATGAATGTTGCAAACTGAGGCTAGGGAGGAGAATAGGTTGATGGATTTCCCTCACTGATTTTTATGCTTTCCCATTGGCACCTCAGTGGGATGTGAATGTCAGCTTCACATCCTAGAAACTGCAGGAATCAGAGGGTGCAAGGGGTTCAGAGCTAAGGTATAATTCCAGGTATAATTACCGTTTTTCCAGGAGTTGTTCAATGGTAAGATAAGCCCAGAGCCTTTCAATGTACTCTCCAAATATGTATTGTTGTTCTTGGAAAGCCTGAGCTGTCTGCTCAGCATCTTGCTGTGTAGTGTACGACAGGGCATCGTGAGCCTGTTGGGAGCAAGAATGTTCTCTGTACCACAGGTAGCCAGGGACTGACAGAACTTCCCAAAAACTAAGACCTTCACACCTGAAAATCTTCTGAAATTGAAAACCAGTCTGGTTCTACACTAGAAAATTGCCAGAGTTGTATGAGGAATTTTGTCCCATTGTTTCTGAGAATTTTAGAGATGTACACTATAGAACATAGCCCAGTACTCCACATTCACATGGCATTTTTGTTCATCACAATGGAGATAAAAGAAGCGTTCAGAGATTTTGTGTAGCTTACATAAGTCAAAGAAATCCATACTTACACCTTCACCTCTTACATCCACAGACAAATGGTTTTGGTTGCTGTCTACAAAGCGGCCAGCCACCACAATCTCAGACCCATCATAGAAATGCTTAAAGCTGTTAGTAGTTAGGTCTGATATTTCATTTTCTGGGTAGTTTAACTCCACATCTATGAGCATGGGATTTGACACCTCATCATAAAACCCCTGTAGGATTGAAAGAAAAAAAGAAAACATTTAACTATCATTGTTGCTTTAATTCATGGGTAGATCTGTAACCAGAAATGTCCTGCTATTTCAGCAATGAAAACTAAAAGTGTATTTTATAAGAAATATTTAGATATTTAGTTAAATCTCAGAGTGTAAGGCCTAGAAATCTACAAATAATGGAAATGAGAAAAGACATACAAACTCTTCAGTCTTGCTAAGAGAAAGGAAAAATATTTGAGAATAATGTGCTGTGGATGATGAGTTCCCTCAATATAAATCAAGAGGGATACCAAGCTTACTGTTATTTGATAGAGATAATTTTCTACATCTGTTCTCTGCAGAGACTGACATGACAGCATAATCAAAGGAGACTGGGTGTTTGATTTTATCAAAGCTTGCAATGAAATCTAATATCTAATTCTTTGGTGAATTCTTTGAATGGCTGCTACTGGAATGTGAGAAGTAAAAAAAGACAACCCTGTATGGCCTATACCAGTTTTCATGTCTTATAAAAGTATTAAATGTCTCAGGAGTGTGGTAAGATACACCTGCTTGCAGTGAGTTTCTTAAGAAAGAACATCTAGAGCTTTGTGGTTTGTTACTCTTCTTATCCCTTGACATGACATTAATCACATGACCTGTGAGGTGCAGGAGATACAATGACTGCAGCAATTCCACCAGTGTCCTTCAGAACTGTGACTTGTGGCACCCTATGCCAAGTTTTAAACTCCCTGCCATAGCCCACAGCATGTCCTTTTTACTGTCTCTGCACTTCCTGCTTATATAAGGGAAGGGGAAAATTAAATGCAACTAAAGGTCCCTTCCTACTCAAACTATTCTGATTTAATACTCTGATCACAGCAGACTCTGGAGCATCTCAGTATCAGATTACACACTGGGATTTTGATTATTTGAAAATAAGAACATGAATACTTGTCTGCCCTAATGTATCTCTGACCTCATGTACGTGGTAATTACTTCACCTGAAGCTGCAAGGCTGCATCAGAGTCAGGGTAAATCCGACGGGCCAGTCCTTTATTCTCCAGTGCCATCCTCTCCAAGAAGCCGTAGTCAACACCACTGCCAAAGCCAAGATTGTATAAGGTGTATCTGCCACCAATGGCCTTCTTCACTGCTTTCTCAATCTCCTGAGTATTTGATATACCTGCATCAAACCAGGAAATGTTTGAGTTGTTTTCAAAACAGACAAAATTATCACAAAATCAAATGTGACTTGGCATGTTCAGATTTCTTAGGAGACATTACCAAAAGCTTGATTTAGTACTATGATGTTGGTATAGTAGCAAATGAGGAAAATATCCAGAAGTCAAAGAAGAAGGCCATTTTTAACTAGCATTTTTTGTTAGTTAATGAACTATCATTATTATTCCATCCAACACAAACTTACCTACATTTGGCTGACCATCTGTTAACATGATAATTATAGAAGCGCTTCTCTTGGGTACAAGGTTTTCTTCATGAGCAGTATTCAGAATATCAATTCCTCTCATCAAACCACCATGTAAATTTGTCACTATGAGGTAAACAAAGAAATTGGGGTTCAGCAAAGGCTGTCAAAATAAAGGTCCATTTTTCACTGGAGTCTGAAGAGATTTCGTTACAGTAAGAAAATGAAAGATTTGGGTTTACAAGCAGGGGGGTGTCTAGATAGCAAAGTACCTGGACTTTGGAAACATAAAGAGAAATAGACATCATTTTCTGAGTAAAACTGAACTTCAGGAGTGCCTCATCAGCAATCTGAAACCCCAACAAACTGTTGCATTTTGTTCACAGAATCAATCAATAAATTAACTTACACAATGACCTACTGGCAAGGCCTGTCAAGTACTTACGGCCTTGAGCAGAAATTTGCCGAACAAACTTCCTCGCTTCATCCAAATTCTCAGGAGTGGCCTTGATTAATGTTTCTTTCCAGGTAGATATTTCACTATCAAATAATATGAAATTGAAGAAGTCATCTTCTTTAACGTCATCTAGGATTTTTAGCAGTGCTTCTTTCGTCTGTAAGGCAAAGAGATTTAAATACATGATTCAAAATTTAACAGAATATGTGCTTACAGATTTTACATCATTAATCTCTCAGCATTGGGCTATTTTTAACTCCTATACACTATATATTGCAAAAATTCTGAGCTTAGTCTGTTCTTGCCAGTCCCTGTGTCAATTTCAGAGTAACTCTAGGGAAGTCAGCTGCAATAACATCTGCTAAATCTTTGTAGCTGAGGTGAAAATCAGGTTTCCCGTCATGGTTGGTTGCTTGCACTAAGATAAGCTGGCATGGCAAATGGTAGCTAGGTTGGTGGAGAAGCTCATAAACAAGCATGCTGGATATTTTGATGCAGCACCAAAGCCTGAAAATTCTGAACATTAGCTCAGTCATAACTGTGCAAAGAGCTGCTGCTTCCCAGATACAGGGTGAACAGAGAAAAGGCACATAATCTGTATGAATGGTTTATTTTTGAACTGCCAAGCACGCATGACAGCACTCTCTGGAAATGTTGATGTTTAGAGTTTTGAACTAATGACATTTATAAGTAAATATAGGCTAAATGTATAGATTTTTGTTCTACAGCAACACTGCAAACTAGTACCTCTGGCACTGGGCATTAGGGAGGTCACAGCACTGAGCACTTTGTAACAGTTTGAGCAGCACATGTGCACTCAAGGCATCATGTCCCTTCCAGCACCATCTCCCTCCCAGCACTTTGTTCCAGCTCTTTCACTGGAACTCTGTAGTAATGCAATAACTCACTTGTTCAATTTCTCTTCCAGACATTGAGCCACTGGTATCCAATACAAAAATAATATTCTTGGACAACTTCGGAAGATTTGTTGGTGCAAAGAAATGTACAAAATAGCCATTGACAATCTGAAAAAGAAAATATTTTAAAAAACCCCACACCGCCACCAAAAAGTTTGGTACATTATAAAGGTAAAACAGATAGAGCAGATATTACTCTAATTTAGTGTCTTGCCTCTGAGTAGCCTAAAAGGTTCTTATGGCCCTGATCAGTCTCACCTCTGTCCATGGGCCCAGGGGTGTCACTTAAGTGCAAGACTGGGCCTTTAGTCTTTAGACACTGAGCTACAGTGTCAGAACAGCTACAGTGTCCTGTCTCCAGCTGTGTCACAGCTATACCTGTTCCTATCCATGGACTCCACCGTTTTGGATCCCACCCTGAAGACTGACTCCTGCTCCCACTCAGCTGCCTGTCCCTCAGGAAACAGCTGGCCCTCACTGCTCCCTGACCTTTACTGTGCAAGTTAAACTGTTCAACAGTTCACAATTTCAAGTTGTTAGACTTACCTGCAAATTATCTGGAGTTGTTCTCTTCACATCATATCTTACAGTAAAATCCCCATCCAAGACAGACTCTGAGCAACTTGCACATGCTCGCTGCTGGTCGAGGGTTGGCTTGAAAGAGATATGGCCCTGAAAAGAAAAGACTTCCTTAGATCTGACCCTTAATAGCTGAAAATCTTCTACTGAACACATCTGCACTTTTTTTAAAGCTGCTTTATTTATTTTCACAGACATAAGAATATCCTGTTTTATTGGGTTAGCTACTAGATTGTATGAATCCACATGCATTTAGAAATTCATTGGTGGTAACTGACACATGAATGCTGCTATCCAGGGCTTTCTCCGTATGCTTACTTCCCCATCTGCCTTGAGTCAGCTCTTCACTCTGAAAAACACCTTTGATAAAGCTGTAGCATGTTTTAGGAATTCTACTACCCCATACAAGGGAAAACTACTTGTTAGTAATTCAGTTTTTCTGTAAGAGATAATCTTACTGGTATCCAGGTTTCCTCTTGCTGCCATTGTTGGCACTGAAATTATTATTTCAGAATTATAACCATAATATGTAAACCATGGAATGCAGTACCTTTTTTCCTGAAAAAGTTTTTTTAATGGTATTTTGTAGCTCATTGGTGATGAATGTTCCTTCTGCTTCCAGCTCAGTGATACCCTGGGGCTCAAAGATATCTACTTCAATCTGAAATATTAATTAAAAATGTACTGTCATTGATTAAACCACAATACATCAACTCAGCCATTTACAGGAGGCTCAGCAACTACAGATGTGAAAGAGGGATTTTCATAAAGAAATGTACTTTTGTAATTCATAATGGCAGTCCAAATCTACACTTGTGTGAACACATCTTCAGCCAAAGAGGCCTTTTCAAACACAGAAGTTAAAAACAAAGCTAGAAATAAGTAAACTTTAATAAAAATATGACTTGTTGGAGAGCTAGATAGTAGATCCTATCAAGGCAGATAGACACAAAAAGCTGCAGTATTCCAGAATGTAACATATGCACCACTGTGATTTAAAGATGGTGTTGTTTCACAGTGGTGTGAGAAAGCTGGAGCTTATGCTATAAGGGTACAGACAATTACTCCAAGGCATTGTATTAGCTTTTTCAGGTTTTCATACAAGATTTCTTTTGGAATGCTCAGTAGATGAGCAACTTTTTCAGGTTTACAAGTAAAAGCCTGCATTAAAGCACACTGATGAGTACTCCCCATGGGACTCATGAGAAATGTTATCATGGCCTTTAGCTCACCTGTGAACCAATGGGAATGACCATGGTGCTCCACTTTCAATAGATATGCAGAATTCCATAATCTCTTAAATTACAGACAAATTTGATCAGTTTGCCAGTTACCTCAAAATCTTTGACAAGCTGCTTTGGTTTTACTTTGATGAGCATTTCATACTTTCCAAACTGTCGCTTCAGCAGTTCCTCGTATGTGAGTTCAAAAGTGACTTTACTGGCTGCTTTAATGTTGACTGAGACAGTGAATTTTTCTGTTTTTCTTCCTGAAGCTCTGTATTTAAGTGGGTAGGAAAAAGATCTTTATCCTCTTTCACAGTATTTATTGTTGGTGCCATATGATTTTCAAAAAGAAGTAAAACAAAGATGGGGATTTTGATATCCTGCTAAGGAATCATCAATCAATACTCAAAATTGTACTCAATCTCTAGGATTTATTCAAGTTTTCCACTAAGCTTAATCCCAGGGATAGGTCCCACAAAGCCAGTGAAAGTTACAGGAACAGCCTTTCCATAGTTGCAGACAGTGCCTGTGCAGTCAGAGGCTCTATTTCCTTTCTACAATTTGTGATACAATAACTATAACTGAATGATTGTTCTTTTGTCCCTTAATGTCACCAAAGTGCCAGAACACAGCATTTCCAGTCTGCTATGGAGTGATGGTGTGGAAGCCACAAGACATGATCCTTACTTGACAAGACCAGCAGTCTGTCCTCTTGAAACAGCCTTCTCATATTGCTTTTTTGCAGCTTCTTTTTCCTTTATAATTCCAGGATAGGTGACACCATCAATTGTCCTGCAGATGAAAAAGTCCTAGTTCAATGGAAGGTTATGACAGGAATTCTCCCTTTATTGATTTGTTTGTTAATAACCACTTTCAGACACCTGCTATTGCCAGGATTTGGGCCCCTTCACTGAAGCCAGGCTCCTCAGAGAATTCAGCTGGAATGAAGAGCTCTGTGCTCAGTATCATAAAAGAATCTAAACCAATTTTTACTTTTAATTAGATGAAAACTGGGCTACAGCAACATAACTTACACCTGCCATATTCCTGCACTTCAGCAGCTTCACCATCCCATCTCACATAATGGCAAACCAACTCTCTGGATGTGACTCACCTGTCCAGATGTCATCATCTACAGAGGAGCATTTCATCCTTGAACTCCTTAGAGGACTAAGCAGCCATTTCTCATCACCTCATTCTACCAAAGAAGTTCTAGAAGGCATTATGAGTGTTTGCATCCTAAAGCTACTGCTCCTCTTCACTGGAGATAAAGTAGGCACATTGTGATGAGCAGAGATGGATGTGCTTAACTGAATCAAACCTCATCATGGTGGAGAACTGCACGTGATTGTAACTAAAGGTACAAATGTAAAAGAATAATTCTACTTTCTCCCTTTCCTTCAAATATGATTTTTAAATGAAGAGATAAATTAAGCTATAATGCTATCAGAGAAATGAACTAATGGAACTTTCCTGGTTTGATAATACCAGAGTAAGTAAGAGGCATTTCTGAAAATGTGGATGAATCTGCAGGAAAGGTCCCCCATTCCCTAAGGTTCCTTTCTATTCACGATGATGAATAGAAATAATTGAAAATTAGTCATCTTTTCTACAGATGTACCAATGTTTGCCTTTCTTCACATATCTTGCATGTTAAGTTAATAGTACCAGAAAATTACCCAGGAGGTATTTAGAAATCTATTCAAATGGCAAAGTAAAAATGAACACTTGGGTTCTGTTTCTCCCAGTTGAATTAGCACAGATTTTTAGTCTTCTTTAACAATATTGTAAAGATTACACACATGCTGAAGTTGGTAATGAAGGCTGTCTTAGGAAGCTCAACATCAAAGAAGACTTCTTTGGACACATTTCCACGATTGACAGCTCGACTGGTGATGACATTGTGTGCAAAGCGGGAAGTCACTTTACTATCAATTTTCATGCTATAGATTTCCATCCCATTGACAACCTGTAGATTGAGAAATGAAAAAAGACAAAAAGAGCACTAGCTGTTACACTCATGTGTGTGTTAATCAGTTGTGATCATATTTTTAAAAAGAAACCACAGCAGTACATTGATCACTCCAAAGCAAAAAGAAAGAAATACCTAATATAAGAACGAATATAAGAACTGTTGTGTTTCCTTGGATTTCTATTTCACTGATATGATGGTGCTATTCCACAAGTCATAACAATAGACTTCAACAAAATACTACCACCAAAAATACTGCCATTATAGGAATAGGTTTTTTCTCTTCTGAGTGAGTGACTTTTTGTGGTTATTCAAAGAGCACAGCTCCTTACTGCTGCCTCACTGTATTCATGACTGTAGTTATCAGAGGAGTGGATGACTCCTAGAGCAGGGATGTAAGCAATCCTCTTGTTTTAAAATAGCCCAAATGCCTCCAAATTCCATTTTATGTTATTCTCAGCTTCCTCCCAGCTGGTGCTCAGTCTTTTTTAAACAAGGACATGGGCAAGGCAGTACTTATTTTCTTTGAATGTTCAGTATAAGGTTTCTGGGCACTAAGTGAAAGCATGGGAACAACAGATGTTCCCATTAGGAACTCCACAGCAAGGTCTGCTTCTTGCAGCAAAACCGGTACTGGAAAGAACCTTGGAGTTTTTATGATGAGCCTGATCTCTGCTGGTTAATTAAGAAGGTCTCCAAACAATCAAAGCATTTAAGCATTGCTGAAGGGGAATCCAGCTGCCAAGTGGAATCAGCCCCAGACATGAGGCCTCTTGCCTTCTTTAGCAATAGCTGCAACATAAAAGTAAAAACAAAACTAACATAGAATGAAAGTCTGTTAGAGATATGGAGGTGACTTCAAAAGAACTTAGCTATTTATTCAAATACAATGAGATTAAAAATAATTTGTTCATTCTCTTTCCTTGTCCAGGAGCTTCCATCAGAGCTTGGAAAGAAAATGTCTAGTTAGTCCTACTGCCCAAAACAGGCAGCTCTGGGCTGTTTTCCTTGTCACACACTCAGAAATATCCATTTGCTCAGGCTGGACTCACAGAAACATTTTGTGAACACAGTAAGAATATTCTTGTCACTATAAAATCTTGGTAGCCCAGACAAAACCAAGCCTTACTCACCAAGTCATTATCAGCATTTCGCTTCTGTAAAGAGAAAAAAAGGGAAAAAATAATGACTTAGGTAGGAAAATTGCATTTAGAAATAAATCTCTTAGCATCCGTGTAGTTGTCACAAGTTAAAAGAAGTCCAGGAGAAGGAAGGCTTGAAAAGGGTCTTCATTAATAAACTGAAGTAAATTTGAGGGAAGAGCAAGTAAGGGATGTGGGGCAGGTTGCAGTTATTTTGCTTATGGCATTCCCAGTTTGGTGAATCTTTTGGTTTTCATTTGATGTTAGTGTACCTTAAATACTGTGTTTTTGAAAGGTAAGTTAAACTTTGAATGTTGCTCACTTTATATTTTGCTCATGTGACACAAAAAGTGTCTTATTCCAGCTGAAAATAAATATTGACCCTTGAAATATGAGGGAGAATGAGAGGAAAAGAGGCCCAAATGCTCAGGGCCATTTATAATTAAATGCCATTGAGACTAAAGAACACACTAAAATCTGTTTAATAGGTCTTCCTTGAGTAAGGGTTGGCTGTATGGTGACTTCAAGTAAAACCAAAATATCTTGTCCTCATAGCAACATCTTTTTCTTGAGAATTCCTAGATCTGGGTCCTGCAGTACATATTTTCTTTTCAAACTTATTTTCCTTTGGAAGAACTAAAAGGGTTGTATCAAAGCATAAAAACCCAGTTTGCACAGTTTTTTTTTGTCACACAAATCCAACCTATCATGCAGATGCAGCCTTACATTTTTTTCAGACTCCTAAATTTTTCCCGTTTCAGCCCACCAGCCTCTCATCCTAACATGACCAGGTAGGAAGGTAATTCAGCAGGATTAGACAGGAGAGGCTGTCACTACAAAAAGCTGCATGGAGGGGGGAAAAAATAAGCAGTTAAAGCGTGGGGTTTTTTTCCCAATATTTGCTCCCAGAGTAGGTGCAAATATCAGAAGCTGTACAACAGTATCTCGTACTCTGTTCTGAAAGAGGACAGGCATTAAACAAACTTCCTGAGTGCTGTTAAAAGAACAGCTTGTGTAACTCAATTCCCATCAGCTCAGCTGCAAACACCTTATCTCATCTGGCTCCAAGAGCCTGGGGGGTCACATTTTGTGGAATTGTGTTTACCTGCTCCACCAAAGGCAGGGGTAAGGACACAACAAATCACACACACATCTCAAGTACACTTAAGGCTTTCAGTACCTTTCCCAGCTGGAAACTGAAACACAGCGGGTTATTTTTTATTTTGGGGTTCTTTTCAAGACACTATATTAAATCTATGGTAATGCAAGGTTGGAGGGAGGCTTCTCTTCTGCTGTAAGTCTGGCAAAAAATATCAGTGTGCATTCCTTTAGGTTCATCTTTCAAATGGTTACTGCCATCCAGATGATTTCTGTGTGTCCATCTCTCCTTTTCACAACCATACATGGATTCCTTTAATGCCAGTACAGAGTGTGCACCAACTCAAATCTGACCTTTCCAATATTGGAAATATTTTTTCTGTATCCATACTGTCATTACAGCTCTCCCCTTACAATACACAAACTGAGGTATGCACCCTGGGAAATGAAAAGCTGGAACTCTTGAAATGTCAGTTTGTTTGGTAAGAAGTTTTCCTTACAGTGGAATTACCACACAGTTTATAAAAAATGAAAAAAAAAAAAAAAACCCAAACCAAAAAAACACAAAACCAAACCCTATAAAAATGCGTATAGCTACCAATTCTGCAATTCTGACTACTGCTTCCAAACTGAAAGATACTGTACCTGCATTTGAGTTTTACAGAATTGCTGTTGTGCACATTCTTTATCAGAATAATGACTTCAACAGTAGTTTTGAAGGAGTTCTACTATGATTCTGTAAATATTTTGAGGGGTACTCTGCAATTTCCATTGAAACTACAGAAAAATCTCTCTGTGAAAGGCACTACTCACTTTGCACTTGGGCTGATCTCCATTGGAGATAATCCAGCTGGACATCACCCAGCTACCTGCTCTAGCTGACCCTGGTTTGTACAGGGGAGGGGATTACGTGACTCTAAGTCTGTGATTTTGTTCTAGATTTTTTTCATTTTTAATGATTCACTGGGGTGTAACTTGAGCCATCGCTAACATCAAGGTCATTCCCAGCTCTGTGGGCAAAAAGCAATAGTGTGCCAATAAAAATGATGATGCAATTCTAGACTAAAATGAGAATTAACATCCTCTACCCTGGGTAATTGTTACTCGATAAAATGTACTGTATTATTTTCACAATTATTATTTGCCAGGTGCACCAATTATTAGAATTTTATTGTTTTTCAGTTGTGCAACAGCAACAAACTTCTTTTGTTGAATACTGTTTTGCTGTGGCAGCAGAAAAGAATAGAGGTGCAAAGAATCTGTGGAAATTGGAAAGTAAAAGAGAAATTTGAACTCCCAAGAAAACAGAGAGGGAAAAGAGGACTCCATTACAGCACTTGCTGAAAGAAGCCCTGATTGTACAGCTTGGGAAACTAAACCACAGCACGACTAAAAGACCCAGCAAAGACTGTACAGTTATCTTGAAGTGACCTCTGGGAATCCACAACGCTGAACGAGGTACCTGCATACGTCCCTAAATGCTACCTAGGAAAACAAGGCATGAGAATTATCTCTGAATCTACAGCAGCACAGAAGATTTTATCACCCCAAGTGATGTCAATTGGGTGCCACAGAAAAGAGCCCGTAATGCAGCTCACAGGAACACAGTGTGACAGCACACACAGGGAACTCTGATGCGGATTTTTGTTCCATTTTCAGCAGAATTGGGTCTGCCAACTGTGTCTACCTGGCTGTGGTTCTACAAGCAGCTTTGGCAGCTTAAAGGTCACCAGACAGACAGAATTCCAGCCATGCTTCAGCACTGGACACTGCTTGCTCAAAGGGGCCAAGACACTGGGCACTGAGACCTTCACCCTACAGAGCAATACCCTCCATTTCAATTAAATCACATTTGCATAAAGTACAGAACAAAACTGGGAGAATCAACTGGCTTTTCCATAGTGCTGGAAAATGCTGGATGGAGCTTTGCACAGAGTTTTGGCAATTTTCCATTTAGAAAGGCTTTAGCATTGTCAAACACATAGAGTACTCCAGACACTACAGTAATCAGGAGGAAAAAGCTACATTATATCTGGGCTACATGACGGTTAAATAATAAGAATCCCTGGCATTTCCAATTTGCAGCATTAGATCTCACATTGGCTTTTAAAAGTTAGATATGTTACTATCCTGGTTTTCAAAGAAAAAGTCTTGGCAAAGATCATAACCTCATCAACAACAATCAACTCAATTGTTTTGTCCTGTTCTACCCAGTAACTCAGAATGCTCCCTAAAAAGATTTGCCCTCTGTAACTTGTCAGAGCACACAGCCACTGAGAGAGAGGGAAATAATTTATGGAAGCGAGAAGTAGTGGCCAGCAAAATAACCAAAGAAAACTAGGCAAAACATCAGAGAGCACTGCCTTACTCAGAGATCCAGTCAAAACCAGAATGGCCCCTTTGAGAGATGTATCTCATGTTGTGCTAACATGCAAATCTTTTGAGAAAAATCCTCCCATGTCATTTAGACTGGGGGCATTTATCTTGATGCCATGTTACAGCTCTGATTTCTGCTTCTTAGAGCCATCTTTTCATTTCTGTTTCTTAACAGGTGCCAAAGTCAGTTCTCTGGCAGCACTGATTGCTTTACACATTTAAGCGTTTTACTAAAACATGTCACCATGACGTGGTGATGACAGGGAAAACAGAGGAAAGGGATGTTTTAGAAAGAGAGAGAGAAGAACTTCAGATCTGATTGAAAACTGAGGCTGATTAGAGGTCAACCAGTCTGAGTTCCAGCTTTTATTCTGTGTCCAGGGGTACCAGAGAACACAGAGCTCCAGCCGCCAGCATTGTATGAACTCTCTGATAAATGCTGATAAACTGCAAGAAAGCAATCTCTGAGGAGTGGGAGACCCACAACCCACACTTGGTTGATTACTTACCTTGATGTTTCTGACATGTGTTAGCAAAAAGTCTGAGGATGCAAAGGCGGGAATCAATACTAAAATACAAAGCAATCGCTTATTTTTCATTTTGGAAAAAAAGTGAGGTTCCAATTGGAGTGATATGCATAAATATATAAAGCTTTGTTTACCCAGTGTTAATAAATAACCCAATGACAGAAGCGGGATTAAGCATTAGGCATTTGGGAAAAAATTAGGTGCTGAATTAGTATAATCTACAGAATACTGTTAGAAAATCTCTTAAAGAATCTACACAGTTTTTCAGCAGTGTCTCTTCTATGTAATAGCTCCAAACAGAAATTCACAGCCATTTCTGTACTGGCAACTGAGATTAATCTCCACCCCAGACCCACTTTTTTCCCAAATGAAAACTGTCATCTTTCTGATACTTCCTTAAAGGCTTTCTCTGGCTCAAATTTACTGCAGCCATAACAGAGCTTGCAGTCTGCGAAAGCCATTTAAGCTCCATTTCAGCAGCACCCCTGTGATCCTCGGTATCACTCAGGTACCCGATGCAGGTACTGTTATTTGACGTGATCCTGTCTAGCCTAGAAACTCCCCATTACATGGGCTCCTGTTCATCTTCGCTCACAGCTGGAACCAGCTCCGAGCTCCCGGGTCTTGCATCTCGCACACCGAACGTGCACCCGGCCTGCAGCTGCCGGGCATTTTCCTGTGTTTGTTACCTCGACAGTGTCAATTATCTCTTAAACTGTTTAGCTGGTTCATTTCACCCTTAATGAAAGACAGACTTCGAGGACTGGGCGTTACATGCTCAGTGATAACAAAACGTTCTATTTTCTGGTTTTCCTGCAGCCAGTGTTACAACTGCAGGTGCTCAGCCACGGGAGAGCTCCAGGAGCTCCTTTTTTACCCAGCCTGGCGATTTTTTAACCAATTCTGCAGCCCACCCAAAGGGACGGGATGGCTCTGTGGAGCTGCTGCCCCCTGCCAGAGCTCACGGCAGACGGGGTGCTGTGGCACAGCCGCGTCCCTGTGACGGTCCATGCCGCGGGCTCAGCACAGGGATGTCCCGGAGCAGCACGGCGGGGCCACCCTTCGCTCGGGTCGGGGCGGGACAGCGCTGTCCCGGGGCCGCGGCGGGGCCCGCCCCGCTGCCTCAGCCGCGCTGCCCGCTCTCAACATGGCCGCCGCACCCGCTTCCAAAATGGCCGCCGCGGCGCCGCGCCCGCGCCGGACAGCTGCGCGCCGGGCGCTCCATGGCCGCGGCCGCCCCGGGCATCTCTATGGCAGCGGGCGCTGCCCGGGCCCGGCGGCGGGAGGATGCCCCTGGCTGCCTACTGCTTCCTGCGGGCCGTGGGCAAGGGCAGCTACGGGGAAGTGAGCCTGGCGCGGCACCGCCAGGACCGCAAGCAGGTAGCGAGGGGCTGGGCCGCGGGGCACGGGCGCGGCGGCGGGCGCGGCTCGGCCTGAGGGCAATGCCCGGAGCCGGGCTGAGCGGGGGGTGCCGCGGCCTCCGGTTCGGCTGTGACCCGCACCCGGCTGTGGCTCGGCTTTGGCTGGTGGTCCTGACCGCTCTGGGCACGACCAGAGACGTGGCATCGTGTCGGGGTACAGGTGTGACTACGGTCTGGTGTCAGGGTGGGGCTGGGACCATAGCCTGGTGTCAGGGTGGGGCTGGGACTATCACCTGGTGTCGGGGTAAGCCTGAGACCATTATCTGGTGTCAGGGTGGTTTTGTGACCATTATCTGGTGTCAGGGTGTGGCTGTCACCATCACCAGGGCTGGGGTGTGGCTGCAGCCTCCCGAGTTGCGCTTTTTGTTATTCTCCCTTGTCTGTAAGAACTTTTATTAAAGGTGTGAAGAAGACCCTTCCCGGGAAGGTTTTGGTTGTGTCAGAGTAAGAGCGCAAGCATTTTTGTTGGAAAACTGGAATAATCTGTCTAGTCTGGCCAAAGCAGAGGTGTTTGATAGGGAATGTGAGAGGGCAAAGAAATGGGGATGGAGAACATCCAGAGCAGCGCCACGGGAGCTGCTGTGAGAGCCTTATGGCCAGGATTTCACCGGAGATGATGGGAGGAGGTTTGTTCCAGCAGGGAGCAGAGGGTGTGTCCTTCCCGGATGAGGGCAGTTGTTCCCTGCTCGGAATCCTGAGGTGAATCCCTATGACACCTGCCGTGCCGTGCCGTGCCGGGCTATCAGTGATGGCAGGACTTGTTCCCTCCAGGCCATCGCCACATGCACAATCCAATGTCCTCAAAGAGTTCCTAACCTCACCTCATCCTAAAAGTAAACAGGTCACTTTCACTGGGATACAGTGACCTTGGGTTTCATTGTGGTGCTGCTGGTCATTAACACTAGCAAGAGCTTTTTTTCCTGTTTGTAGTTGCATGATCAATATTTGGAGTGCTTTATTGTGTTTATATTTTGCCAACTTTTACAAACTTTCTTTTGCAGCGTGATGATTAGGATTTTTTGTTGTGGCTTTGGCACAGTGCCACATGTTCTGTGAAAGAAATTGTGTCTTATTTAAGCATATTTGCTGTTAACTGAATGCTGGGTTTTTATGGAGAAGGTCAAGTAGCTTTAAATGTTTAAAACAAAACGAAATGGAATTCATATGCAATTTGCTGTCAAATAAGGTGGAAGAGCATTGCAATAGATTTCAGTAGAGAATCTTGCCAGGAAAACATGCTCATTAAATATAACCTATGCAAATTTAAAGTAAGGCTAATGTATGTGCTTTTTGCATTTTGTTGTGTATTTTCTAAAAGATGCTGATGTAAGCTTAAACTATTTCCATGCCCAAAGGTAGAGTTGTAGTTGACTTGCCACATGGACCACAGTAGTTGCAGCATTTCTGTTTCATTTTGAAGTCAGGTGATGCTGTACACAAGTAGCTTTGTGATATTCCTCCTGGAAGCTTTGCAGCATCATGGGTTCTATCCAGCAGGCTTCTGAAACACAAAGTCACTAGGTGCTGTAGATTTCCTGGGTAATTGGTTCTCTTGGCATGTAGGGGCATCTCCTCAGCACTAATTAAATGTGCTTGGCTAATTAATAGGTGCAGCCTGGAGAGCAGACACTGAAGCATCTCTGAGGATGCTAAAATTCAGCAAATAAAAATATTTTAAAAGTTTTGATTTACAACTCTCTGATAAGAGCACATTCAAGCATAACCATGACATGACTGTTCTGTGGAGAGCTGATGCCCTAAGTGATGTCCTACAAAATTTCCATCCGGATAGGGCCAGATCAGACCTAAATATTGGTGTTGTGGGTGATGAAAGTGTTCTATGGATTTTATTGTCTCATCTTCAGCTTCATGAGTGTTTGCTGAAACCTGAAATTCCTTAGTATTACATTTAATGTGGTACATATTAAGGAAGTAGAGAACAACTTTTGTATGTAGCTTTGAGAAATTCTTGACCCGTCTTAATAAAGACTAAAAGAAATTTAGGAATGAGCATAAGACCTTTTGTCTCTTTCAGATGACTTTTATAATTTGTTTGCACATGACTGCACACTTTATATATATAAAAGTTTACTATTGATGTGGACTTTTTGAGGGTAACTGTGGTGCACAAACAGGTACTTCAGGCTTAAAAGATGAATGACAGACACACATTTAAAGTGAGAGTGGGGAGAAAAAGAGAAATGTGAACATTAGTCAGAAGAAAGCAAAACATCACAAAATTCCTGAGCAGAGTTATATTCAGGTGGATGAATGGAAAACACCTGTTCCATTTTTATGGTGTAAGGGTAGCAAAGCAGAAATTCTGTGTAACTTTCATCCAAACTGCAGCCTCCATGTAGATTAATCAGCGGGTATTTCAAATATTGCATTTCCTTTAGGTCTGGGAATTCCCTGGGGCTTCTGCAGAGTTACTTTAATGTCTTTCCATACACCTTGCCTTTCTTTTACAGTATGTCATCAAAAAGTTAAACCTTAGAAGTGCTTCCAGCCGCGAGAGGAGAGCAGCAGAGCAGGAGGCACAGCTGCTGTCCCAGCTGAGACACCCCAACATTGTCACCTACAGAGAGTCCTGGCAGGGGGACGATGGCCACCTCTACATTGTGATGGGCTTCTGCGAGGGAGGAGACCTCTACCACAAGCTCAAGGAGCAGAAGGGAAAACTCTTGCCTGAGAATCAGGTGGTGGAGTGGTTTGTCCAGATTGCCATGGCACTGCAGGTACAATGAAGTGTAATTTTATTACCTTTGGATATAAACTTAGGTTGACTTTTTATGTATTTAAAAATTCCAGCTAAGCTGCAGCCTTTGGATTCGTGTTTGGCTCGGTTAGCATCTAATTACAGTGGTTATTAGTACATTAAAAATGGATCATTGCAGTCAAATCACGTATTTTAAGTAAGAAATTGCTAACATACTTTATGTCCACACTTCTCTAGCACTAGGCAGTGGTTGCCTTTAGGGTGTTTGCAACTCTTGTCTAAAATGTTCTCTAGTTTGAAAGTTTACATTAAATTTACAAGATGTAGTTTTTAAGGGAAAAAAAAAGAATATTCTTTCAGAGGTATTTTATGTTCAGTCTTTTTATTGCTGGTTTTATCGGTAAATTTAGACTATTAATGCATTATTTCTATTCTTTTTTATCCTACTCTTTTAAATTTGTAATTGGAGGTTATCAAACTTTAAAGGCAATTGTTACAGCAGTAAAGACCAAATATAGATGTTAGCATTAAAGAATAAGAAATTGGACAGAAAATTCTGTCTTAAAGTTGGCTGTCATGGTCAAAAATACACTAATTATAGGTAATGCTTGTTGTTTATTATGACTAATTTTCTTCCCTGTTCACACAAAGCTCACATTATAATTTCCTCTGAAATGTTTTTGGACTAAAATTGTCAAGAAATGAAATCAGCAGAAAGTGAGTTACAGGCTTAACTTTACATTTTTATTTCCTCTTTTCTGCTGATTTACAAGGGCCATGCAGGGAGATTTGGTTCAAGCAGTGCCAAGTTTTGGGCCCCTGCCTGTATCAGTCACTTCTAATGTTATTTCACCATTACTGTCTTTTCAGGTCACTCCTGACCTTGACACAGATTTCTGTGTTTTTCCCACTGTTGTGTTTTCTTTCTTTGACTTGTGTAATGAGATTTTACTTTCAGTGTAAAAGAACCAATTAGGAGTTAATTAACCTTATTTATATGATTTTTCCCTCTAGTATTTACATGAAAAGCACATTCTGCACAGAGATCTTAAAACTCAGAACATTTTCCTGACACGAACAAATATAATCAAAGTGGGAGACCTGGGAATAGCCAGGGTGTTGGAAAACCAGTATGACATGGCCAGCACTCTCATAGGCACCCCGTACTACATGAGCCCTGAACTCTTTTCTAACAAACCCTACAACTACAAGGTACAGTATGACAATGTCATTTCTCTTTTCTTAGCAGCCTTACTTTATTTGTCTGAGATCATTTCAACCTTACCTGTGGATTTTGGTTTCCTACTGCTTACAAGTCTTTTTAGTCTTCCCAATGACCAAACAAAAAAATAGAGAGATTTGTAGGAATGTTTGTTTCTGGAACTGTGTTTAGGAATTCATAGCACGTGCTAAGTTATCACAGCCAAGGTGTTCAGCAGGCTGCCTGTACCTCTCACAGCTGGAGAGATAGAGAATGGAAACAGAAATGTCAGCCTGTGTTAGAGAGATGCACTTTCTGAATTTATTATATACCAAACAGGAAGTTTTACACTCAAAAGTTGTATTAGAAATAACAGCAGCATTAAAAAATTAAAAAAAAAAAGGAAAAGGAAATTTAAATGAGAGGAATAAGCAGTGCTATTGTGAATTTAAAATATAACAGAACAAAGCAAACATGTTCAGCTCTTGCTGTAAACACACCAGAAATATGAGTGTAATGAGCAAGAACTGAGTGGAAACTTCTTCCAATGAAAAATGAAGATTTTTCATTTACAGTTAGGATATTGTACTAAAAAAGGAAACAAGAAACTTTTCCCCCAAAGATAGCTAATTTCTACACTTCCTTTTGGAAAAAAAGTTTGGGATATTTTTAAGGAAATAGTTGACTTGATCTAAATTAAAAACAGAAGAGTGAGACTGAAGCCAGAAGTTTGCAATGGAATTTGGGCTTAATTAGCTTAGTGCCATTAAAAGCCTGTTTGAAAGCAGGTAACTAAGCCCAAAGATAAAACCTGAACAACTAATAAGAAGTTCACAAACATTTTCTCTTCACGTTTTTTCAGTCTGATGTTTGGGCCTTGGGCTGCTGTGTTTATGAGATGGCTACACTGAAACACGCCTTCAATGCCAAGGACATGAACTCCTTGGCTTATCGGATTATTGAAGGGAAGGTAAAAACTCCTGAAACTTTATATGTGCTTGGATTTTCTATCTAGAAATTGAGATTATCTTTTCTAATCAACAATATTGCATAGAGTTAACAATACTTGCGTGTAATGGCAACCATCATATGTAAGACTGTTGTTTCGTGGTGGTGGATGATGTGATACCAGACCAAGAGAGTTATTCCTTTGTAGATCTGGTTAGTTTCTTGTTACCTCTTCATTTAATGAATATACTGAGTAATTTTCAAAGCTCTGTGGTGACTTTCTTAATTTGCTTTTTGTTTGCGTAAACATTGCATAAAAATGAAATTCTTGTGTGATGCCGTTTTCCTGTTATGTAAGATTAGGTTATTTAGGTGTCTTCTTGCTTTGTCATATAATGAAGTGAATATGGATTTATTTTATATAAATTTTTAAGCCTATTTACAGAACTTATACTTTTCATATTACTAACATTAGGAGCAGTTCTTAGCCACACACCTGGAATTTCAATATTTTGTTTAACATTAGGCAATTGGGTCACTTTCAGCATTTGAACAATGAGTCTATTTTTTATACATATTTTTTTTTGTAGCTGAACATAATGATCACACAAATGTCCTAGAAGTAGCCCTGTTGATTAATATATTAAATAATACCAAGCTTCCGTTTCCTTTCACAGTTGCCACCCATGCCAAAGGATTACAGCCCACAGCTGGTAGAAATAATACAAACTATGCTCAGTAAAAAACCTGAGGAGAGACCCAGTGTGAAAAGCATACTGCGACAGCCGTACATCAAACAACAGATTTCTTTGTTTCTGGAAGCCACAAAGGCGTAAGACATTTTCATCTGAATCATTCTGTGCAAAATATTGATGTTATTGTTGTCTTTTTTTACAACTTTGTCGGGGTTTTGTAAGAGGATAAAGTAAGTTTTGTTATATGCAGCTACAAAATATATGTACATCAGTTTCTTTGAATTCTTTGAGAAATATGGGGGAATTAGAGTGGAAAATATTTTTTTTCTGCAAATGCAGAATAGAACTCTGTAGTCATATAGAATTGGTAGAAAACACACACCTTTCCATATGGTTCTTGAGGCCATTTATCATCTGGGTGTTGAAAAACCAAGCTACTTTTGATGTACACTGATATAAATATTTTTCTTTGTCAGGTTTAGTCAGTTATTTTACTGCTTCCAGATAGAACTGACCTTGGTGCTCTGCAGAACAAGTGTATATTGCTGGCAGAGTCTGAATTGAGTTTTTAAGCTCCTTTTCTAGAATTGAAAATGAGGTTGTTGTGCACAGTCTGATGAAAAATCCCAGTATCTGATACTCTTTGTATGAAAGCTCTTTAGTGGAGCAGGGTTTTTTTAATTAGTATAATTAAAAGAAATATTTTAAAACCTTGTTGATAGTGAATGAATGAGCAACTTTTGTTTTCTTTACAGGAAAGCTGCTAGAAATAATAAGAAAACAGAGGATTCTAAACCTAAAGAATATCGTTCTGTCATCTCAGCAAAGAATGAATCTCACAGCAGGAGTGTTACACACCAAAACCACTCCTCTGAGCAAGCCAGAAAATACAAAGTTGTAAGATATGGGGGTTTTTGCCTTAAAAAAAAGCCAACAAAACCCAAATCCCTCTTGCTTTTTCTAGATAAAAACCTCAGTTTTATAACAAGTGCATTGAGCATCCCTGAGAACATTAGATCTGAATCCCAGCAATGTGTAAAATTGTAAAATTCGTATTAGGGAAGGAAATGTTTTTGGATAAGAGTGGAAGTAGTTAAACTTCAGTGGATCAGTGAAGCTAATTGCAAGACCTGTAAGATGTTAACTAAACAACAGCCGGTTTTATGTGAGTTAGTCTTGGAGTATTTGGGGTGAAATAATTTTTCAAATATTTCATGACAAGTGGTAATAGTTTTTTTCCAATCAAAAACATATTTAAAAACTAATTATAGTCACAACCAAAATTCTTTATTGTTGAAATTCTTTCAGTGATTACAACAAACCTTTTGTAATGGTTAATATTGTGAATGTTTTTTGTTTTCTGTAATAAGTCTTCTGTTCTGGGTTTGAGCTTTCAATGTTGAAATATTGAATATATATGGTGGAGCACATCGTAAAAACTCTTGGTGCTTGTTTCTCCCTTAGGGAAGAGCCAAGTGAGTACAACTTTTCTTTCATGGTCCTGGTGAAAAGTAGGTGTATTCCATGTGTATAAACCAGTACCTGAAATAGGTAATTTGCAAATCTGTATCTCTTTAAAAATGCGGATTTTGACTTTTTTGGGGCTCCTCATCTGTTATTGAACATAATTTCCTTTCAGTTTCTGTGCCTGGTATGTTCTTGTTTTTTCTTAGTGCTTGGAGAATTCTTTTGTATGTGTGTAAAATGCAAAAGATACTGACTTTTTTTGTTTTCCATTTAATCCTAGGATGAAGAAGATTGCATCAGTAAATGTAAAGCCAGCAGATTTTATCCCTCAGAAAAACCAGCTGTTGAGTTGGAAAGAAAACCAAGCAAAAATGATCTGAACAGCTTGGGAGACTCCATAGCTACAGTCAGTGGAGTGAACATTGATGTCTCCCTGTCTGAGAGGATGAAGCATGGAAGTGACAAGTGTGGCAGTGAGAGTATTCCAGAGAATAATAAAGCAAAGCATTTACATGTTCCAGGCCATTCTAAAATAACATCTAATAACCCAGCAATTAAGGAAGATGGACAACAGCAAAGAGCAAAACAGGCTTTTAAAGCTGAAAGTGTTGAATCAAAGCCATCTTCTGTTGATTCTGTAGAAGAAGAGGATGACACTTTGAAACTCCTGCAGCCTGTATCAAAAGACCAAAAGCAAACTGACCTGGTAATGCATTTATGCTTATTTGAAGTAGATTTAACCAGTGGCCAGCTCTTACAATTTAGAGAGCTGCTGCATATGTTTTTCTGTCAAACTAGGATGTTGCTGATGCAATTATTGAGATTCTTAAGTGGTTAGGAGCCTTGGGTTCAGATTTGCAAAGGCAGGTAAAGTAGTTTTGGGATTGCATCTGTCTAGATGATTTGAATTCTGTTTTTACGGGGAAAAAATTTTGCATTCCCAGCTGTGAACAGAGAGAGTGAGAATAGTTTTGTAACTTTTGTTCTATGTTGTAAATAGGCCTGAATAATCTTGATTTGGATCAGGGGGCTAATTGGTGGTAATTGTCTTTTCACTTCATTTTGGTTTACCGTGAGATTTTTAATGAGAAATCATTATTTGTTGTAGAGCTTGGATTCTACTGAAAAGCTGCTGGCACCCTTTGTTCCTGTCGTAATTCAAGTAAGTGACCTTCTTGAAGGTTTAGTAGCTAAAGATGCTGGAACAGCGGGTATTTTCTCTCTCAAATAAGAATTTGTTGTGGTTGTACCTGTGCTGTGTTAAGGTGGTTGCAGTCCAAATAGTAAAGGGGCCTGTTTTGATTTTTTTTTAAGTGTGTTTGTGTAAACCTGGAAGTGACAGGCCTGCATTTTTTTAAAAATGCTTTTACTTATTAGGATGATATCAGCCATGGAGCTTCAGGAGCTGCTCAGGGAAAAATGACCTTCCACAAGCAGCCTCACAGCTGTGTCAGTGAACCCTCTCTCCCACAGCAGCAGCAGCAGAAGAGAGAGCTTGCTGAAGGCTGCTCAGAGAAGGTGCAGATACTTGAAAAATACTTCTCCTCTCTCCTTTAAGACTCCTTTTCCTCTTTAAACGTGGGACCTATTTTCTAAAAAAGGGTGGGTGTTTTAATGCTGTTCTTGTTTCATGTGTGTCTGTATAACTTCAGTGGTAACAAATGCAGACCACTGAAGGTGACTATTAGAAGCAGCCTGAGTAAATCTTTGAAAATCCCCAGTAGCTTTCAGGGATGAGGTGGGTGTGCCAGATGGGCTGTGCCTTTACTGGGTTGCAATGTTTCCTAGGAAATTCCATCAGGATTTCTCACTGTTTGTGACTACAAGTCAGTACCTTTGTGGAAAAGGCTACTTCTGGTGGGTAGTGGCTTAGTAGTGCTTTAGAGCAGATGGGTAATGGCTGCCCTGAGCTCCTGAGTGCAAACTGTAGGAAGCAAATCTTGGCATGCACACAGGATGGAGCTCCTGTCAGTTCCTCCACGCTGAGCAGGGAGGTTTCTTTGGGGAGAGGCACAAGGCTACAGGAAAGGGTGAGTGGTCGTTGATAACTTGGTTTTCTCTTTGAGTTTTGCTGTTTGGGGGTGGGGACAGTTGTTGCAAAGGCATTGGCTGAAAAATAGTCTGGAAGCAGGGGGATAAGATGTAGGGATGGAAAGAAGGGAAATGGATGCAAGGAGAGATGGGGAGAGGGAAGGATCAAGCTGGGAGAGGTGAAGAGGTTACAACAGGATTCAAAATCTCTGGCATCCAGCTTTACCATGCAAGAATGTCTTCTAGATAGCAGAGTACTTAAAATTTTAATTTTAAAAAAGTATTAATTCTTGCTCATTTCTCTGTCAAGTTCAGAGCAGTTTCTCCTCGGCCTCTACCTGTTCCTTCTGATGTGACCCCAAAGACAATCCAGAGGGGTGCAGAGCACCCTGAGCCTGCAGATAGTGCCAAACCCAGCCAAGCAGCCATTCCAAAGGTTAGTGATGAAAACTGTTTCTGCTGGTTTTTGTCTCATTGCTTTTGAGGAGTTTGTTCCATGTGTGTGCACAGTGAGTAAAATGTTTGGTAGCTTCCTGTCTCGTGGAAGCCCTGCTCAGTGTGGGATGAGCCTTGCTGAGCCTTGGAGGTCAGCAGCCCCTTTTCTAGAGTTCAGATTGGTCTCATTGAAGACAGTTTCATAATAAATAATTAAGCATTAAATAATAGCTCTGTCTCCCATATCAGTCCAAAAGGATTTTTTGCTTAATAGGTGATTAGAAAACAAAAGCTATAATGGTGATTGCAAATTAAGATCAAATTAACTTCCTTTGAAGGAGCGGCCCTTGTCAGCCAGAGAACGAAGGAGGCTGAAACAGTCTCGGGAGATGCTTCCCTCTGGTAATTTTTATGTTTATATGTTAATAGTTTATGTATAAGTAGGCTAATAACTTTTTTCTGAAGAAATTATAATTTCTTGTCTGTTCTTCACTGCCATCTTCAGAACAGTGCACTAAGGGGCTAGTTCTGTGTTAAATAAAAAGTTCTGTTAACATGTCTGTATTTTTCTGCTTTTTAGTTATGTCCAGTTGTGTTCAGTGTTGACAACTTGTCTTTGAAATGTACATGAAATGTAGAATATTCACTTTTGAACAGAAGCTTCAATGTTTTCTATTAGCAAAATACCTACCTCCCTGCCTGCCTTCTGCTAGGTGATAGATTTTTTTCTTGCATGAGCATGAAACTAATTCAGAATACACACAGCTTAGCTGTAAACATTGTGAAAATGTCATCCTTCCAGTGGTTCCAGCAAGACAGTCATTAAATGGTGCAGCAGTTGAAGCAAAGTCACATGTGGAAAATTGTGTTAACGTTCCTCAGTCCTCATCAGATCCCAGTATTTCTCAGGTAAACTTTGTCAGAAGTATTTCTTCCATGTAGGAGCAGTAATATATTCATATTGCTCAATTACTTTCAACTATTAGAATTCTTGTTATTTATTCCCTCTTCCCTTAGAGAAAGAGAGAAGCCCATTGCCTGTCTGATGATGAGCTAAGCTCTTCCACAAGCTCTACAGAAAAGTCTGATGGTGATTCCAAGGAGAAGTAAGGATTTTCTTTAATACTGTGCAAGAATTTTCACTGCTATACTGGACCTTGACTTGGAGTGGACAAAAAAGGCTTTCACACTTTATCTCTGCATAGTGAGTGGTGGAAGAAGTGTGTGATGCATAGAGGAAAACAGCCCCATTGAATTATTGTCTCTCTGTGACTACACTTTCCATGCTGAAAGTGTGTCTACACTTTCCATGCTGTACTTTCTGGGTTGTGGAATTGTATACTTCTGGGTTTGTGTTTTCCCAGGAAACCAATCTTCCAGCACCAAAGGACATCTGCTGTCAGGATGCATTAAAAGCACAAGTTAAAAGGTGCCAATGTGCTTCCTTTCCACTATAAAAGAGGCTGAATTTATCTCTAATTTTTGTCAGTGTAATCAGCTTTCAAAATATGCAATTTGTTGCATTACCAGAGGCACCAGTAGCCAGTAGGATTGCTGGGTTTTTGCTGGGATCTGAGCCTTTGTTAAATGAAATAGTACTGATGTTGCTATTGATAAAACTGCACCACAGCTAGGAATTTAACATGGAGTACTTACTAGGACCTGAACAAGCTCATTGAAAGCCCTTGGAATGCAGGGTGGAAGTTGCATTGTGATGGTGACTGAATTATTTCTTCCTTCTCTCCTAGGAAAAGCAGTGTGAATGAAATGAATGACTTGGTGCAGCTGATGACGTGGACACTGAAGATGGACTCCAAGGAGAACTCTGAGTGCTGTGTAACCTCGACCCCAGCCCCAGAGTTTAAACTTCATAGAAAGTATCGAGATACTTTGATTCTGCATGGAAAATCACCTGATGAATCAGAGGAATTAAAATTGGAAGGGATTCCTTCAGGTCTGTTGCTCTGGGATTCTGTGATAATACTTAGAGTTGTCCCACGTTCTTCTGCAGAATATGAAAATTGTCTGTACTGAAAGTAATTAGTACTGCACTGATTTTTTTAATTGTGTTTTAATAGATATGTCATTGGTCCCTTACAAGATTAGGAGAATGGTTGAAATCCTGAGATCTGATGTGGTGCAAGGACTGGGGGTGAAACTTCTTGAGAAGGTGTACAGAATCATGGAAGAAGATGATGAAGCAAAAAGAGAGGTGAATGTCTTCCATAATAAAATAATTTCTTTATAAACATAAATAAATTAGCAGGCTCTTTATCCTGTTGAGATAGGGTAAACCTTGATTCCAGAAAGTCTTTATGTAGTCATGGGCAGGAAAGGACCTAAGTATATTGTAATTTTCATGCTTAAGTTTGATTCTAGATGTAGACTATGTTCAAATGCAACTTCTTCAGAAACCATCAGAGCTTTAGAACTGTACCATGGGGAAGATATGAGGGATGCAAATAATTTTATTCTGTTAATATGTTAGCATAATTTTATGCTGTTTTTCCAGTAATAATTTCTTCTGTCTCAAATGTTTGCCTTCACATTACTTTCCTTATGCCCTTTATGCCCAAAATAAGAAATAATTTGACGTCAGTCCCCAAATAGAGGTGAATAAGGAATACCTCCAGGTCCTGATTCAAAACTTAGTTACACTTACCCAGGCAGTATTTGATTTGTAACCTGTGAAGATCTTAAATTTTTGGGAGGGATTTGAAAATCTCTTGCTTTTAGACAACAACAGTGTTCATTTTATTTCTCTCTCATCCACATTGCCAAGCTTCACATGCTTCTTTCAGCTGAGTGCTGAAAGATTTTACTGTTAATATTTTGGTAGCATCTGCTTTTTTTCAATGCCAGTAAATGTGGGTTTTGTTCTGTGTGTGCTGTAAACAGCTGCAGTTGCGGGAGCACATGGGAGACAAGTACGTGAGTTACAGTGCGAAGGCTCGGCACCTGAAATTCCTCGAAGAAAATGTGAAGCTCTGACCAGAATCTTTTCCTTGGAGAAAAGAACTATTTTCTAGCTCCTTTGATAGACTGGACCAGCTTACAAAGCATGTTCATCTGCTGATCTCCTTTGCTGGAATAGGAAGGTGAACTTGCAGAAAATGTTAGAGTTCATAGTAATATTTTTCATGTTAAAATGTGAACCAGGCTATCACTTTCTCAGAAGAGAAACTGTTTAGTTTAGTTTTTATTCTCTTAAAAAGTGCTTTCCATAGATGCAAATAGGTGTCGATACCAAGTTTTGTATACTAAGGAGTGTAAAAAAAAAAATAATGTTCTGGTTTGAATTTGTCATAGCAAAAGGTTTTTTGTATGGTCTCATACCAAATACAGTAACAAAATCTCTGCCAAGGCTTTGATGTGATAAACTCTAATCTATTACATCAGATAGTTGTGAAAATTTAGCATGAAGAGACAATTACTAATTTTTGTGGAACTAAAGGTCCTCAGGTTGTGTAAATTGCCAAGTCCAAGTGCTGAAGGGGGTGGCCATACTGCTTGGAAAGAGAGACTTTGGTCTTGTGTTTTGTTGCTGAGGCAGTCACCAAGGTGGGGGAAAGCATTTGGTATCTGGATAAAGTAAGTCTGAAAATGTTTGAAAGGAATGCAGCCATGGTTACCATGGTTCCAGCTGGAGAAATCCCTTTGCCTTAAAAATCATAATTCCTTTTAGGAATGAAAGTGCCCAAGGCCAGAATCTCTTAGGAAAAAGATAAAACACTTATTTCTCTTTGTTTGCATCCAGAGCGTCTCGCTACAGCCCCCAGGCATTGTTGTGTACCATACCTACAGGAAAAGCACATGTTTTTTTAAATAATAAAGAAGTCAAATGGAATTGAATTTGTAAAATAAAATTATAAACCTGTCTCTTTTCCTGCTTGTAGCTGAAATACTGTAACCTCCAGCAGCTGTGAGGGAGCTTACTGATATGACAGTAGTAAAATAAAATGCCATACCTATGGATCCTGCTGCCTCTCACACACTACATGCTCAAGTTACAGTTTCAAGAGCTATTCTTACTTGTTCTTCCCAGGGAAATTTATTTTAAACAAAAACTGGCCCTCTGTATCCTCCTATCTTAGAACAGTTATTTTCAGAACTGTGGGGTATATACCATTTCACGGTATTTGTTACAACCTGGAACTACTGACAGCTTGTTTTACACACAGTTAGAAACATTCCAGTACAAGTTCTGCTGTTTATTAATCTTTCAGGCTATGGCATCAGCTTAACTAGAATTCATTTGATTCACTGTGTTCCTTTTCAGTGAAATACTCAAGATGTGACCTCCAGTAGTAGCCTTCTGAAGTTAATCCCCCCCATCCCTGTGTTCCCAGTGACTCCCCTGAAACTCCAGACCCAATTTCCAGCCTTCATGCTCCCTGCAGAGCTTGGTTGTACTCATAGTAATATACAAAGTACTAGGAAAAAACCCAAACACTAAGCCAGGAAGTATTTCTCCATGGAAATTAATTTAACAAAATTTAACAAACTAACAGCCTGGAAACTGTAATATCTAGCTTTTAGAATGTCTCTTTGGCTTCCTGTCTGCTGCCTTCTTCTCTTCCGTGCCCGACTCCTGGACAGGCAGCCACTTGAGGGGATTGCGGCGGTACATGGGCCACGGAGGGAGCGTCAGCTGAGGGCAAAGGAGGGCAGTCAGAACATGGACACTGAGTGCTGAGGAGCTGTTCTGTACAGCTCCTCAGGAAAATCTTCATCCCTAACTAATTATCCATTAGTCCTTAAAAAACTCTTACAATTTCATATACAATTACAGTTTACATTGCAAAGTCATGCTTAAGTATGTGACTAAAGCACCCCAGGTTGTTCCAAGGATGGGGACAGCACCCACCCTGAAGAAAAAAGGACTCCTGAGGTGACACCAGCATTGCCAGCACCTCCCACACTGCACTGAGACCCTGTCCTTGCCTGGCATCATGGGTAAGTAATTCAGGGATGTTTAAGTAAGGAGCAGATGGATGACTATGCCAGAGAATTACAGGGGCTTTTCAAAACAATGGAATGTGTGCGTGTCCTGAGTAGTGATTGGTCAAATTGTGTTGTATCTGAACTCTTGAGAGGTCTAAGAACCATGTGTAAAACAGGACTGGGAGTGCCCCAACAGGAATGGGACACCTCTCATGCATGGATAAGGAATTACTCCTGAAATTCCATATTCTGCTTCCTTGTCTCCTCAGGCAGCAGGGGACAGCTGCAAAATTGTCATGACAAGCTGCTACTGCACAGAAAGCTTCCCTGTCCTTTCTGTTACTAATGCTGTCAGCTGGACTTACTCTAACTTTTAATTGAAATGAAAAATGAACTCAAAAGTGGTATTAAATTGCAAAAATTCCGCTAGCATTTCAGGAAAAGCACTTAATGGGCTGCAAAGGACTTTATGCAGATCAAAGGAAGTACAAATATGTATTTGTAAATCTGAGTTGCATAGCAAACATTAGTCTGTGCTGACAGCCCCTCAATTTAGCAATTATTCCAGATTAAACTGCAAGTATTTTTTGGTTTGGGGAAAAAATATTCTTACCAAACATGATAAAGCAAATCCAGCCATAACTATGTAGACAGTCCATCCAAACTGTTCAGTGATGTACCCATAGATGAAACCAATTACCTGGAAAAACAAACATTTAAAAAATTCAAACTTTAAATGAAGAAAAATATTTCCCATTACATGACGAAGATGCAGGGGGTGGATTTAGGTAGGAAAATATAGGTTTTCAAAAGCATGTACATCTCTCAAACCTTTTCAAAAGTGCAGGCCAACAATGAAAGTAAAAGTTTTAATCCTCTGACTTTGTTTAAAGCTTTTAGTGACCCCAAACAATAAGAAAAATATTTATAAGAACAGAAAATAAAATAGTCCTTTTTGTTCTCACCTACAGGTCTATTATACTTACTGCAGAGACAAGAATGATTCCTTGAAAAATCTGTTCTGCTAATTTTTGGCCCTTGTAGTCCTGTGGAAAGAGAACTTTTTAGTCAGTTACTCAAAACACAGACCTGCCCACTTAACTCTTTCAGGTTAGATCCTACAGTCTACCTGACCATGGGTTCTCAGCGTTTTTGTTCAACTTTCAAACCAGATTGGAATTATTTTTCTTACAGTGGCTGAAAACACCTCCTCTGCAGGCTTGACCACATCACCTAGAAACAGAAGCAAGCACTGTCTGATCAGGGTAAGTAATGCAAGTTCAAAATACTGTAGTCACCTTAACATCACTAAGTAAAGCTGTATCACCACAGAAGAGGCTGTGCCCGAGAGGGCACGGGGTGTGTGGCACCTGTGTTCTGGACAAGGCTGACAAATAAATGTCTCCAGGGGGGTGCCAACAGGATGGTGCCAGCCTCTCTTCAGTGGTGCCCAGCGCCAGGATGAGGAGCAATGGCCATAAACTAAAACACACCAAGTTTTACCTCAACAGAAGGAAGAATTTTATGTTGAGGATGGCAGAACACTGGGACAGGCTGCCTATGGGGGGGGAGTCCCTCTCTCTGGAGACACTCCAAATCCACCTGGATTCATTCCTGCTCCAGGTGACCCTGCCTTGGAGGGTTGGACTGGGTGATCTCCAGTGGTTCCTTCCAAACCCAAGTAATCTATATTTGCATGACGTTAGAAAACGCGGCTCTGGGAGCACACGCCGCCTTCTGTCCTTCTACAGCAGAGGCAGGAAAGCACAGAGGGGCTTCCCGTACACAGACAGCTTCCTTTTACAGCATGAGACTCCCAGCTCGCAGGTCACAACCCGGAATTACGTGGGTTCATCCTGCATCCCCCTCGCCGTGCCTCGTACACGGCTGCCAAGATCGGGCAGGGGCCGCGGAGCCGGCAGTGCAGGGGACAGTAAAACCCGCTCCCGGCCGTGTCGCCGTGCGTGCAGGGGACAGTAAAACCCGCCCGGCCGTGTCGCCGTGCGTGCAGGGGACAGTAAAACCCGCCCGGCCGTGTCGCCCGCAGTGCAGGGGACAGTAAAACCCGCCCGGCCGTGTCGCCGTGCGTGCAGGGGACAGTAAAACCCGCCCGGCCGTGTCGCCGTGCGTGCAGGGGAGAGTAAAACCCGCTCCCGGCCGTGTCGCCCGCAGTGCCCCGGTGCCGAGGCCCGGGCGGGCCCTACCATCTGCGTGGGGATGGAGCGGAACACGCTCAGCATGGCGGCGGCGCTTCTCCGGCTTCTTCCCGTTCCTCTTCGCAGCCGTCTCCACGCTCCCGGGCGGGGCTCTGCTGTTCGCGGGGCGCACCGCGGCCTCTCCGCTGCTACCGGCGCTCGTCGCGGCCGAGCGGAAGGCGGCTGCTGAGCTGGCCGGAAACACGCCCCGGCCGCCCCGCCCAGAGCTCCGTCGGCCGGGGGTGCCGCCTCCAGCCTCGGCCATCGCCTCCGCGCCGCCGCCGCCGCTCCGGGGCTGCTCCGCTCCCGCTCCCCCCCGCTCGTCGGGACGCATCTCCTCGGCAACGGCGGCTTCGCCCTGCAGGACCCCGGCGGAGGCGCCCTCCCCGGCAGGTGCGAGGTGCCGCGGAGCCGCCTGTCGGAAACCCGCACTGATTCGGCAGCTCGCGGGCTGCCCTCCCGCCCCAGCCTCGGGCTCGTCTCACGGAGCCGTCGGGCGCCGCCGCGGCTCCGGTGTCGCGGCGGGGTGGGCGCGGCGGAGGTTCGGCGCCCGGCGGAGGTCAGGCACCTGGGCGGGCAGCCGCGGGCCGCGCGCTGCCGCGGTGGCGGCGCGGGCGGACGGTCCGTGAGGGGCCGGGACGCCGCGGGCGGTGCGGGAGAGCCGGGCACGGGCCCGCCGGCCCCGGAGCGGGGCCGTGCCCGCAGAGCAGCCCGGGGAGCGCGGTGTGCGCTGCAGGCAGCCGGCGGAGCGGCGCGGTGTGGGTTTTATTGTTGTCCGTGAGCATCCCTGTGCACGGGACGTTGTGTCACTGTCCCCAGCCCGGCTGCCGCGTGTCGCTGAGGCTCCCGCCGCGTCCGTGCGCGCCTCAGCCCCGGCGCTGGCAGCTGCAGAGCGCTTCTTGCACGGCGGGACGTGGCGTTGTGCTCCCAGGCAGAGCTCCGTGTCCCGCCCCGTGCCAGCAGTGCGGTGCTGCTCGGAGCGCTCGGGGCAGGGATTTGTTGGGCTCCGCTGATGTGTCTGCCCTTGGGGAGAAATGCAGCAGCGGGAAGAAGGTGGTTCCGATACACGTAACAGTCACAGCGCAGTCTGAGGTGTTTGAATTCAGGGATTTCGCAAGTCTCTCACCTTTTCTGCAATTTTGCGTGTTGTTAAGGAGCTTTCTGTGTGTCATTTGACAGCTCCTTCACGCGGCAGGATACCCAGCTCTTGTTCTGATTTCGCCTCGACCCTTAAATAATGAACAAGCGTTTTTTAATTTCTTACCGAAATAGCATTGCTGTTGTGTTTCTACCCCCTTCTATAACATGATGGTACTGCCTTCCTTCCCGCTGTTTTTTTTTTTTTTTCCAGTTCAGATAGTTAAATAAATAGTTGCCACAGTAAAGAAGACATACATAATTTTCCAGATCTTTCAGATTACTTTTGGCTGGAAGAAGGAGTTTGGCCTTTTTCTGTCAGTGTAGTGGCAAGATCTGCATGTCTCCTTTTTTTCTCTGAGAGCTTCTTTAGATATGTCATTGTCGTGGGGGGGTCCCTAACATGAGAAGGACATGGACCTGTCAGAGTCCCTTCCAGTGCCTAAAGGGACTGGAGATGGACTTTGGACATGGGTATGGATGACAGGACAAGGGAGGATGGCTTCCAACTGATAGAGGACAGGTTTAAATGAGGTGTTGAGAAGAAATTCTTCCCTGCGAGGATGGTGTGGCCCTGGCACAGGTTGCCCAGAGAAGCTGGGATGATGTCTGTGCCCATGGCAGGGTTGGAACCAGGTGATCTTGAAGGTTCCTTCCAACCCAACCCATCCTGTGGTTGTAGTTAGGTACTTCCTGAGACCATACTCACTTTTTAAAATGTGACATAGAGTTTTATGTATGTCATAAAATTGACAGAGGGAAACACTCACTGCCTTTGACACTGAAACTTGTGACACTCCTGGTGATGGTGTGCTATGCCTCATGGAAGAATGCACTGGCAGTGACTGCTGTATTTTTTTCTTTCAGGTTTGCAGGAACCTTATGCTAATAAAATAAGAATAGAAAAATGACATTAAGGAAAGGTATGTGTATATGTGCTTGTCTGATTTTTTTTTAATTTGTTTTTTATCCAGGTTTCTCAGTTGTTCTCTGGTTATATTGATAAAGATTTTTCTTCTTAATTTTCAGTGAACATTTCCATCCTTATAGTGGCTGTTATCATATTTTTGCTAGTTATTCATCATAACTTCCTAAGCCTCAGTGACTTCTTGAGACGGGAATTGTCAGGTATGTTGTTTTAATTTTTAAAAATATATATATTTTTAAGATTTGATGGGAAAACACCTGCTCTGGTCAGACAGAACCTACCATGTGGTTTGAGTGAATGGGAGGGGGAAGTTAATGAGTTATATGCATGGCAGAGGGGACTAAAGGCAAGTGCAAACTACTGTAGCTCAGCCTTTTAATACCTTGTGCTGTGTGTGAATAAGTGTGGTTAAATGTGTGCAGTTTTCTGTAAATGTGGTGTTATTCTATTCATTAGCATCTCAGATTCTCAAAAGCTGATGCTCTGAGTGTTTGATACTGGCTCACTGTAATCCACACCTCAGCTCAGACATCTAAGTGTATAGCAGAAATAATTGAAGTGTTGGGAATTTTAGTGTGGTAATAATAATATATAATAATAAAGACAAGTATGTCATTTTTACTCCACAGATCCAAGTCCCTTAGGACTTCAGCCTATAGATTTCATTCCTGCAGCTCCCCAGAGGCTGGCAGATGAGAGGAATGACAAGGAGATTCCTGTGGTCATTGCAGCCTCGGATGAGAGGCTTGGAGGTGCAATAGCAGCCATGAACAGCATTTACCAGAACACGAGGTCCAACGTGGTTTTCTACATTGTTACTTTGAATGATACTGTGGATCACTTGAGGTAATGATCTTGTCACTGGATTCCCGCAAGGCGGTGAACTCTGTATTTCTGAGAGGAGAGCAAGCTGCCTTTCCCTGGAGCTGCACTCCCCTGACTCCCAGTCCCAGCAGCTTTTTGACAGGGCTGCTGTGGGAGTCCCACCATTCCTTCTGGTCAAGTTTCAGGGATGGAAAAGAAACATCTTTTCCAATGGGCTTATATCCAACCAGTGAGGTTGGAGTTTGTGGGTGGAAGGGTTGTAAAAGGTACTTCTCCATTTCATCTAAGCAATTCAAATGCTGGCAATCATGTTTCTCCATTTTTGTAGATTGTTCTTTGATCCTGTTATCCCCTTCTGTCCACACTGATGGTTTTGGGAGGGGCCTGTGCTAACAGGAGTGTATATTTCTATAAAGCAAGAAGTGACCTTGTACTTCCACCTGTCCCAGGTGTGCAGTTGCTGACCCTGGACTTGCCCCTGTGGCCACACAGGACAGCATCTATTACATCCCAGATGTGTTTGTTGGGCAGGGAAGTGAGTGGCCACATCCAGATCTGTGTCACTGTGAGCTGGATCTCCTGCTTTTCCCTTGACTTTGTCTCATCTAACGAGATCCGTGCCTTTCTCCTGCTTGCAGGACGTGGCTGAGGAGCCCTCCTCTGAAAAACATGAGATACCGAATTCTGGATTTTGACCCTCGTGTCTTAGAAGGCAAAGTACAAGTGGATCCCCAAAAGGCAGACAACTTCAAACCAGTGAGGATGATGCTGATTACTTTTTGCAATTAGTAGTTAATAACAATATATTTTGATGTTGGCTTTTGAAACCAGCTGGAAATCAAAACCAAATCTTTTAGCATAGAAGCAATATTTCATAATAAAATCTCTAAATTTCAGTAAAATTAAATATCTAGATAGTGAGAGATGGATTTGAATATCTACATATGCATGCCTAGGATAATTTTTTGCTGTTAGCCACAGTGAAACACCACAGCTGGCCTGTCAAGTATGCCATCACCTCAGAGATGCTGCAGATCTGTGTGGAGAAATAAGAAATTCTTATAGAGACCACTTTCAAAGCTAGTTTATCAATGCATACATTCATGGTAAACCAGGAATGGATGGAATCTATTTGTTTTAAATTACTTGTAGGATATTGCTGCCTATTTTACTTCCTCCACAGATGTTGTCTTGGACATTAATGCCATAGATAAGTGCCAGGAAAATCAGTCAATTTCACATTTATTTGGACAATTTTTTCATTTAATTCTCCACTTCTCTTGCTTTGCTGTTCTCACAGTTAACTTTTGCAAGATTCTACTTGCCCAGCTTTGTACCTCATGCAGAGAAGGTCATCTATGTGGATGATGATGTGATAGTGCAAGGTATGGGACCTTTGTTAGCTGCTGGCCTTATGTGAGGTCAGTATCTTATCTCTCACAGAACCCAAACATTTCTGTACAAACTTTGTGAATATGAGCAAATGGGGTAAACTGAGTAGCTTTATGTGCTGTAACAATGGACTGAACAAAGCCTAACTTGGCACTTATTCAGGATTGGTTTTGATTTTCCTGTGCTTGCTTCCATTTTCCAGATGATATTGTTGAACTTTACAACACTCCATTGAAACCTGGACATGCAGCTGCATTTTCAGATGACTGTGACTCAACCAGTAGTAAAGTTGTTGTCCGTGGAGCAGGCAATCAGGTTGGTTTTAGTCTTGTTCAGTGATAACAATACTGTAGATCTCAGGCATTTGGGAATGCTCCGAATGCTGAAACCTAAACATGTGACTTTCCCTGCCCAAACCAGATTTACAAATGGGACCTGCAGTTTCTGTTCAGGCACAGTGAATTACCTGGAATTTTTGCTGTGCTTTACATTGAGAGCAATTCTTGTTGTGGAAAAGCAGGAGGTCTGAGAACATCGAAGGGACAATTTTTCATTTTTGAATGTATAAAAAGTATTTTATCTGAGACTCCTACCATATTAATAATATGGTATTATTAAGACCATGCAGCATTCCTTAAAATATGTAGTCTATATAATAGTATTTTTTAAATGTTACACCTCTTAAGGTTGCTTTCTCTCATTTTAAAGGAAGGGATATTCACTATAACAACTTCAACTTACACCTGTCTGTTGTGAGTTGTTCAGAATTTTTCTTTAGCAATTTCCCCATATATTTTAAGCTAATTTCTATTTTCTTTCCCCCCCTCCCCCCCCCAGTATAATTACATTGGGTTTTTAGATTACAAAAAAGAAACCATCCGAAAGCTTGCCATGAAAGCCAACACCTGCTCTTTCAATCCCGGAGTTTTCATTGCCAATTTGACTGAATGGAAATTACAGAACATCACTAAACAACTGGAGAAGTGGATGGCACTTAATGTGGTGTAAGTACCCCAGGCTAGGGCTGGCAGCAGCTCAGACTTGGGTTCTGCTGGTGGCACGTCCCTCTTCAACGGAGGGCTGTGTGTATCTCTGCTGCAAGTGAAAAATCAACTGATCAGCATCCTTTCAACTTCCAGAGAGGAGCTCTACAGTAAGACTCTGGCTGGCAGCATCACAACACCTCCACTGCTAATTGTGTTTTACAAGCAACATTCCAGTATTGATCCCATGTGGAACGTCCGACATCTCGGTATGTATGAAGCGTTTGTGATGCTGCTCCCCCAGGGTGTTTTTCCAGGTCTGTAGCTGGACACTTTGATGATGATGTAGCAAAGTGAGCTTTTATTCCCCTATTCTGTTCTTTGTTCTTTAGGAAAAACAGCTTTGCAATTCCACCTTGGGGCTTGTGGGCCTGAGTCTTTCTCAAGCTGCTGGGGGTTAGTTCTTGAACTGACTTACTCAAAATCCTTCTCATTTTCCACAAATATATTGTATCTGATGTGATCCAAGGTGTTTCTTCCAAAACAGTTGAGAAGGGCAGAGATTCATGTATGTTGTGCTGGTGAAACCCCAGTGCTGGGAGAGCTTTTTCAGATTGTGTTTCTGATGAATAATACATAGGCTGCTGAATTCATCTGGGTGTTAATTGGGTTTTAAAGAACTTGGTAGTTAAGGCAGTGTATGAAAAGAGACACAGAGAGATCAAAGTGACATTTAGTTGCACCTGATTGTTTTTCACTTTGCCCTTATTCCTGCTTCCCCTATTACCTCCTTTCTCCATAAATGATAAGATTTCCTTTGTTAAATCCTTTGTTAAATCCTTTGTTTTGAAGTTAACATTTTGTGCATTTGTGTTTCAACTGCCTTTATTTCAAACACTAATGCTTCTTTTTCAATTAAAGGGTCTAGTGCTGGGAAAAGGTACTCTCCTCAGTTTGTGGAAGCTGCCAAGCTGCTCCATTGGAATGGACATTTCAAACCCTGGGGAAGAACAGCTTCCTATGCTGAAGTCTGGGAGAAGTGGTATGTCCCTGACCCTGCAGGCAAATTCAACTTGATCCGCAGACACTCGGAGGCCTATGAAGCAAAGTAGAGTCCATTTGAATAAATGATGACATTTTCTCAGGAAACTTCTGGAGCCAAGCAGAATATTTTTCTTTAAGCCAACTTGTATTACAGAGCCGACCCTGCCTTCTGGAGCACAAGGTGATGCACTTGTTCAGGTGCAGTTCTGAAATGCACAGGTCCAAAGGAGGCTCGTGTCACCTGTGTGACACAAGATGCTACTCCAGCAGCACTACAGAAAACAAGGGAAGATCTCCACCAACGAGCACTTTTGTTTATGTCATTTCAGTTGTGTTCTCTTGCTCTTTACTACAAGTCTTCTAGCAGCGGATCATTTTGTCAATAACAGAAACAAAGTTTCTAAGAACAAGATACAAATTCAGCTGGTGCTTGCACCAGCAAATCTTGCACAGCAATGTACTGTAATTAACAGCTGCCTGGGTTTTGTTTTGTTGTTTGTTTTGTTGTCCTGTGAAATAATTCCCTCAACAACCCTTTCTTGCATGAAATCTCCTCCCAACCATTTCTGTTTAAGTCTTTCTTATAGAATTCTGCAAAATTGAATTATTTTTGAAAGATTAATCCTTTGAGTATTATTTCACTATGCAAAATGGTTTTAACTGCCAGTGAACGCTAAACCAGTTTTTTTTGTAAAGTGGTGGATGAAACTTTGTTCAAAAATAAAGCTAATTGTAACATGCTGACTCCGGCCTCAGGTAAATGGCAATCTTATTCCAGTCTTGATATAGGAAGTGTTTCCTTTGCACACAGTAGCCAGTGATTAAAGCCAAAGTGAATTGATCTGGTCTTTGTGAAAGCAATCTAATTCTAAAATAGTACAAGCTACTTCTTTTGGGGACCAGGCTGTATTAATTACAGATCAATTTTGTTATTGTTGAGTTCCTCATAGTTCTCTCGAGTAAGCTGCGCTCTACTAGTTTTTCCTGCTGTGCCTTTCCCCATCTGGGAACTCATCAAATGAGATGCCTGTGCCCTCTGCAGCAGCTGCCCATCACCTGTGCTACAGGTAAGTTTGTTTGTTTTTTTATAGTTGTATTGTTGAGTGGTAGTTATTATTAGCTGATATATCCCAGCAGCCACTGTGCCAACTACTCCATTTAACAGAGGTTTGCACTCAGGCTTGTGAAGAGCCCTCGGCGGAGAATGTTCAGACAAAAGGCTTTGTGTTCATGCACTGACAGCTGAGTCTGCCTGGTCTGAAACACAGGGCAGCAGAGGTAAAGGACTCCTTCATGACTGTGAATATGGTTTTAGTTCTGCTTTAAAAGGATTTCAAACTGCTGTTCTCATTGCAGTCACTGCCTGTAGTTCTGTTTCTGTCAGGGATACCCTGATATGGTTTGTTACCTATTGTCTTTTCCTGGGTTTTGATGAACCATTAGAATAAGAACCGTTTTTGCCCTTGAAGCAGTTAGGAGCAATTAAGTAAATTCTCTTGCCAGCTTTGAAAGATTTTACTTTGACTAGCTGACACCAATGCAATTCAGCTGAGCAAGCTGTGTTTTAGCAGGCTTGAAGGAACTGTTTGTGTATGCACTTGATACCTTTTTAAGCTGCCCATGAGAATCTATGCCTCAGCATACATTGAGTGAAAACACATTTATCAAAGAACACCAAAATCATACTTTTCAGTTAATAGGAAGAAAACAAATGCACAGGAGGTATTTAGTGTCAGGCATTTATTATAAACACTTAATTCATTGAGCAGCTGCAGGGCCTCTTGGCAATTCTCTTGCTATCCCACTTCTACGAGCTGAGCACAGCAGCCCATCCTTATTGCACAGGACAGTGTTCTGCTTAATATGGCCAGTTATTGCCAGGTGTAACAAGTGCCAGGAAACAACTCTTGTTCAAGAGCACTGTAAGATCAATCAACTTATTCCCCAGTGGCGAGGGATTACTAATAAAATCTCATTTACCATTCCCAGCGAGGCTTCAGAACGTAAGAGTGTTTGGGTAAATTACCTTATATCTAGCTGAAATAAGGAGCATTTTCTAGCCAACCTTTACATGTGAAAATTCGACAAGTTTTGCAAAAATGTACTGAAAAATCACTGTCTAAAGTCATGCTCTAAGGGTGAAGTCTTCGTAATCCTCTAGGAAAACTTAGATTTGTTGTTTGAACCCAACTAGAATGAAACATTTATAATTTCTTTTTCAAAGACAAAGGGTTTATCCTCTTGAAAGGTATTTTATAAGGCAAAATGAACAGACAAAATGAGTCTATTAGGAATTTCTTAAATTAGGCTTTAATATAGGAAATAAGCTTTATGACAAAGCTGAATAACAATCAGTTTCCTAGACCTGTATGAAATCTGGAGCTATCAAGGGAGATGCACTATTATGTACATTATCTGACACAGCAACAACTGAGTCTTTGCAGCAGCTCTGGTTCTGCAGCTCTCCTCCAACTTCTGCTGCAACCCCAGTGTTCCTGACTGTTCTGAAAGCGAGCAGCAGCTCTCCAGACAGTGCCTTCCCACCTGCTTTGTTACACATAGTCTGTATTAAAATCATAGGCATCATCTTCATCTGCTGGTTTATCTAAGCTGAAGGACAGTGATCTGGAACGTTCATTTCCTGAGAAGAGAAATTCATGTGTTAGTGAAAGCAGTGCAAATCCTGGAGCTTCCAGAGCCCATCCTTATGCCAGGGTTCTCAATACACACCTGCCCCCTGCCCTTTGGAATTTCTAGGATTCGTTTGGCGTTTTCCAGGCTCTGCTTTTCTGGTGAGCTGAACTTGGCTTTCCTACAAGTCAGAGATCAGACATTATTTTAAGATTATTAATGAAATCTCCTACGCAAATGAAACCAAACAGAGTCTGAGGAAAATGTGGATGGCCCCTTGTATAGCTGAGCCTCACTGCTGAGGCCAAGTGACTTGGAACAATGTTGTTTCCTTAATTCAGTATACAAGCCCAACCCTAGTGAAACCTCATTTACCTCTATGATATCATCATCATCATCTTCTTCCATATCATCTTCACCATCATCACTTTCTGTTTTTCCCTCTTCTTCCTCCTCTTCTTCTTCTTCCTCTTCTTGCTCCTCCTCCTTGCTTGTTTCCATGTTTGCCCACTTTGATTCTTCCTCTATCACTTTATGTTCCTCTATTATCCCACTTGTCATTCCAGCTGACTGAAAAGCAATGCTGCTTGCTGGACTGGGGTGCTTTAAAGCTGCAGAAAACACAGGCAGTGTCTGTTCAGTCTCTGCCATTCAGCACAGATGTAATGCCCAGCCCCCAAGTGGGGACACTGCAGTTCTGCCCCCTCCCTGCCACAGACAGGGCTCCCACACAGGGTTCTGCCACCAAAGCAAGGAAATTCCCTGAGAAAAGCTTTCCCTGAGGCATCTACAGCAAACTGCGAGGAGCTGGAAATCCTGGATTTGAGTGCAGGTAAGTTTACCTCAGTGGGTTTAGATTAGAGAGCAGGAAAAAATTCTTTACTGTAAGGATGGTGAGGCCCTGGCACAGGTTTTCCAGAGAAGCTGTGGCTGCCCCATCCCTGGGAGTGTTTGAGGCCAAGCGGGAGGGGGCTCGGACTAATCTGGTCAGAGTGAAAGGTGGCCCTGCCCACAGCTGGGGGTTTGGAACAAGATGGTCTTTAAGGCCTCTTCCAACCCAGGCCAATCTGTGACTCTATGGTTAATGGTAGTCTATTACAGGAACAGTCCTACCTTGAACAGTGTTGCTGTTTTCTTGATCTAGGTTATTTAAATTAAAGCCTTCCTGCATTTCAGCTATTTTTTGTTCTGTAAGATAGGGTGGTAGCTTCTGAAATCCTGGAGGTTGTGAGTAGTACTTTATTCTGGCTCTGAGAAAATAAAAATCAGCATTAAAAAAACAACTAAAGATAACACAGTTAAATCACTGTATTTAAAAATAAAGCCCAGAGCACAAAGCTCTCAAACTAGTTTTTAACAGCAGTTCAATAGATATTAAAATTTCACTCTGAAGTTGTCAACAGTATTAAGGGGATAGCCCACTCCTGAAAGGAAAATGCAATGTGACTTTGTCACCACAGATCACCTGCCTGTAAAAGCAGCTGAGCCCCTTGAGCAAGGGAGATAGTCACAGTCAATTACTGAATGTGAGTTACATTTATTCCTACCCTCAGAATACAGGAACCATCCTAAATTTCCACAGAAAGTTTGCCACATCCTTTCCTGTCTAGAAGAGGACAACATGGACTTGGTATTTGAGAGGAAAGCATATTTCCATTACAGAAACTGTCTATGGAGTAATGTGCAACAGGTTTTGACTCTTCTCATGTATCCTTCACTACTTCAGAAAATTATCTGTGGATAGCATTCTCTGAATCCGCTGGATGATCCAGCTCTTTATCCAAGTGAAATGTGAGAAAGGAAGGGGAAAAAGCAGCCTCTCCTTTTTAAGTACTTGGACTCAGTGCTTCTGCTGTGCTGGATTAACAGTGAGAGAAAAGTGAGCAGCACAGAGCAAAGTTCACAGCATACCTACCCTGTCCAGTCACAAAGCACTAATTTAGCCATATTTTCTATGTCAGGAACACCTCCCTTTTTCAGCATGCCCCTCTTCTGAGCCAGTAAAGATAAAAACTCTTCAGGGTCCCTGAAATCTGGGATATTATAGTGCATCATTACCTAGGGCAAAAGAAAATGGCACATTTAGAAAGAGATGCTCATCTTTCTCATAGTTTTAGGAGTAAAAGAGCAAATAAAGTTGGTTAACAGTGAGGACAGAGTAAGAGAAAAGCTGTTTTTCTCATGCATGTGGGAGTAAACATTAGAAAGCAAAATGCCTGCTTCATCAACAAACTCATCTGCCATTCAACCAGACTCGTGGGTGTAGACAGTGTAGGCACACAGTTTGTGGTGATTGGAGTGGGGCTGGCCCAGCCCCATCCCCAGTGGCACAGCTGTGAGCAGCAGGTGAGCAGCACTGACAGCAATGAGCCATGGAGTGCCCGGGGCACTGAGCCACCTCCAAAGGGAGCAGGGGGCACACAGGGGCAGGGCATCAACGTGAGGGGATAAAAGGCTGGGCTGAAGAACAAGAAGGGCAGATGCTTGAAGCCTTCTGAAGGGGTAAGATGTTACTGTGTATGGGCTGAAGCTTTCTGAAATTGTATGGGGACACTCTGTATTGTGGTCATCTCAAATGTGACATGTGCTGCAATGGGACAACACACTGCTCTGTGAAAACATTTCTCCAAGAACTGAAAGGCAATTAGGCTTAGGTTAATTTGCTTGAAACTAGAGTGAAATCAGAGTTGGATCTGAGGTCTTCACTGTAACCTAGGCAACAGAGGCAGTATCATCATTTTTCACTCTCTGATTTTGTGGTGATGAGGTCTTAAAAGCAATGCTGTTTACTCTAGCTGTCAGGACTGTGGCATGCTGTTCTGCCTTCTGTTTGTAAGGATGAAGGATCACACTTGGCACTGCCACTTTGCATCGTTTGGGAAAGCAGTTCAAAGACTATCAGAATTACCTACAGCAAAATGAACTTTCATCACTGGGCCTAAGAAACCTACAGAGAAGTGTGATGCAGTGAGAGACGTAGAAAAAAGATGGAGCTCACCTGCTGCTTACTGCAGTGATTTATTATGGCATTTACTCCTTCAAGCACATCTGCTGAGTCTGATCCTTCAGGGTCTATGACACTTCTCAAGGCCAGAGCAAGGGCACTGTTAGAAGGATCTGCAATTATACTTGGACTGTCCAGTATCTTTGTCTGCTTATCAAGGTGCACAGTTTGCATGGACCTGTTCAGAGGAAAATGCACTGTGAGCAGATAATCAGTGAAGGACTGGTAATGGTGAGGGATGCAAGACACAAAGCTCAGTGTTGGATTGAATGTACTTCATACAGTCAGTTTCAATGTTCTGTCATCATGTGCTTTGTGTAGGATAGAAATTTAAACAAACACAACATCAAGTTTATACACTATATCCCCTGGAGAGAGCTTGCATCACACATATCAATACCTTGCATCTTACAAATTTTAATGTGCATTTAAAACTGCACACTGGTGTGCTTTGCTCCTAATGGACTGAAACACAAACAAGGAAAGGAACAGCTTTTATCAGACTGAGCTTACTTGGTAACACCTCTTGCCAGGCCAACATTACAAGCACGCTTTCCTTTGAGACTGTTGATTATGCTGCTCTTTCCCACGTTAGGGAAACCTGAGGAAAAATCACATAAATCCTTGTAAATTAAGTAAGAAAACGGCTTTTTAACACCCATGAAAATAGCTTCTTCCAGGTACCTCTGCTAAGGTAACATCAGTGTGAGATCAGAGTTGGATCTGAAGTCTTCACTAGAGAAATAAGACAAAGCATGTATCCTCATTTCTCACACTTGTAGGATTTGTAGTGCTACGTTCTGAGGGATTTTTGTCAGGCATGAGGAAGGCAGGGCCAGTGGAGCCCATATCCTGCCTTCCTCAGGCTCCCACAGATCCCCGTGCTACACGTGGAAGTGCACCATGGATCCCTGGCAGCTGAAGTACTACGACACTGAGAGCCTTAGATCAAAGAACAATGACTGGAAAGCTCATTAGCAAACCAGGTGTTAACAGTTTTACCCAGTCCAGTAATACAGGATCCCAAAGCTTTACAGGAGAAGGAAACTCCTCCTATTTCTCCAAACACTTACCTACCACCCCAACCTGAATGGCTTTGTCTTGGGTCCTGCCATATCCTTGAAGAAGCTTCAAAAGGCATTTGCTTCCAAAATACTGGGAGGTTTCTGAGAAATCAACACGTGCATGTCTTTTTGTGACCTGTTCCTGCTACAGGATTCAAAGGCAAAAAACCCCATGGTCAGGAGCTACTAAGGAACATAAACTATGGACACTTAGACTTACTAATCTACTGTAATTGCAGTGGTAAGAATTCCCCCACTGGACTGCAAAGCTCAGTCAAAGTGTAAAGGCAAATCCATCAGTCCCAGAAGTGCAATCAAACCAGGGGAAAAGGAATTTTAAAGAAGTTTCAACATGTATTACTGCAAACACATGACCTTTTCAAGGGACAGCCTGCAGGGCTCTTACCATAGTCTTGTCCTTCATCATTGTTGCTGACTTAAAAGCAACAGTTGGAAACTCCTTCTTCAAGTAATTCAACCATTTCTCTACGTTGTCCTTTGGCACTAAATCTGGAAAGAAGAGCAGTTCTTTCACTCTTCAAATTACTCTTACCATGACAAATACCCTTCGGCTGAGAGTTCTAATATGAAGTACTGGGTACTGTCCCCAAAGGCACACAGAGTCTCTGCCTTAGCAGAACATATCACAATTACAATTCTGGTCTCTGTATTAGGTTTTTAATGCTAGGGTCTTGCTAGAAGACTCTGTATGGCACAGAATCATGTTCTGTGAAGGATTACCCACAATCCTTGCAAAGGCTACTTTACCACAAAGTTCCCTTTGCTCTTGTTGTTGCTCTCAGTATTTTATTTCCTTTATTTAGCTGAAGGTATTTGGTAATTTCCAGCCTTTTTAGCGAGCTCAGAGTTGGATCTCATGTCTTCAATGGAATCTCAGATTCCTTTAAAATCTTCATAGCTCACCTACCACAGTGCCTGTAACACTGTGAGAAAACCTGTGTTTCTTACCAATTTTGTTCAGAACCAACAGCAGCTTTTTGTTGCCTCCAGAGGAAGTGACAGCTTGCTCCAGCTGAGGACACCTGCAGCCCATTGGATCTCTGGCATCCAAAACCTCCAGAACCACATCTGAGGCCTCAAGGACCTGGGTCAGAAACAAGACAAGAATCAAACAAGACATCACAGACCAATGACAATTCTGGTATAGCTGTGGCTTACAAAAATAGTTGTAAATATTTTCTGTTGTAAAATCCCTTATTTCAGTGTTCCAGTTTCTCACAGCCAAACTTTGTGTTCTAAACAGTAATACAAAAAAAGGAAAATAACAATTGGTCTTATTGCTGACTCTCATCTAATGATATAAAAACAGTTAAAGCATTTCACCTTCATGAGCTCCCTGCAGAATGATTTCTTAGAATTCTTATTCAGCGGTTTTTTAGTCTTTCCTTTAGATTTGCCAGAGGATTCCTAAAGCAAATAAAAACAAAAGGGAATTATTTAAATGAGAATTAGTGTCTAATAATTGTGTGCATATTCAGCATGAAAATGTAACATGCTGCTTAAGAAGGTGCAGTTTCAGGAGGACTTCTACAGGTTCAGGAATCAAAATCATTCAAGACAGGACCCCTACCTTTCCCTCTGCTTGCTCCTTGATTGCAGCTGCATTCTTTTTAGCTTCCAGCTTCCTCTTCTTTTCATGTTCTTTCTGTCTGTTGAGCTTCTGCTTTTGTTTCAGTTCTTCAAGCTGATTGCAAAGAAAAACCCAGGACAGATAAAACATTTTTGAAGGTGTTCTTTCTCCCCATTCCTGACCCAATCTCCTGAGCCAGCTCAGCGAGAAGTCCTGGCTGTCCAAGTGACTCTGGGGACTTTTTTTTGCATCCTGCCCAGAGGCATTAGCTTGATCCCAAGGCAGCAGCTTTGCAGCAACCACTACAGCTGACAAATGTTGCATTAGTGCACACTGCAGCCAGCAGATCCCTATTTTCTGTGTAAGCACACAAAGCCATAATTTAACTCCCAGCACTCTGATAGGACATTTCTGTATCTCAGCACCACGGGGAATTCTGACTGCATTAGCAATGTCACTTCCAGCACGTTCCCATGCACAGTGATGAAACAAAGATTAAAAATAAAAGAGCAAATCATTGCACGCTGTACAACGCTGGAAATAAACACATCATTTTTCCAAAGCATGAGTCTGCTGGGACCATCTACCACGACTGCGCCTCTGAGTGCACACCAAGGTTCCTTGCAGCGAGGGCCGGTCTGAGCTCCTGTCCCCTCTACCACAGGCCGTGTTTTACCCTCTGCTTTCTTTGCTCCGCTTCCCGCAGCAGCTCTTCCTTAAACGGCGCAGCGCTGGGAATTCCGGGGTCCTTCTTGGGCTTTTTGTGCCCGCGTTTCTTGGCCTCCTTCCGGACCTTTCGGTGGTGTTCTCTGATCTGAAGGCAGGCAAAGAAACCTTGTCAGTCTAAGGCCCAAAATTTGAGCGCAGCGGCCCCACAAAGGCCAAACGCGGCGCGGGGGCCGGGCCGGGCCTCACCTTCTTCTGGATCTTGTAGCGCTTGTGGCAGCTCAGCCTCTTGCTCGCCTTCCGCAGCTCTGCAAGGCACCGCGCCCGTCAGCGCCGCGTACCGACACACGCATCCCCGCCACCGAGCTCCCGCCGCCACCGTTCCCCCGAGCCCCAGTCCCCGATTCCCGCCCCCTCGATCGCTGCCGCTCGCTTGGCCACGAGCGGCCGCCAGGCCGGCTGCCGGGCCGCCTCCCGCGCCCGTCCCGCCCCGTCCCGGTCCCATCCCGGTGCCCGTCCCGGTGCCCGTCCCGGTGCCCGTCCCGGTGCCCGTCCCGGTGCCCGTCCCGGTGCCCGTCCCGGTGCCCGTCCCGGTGCCCGTCCCGGTGCCCGTCCCGGTGCCCGTCCCGGTGCCCGTCCCGGTGCCCGTCCCGGTGCCCGTCCCGGTGCCCGTCCCGGTGCCCGTCCCGGTGCCCGTCCCGGTGCCCGTCCCGGTGCCCGTCCCGGTGCCCGTCCCGGTGCCCGTCCGGAGCCGCTCCCGGCGCTCACTCGGTCGCTTCATGGCGCCGCCACGTGCTCCCGCCGGCGGGCGCTGCCGTAAAGCGCGCCGGCGCTGCCCCGCCGGGGTGTCGCGCGGGCTCGGCGCGTTGGGCGGCCGGGCGCGCTTTCCTTCCCGCCGTGTTCCCCGTGCCGGCGCCGGGCCGGGCCCGCGGGGTGACAACGGCCGCTCCCGGGGCGGGCCCGGGGACAGCGGCGGGTCCTGCCCGCGGTGGCGGCAGCGCGGGGCGGGCCCGGGACACAGCGCTGTCCGCCCGGAGCCGGGAAGGGGTTTCCTTTGTTTCCTGCCGCGGATAACCCCTCACCTCCCGGGCAGGGCTCCGGCCCCTCGGGGCAGTTGCACACTCGGTGTCTTTGTTCCTCGTCCCGGTGTGGAGAAAACGATGGATGTGCCGTCCCTCTCGCTTTCTCGCCAGCTTTGCCCTTTTACAGTGCCTGGTTGCTGCCAGCCCCCTCTTCCCATCCCGTGGCAGCTTTCAGTGGGATCGGTAACCGGGGGAAATTCCGGCTGCGTTTCCCTTCCCTGTTCCCTTTGCTAAATTTACCGTGGTTCGTGTTTCTGGTGAAACGTGGGAGATCCTCATAGCAATATGTACTACCCGTGGTATCTATTGGCTTTTAGCTCTCCTCTGCCTGGAGGCAGAAAATGAACCTCTAGTGTGCTAGAATGTTTTGTTTTAAGTGCATTATGTCCGGCGTGTGTAAAACCTGTTGGCGCAGGGAGGTTGGAGTGGGTGACACTTGTGGTCCTTCTGTACGGCCTTTGGGAGAGACAGCCTTCCTTCCCCTGTTGTGTATATCAGTACACAGTTGTGAATTAGTAATGGCCAAAAGCACTTCTTGCTGTGGTTTTGTGACATTTTTATGGCTGGTGAGGGAATTACCGAGGAGATTCTCAAGCTCCTGTTGCATTGGAGGTGCTCATTGATAGCAGTGGAGAGTCTTGGTGTGACTGTTGAAAGACTTGTGAGCCAGCAGAACCTCTGGGAGAGAGGTTTTTCAGTAAAACTGTATTTCTGTGCACAGCTGAGTTTAGGAGTGTGGCAGTTTAGAGAGCAGTTTGTGTTTTGGAGCCTTACCTTCAGTTACATCAGCAGGTCTCTCACTAAGTGTTGGTGATGTTGTCCAGACTGATTTGTGTTTTGCACGGTTATTAGAGGAGAAAAACGTGCTTGGGAGGCTGTGTGTGAGTGGTGAGGATACCTTGGTCACAGCAGTGTCACAGTATGGCTGAGCCACAGCATTGTGCCTCAGACAGTGGGCATGGAGCAGCTGATGTGCAGTCTGCAGGCAGGTGCTGGTTGGGAGGTTCCCACATCTTTATTTCAGGATGGGACTGGACTGAGTGTACTCTTGGGTTCCTGGTTGAAGCAGAATTATTGATTCTGGTAGTCCCTCCTGCCTTTCTTCCACAACCAAGGGCTTGTGTTTCCCAGCACGTGCCTGGTGGAGCCACTCCAGACTGTAGCCCTCAGATGGAAGTTGGGGGCAGTGCCAAGGCTTGAGGCTGTTGTCAGTTCCCAAAATGAATTGCCTGCTGATAAACCACAGAGCTTCTCTGCGTGTCTGTGTTATAAAAATGTCCAGAGTGCTGAACAGGAAAAGAACCTCTCTGGGGTTTGACTGAAGGCAGGAGTTGGAAGAGCTACACAGAATCAAACATTTTGCCATAAAGTGTTTCTATATATTTCACATGGAATTTCTGTGAAAAAAGTCAGGCTTGGAGACTGCATAGAAATTGAAACTGGATTTTTAGTGTATGGCTTCATACTTACTGCTTACTTCTGTGTATAAAAATCTACTCTGAAGAGTGTTGGAGGTGCATCATCTTAGAGTTTATTAAGTGTTTGTTGACCTTAAGATTATGTTGTTTTAAGCACTGTACTGCTTTGCATTCTGTAACTTTTAGAGCTTTCTGGTTTGTACTCTCAGGTCAGGTATCACTTCTGTTTACTTTCTGCTCTGCTTGATGAATCATTCTCTAGCAAGTGGCTGTGAAATCTGTAATGCATATTCAGGAACATTAGGGAAATGTATTTTTACTGTGACAATGACAGAAGTGTCTAGCATTCTGTGTACAAAATTACTTTGTAGAGTTTCTGCTGGGCTAAAAAAAGTTGCCTTCTGTTTCTTGCTTTTTTTCTCTGTCACTGTAATTATCCACTTTATTCTTTGATTTTATTCTTTATCTGCCTACTCTGAATTTTCTTCCCTGTCTCTTTCCTTTTTCTTGTCTTCCAGTTGTGGCTGTACTAACACCATTACTGGTTTGCCACTCTTAGAGTGTCCTCTTCTCGCAGTATCTGTGCTTGCCCATCAGGCACTATGAGGAGATTGGCTTTTCGAGGTGCTGGTTCTACTCTGGTAAATCTGGTAAATTATTGATTGGATCTCCATCCCTCCGCCTTGGCTTTTTGCTTTTCTTTTTCCTAACTGTTAATTATTCCTACCTTATTCATCTCATGTGTGTGCCTGAAGTTATCTCTGTCTCTAACAAAAATGCTTTAACACAGTTGTGTTGTGCTGCCATACCTTGTCAATCATCTGAGTGCCTCCTAAAAGAAATCCCTGGATTTGATTGGGAGATGGGGATAGGCTGGGATAGATGTATCTGTTCTGTCCTCAGCCTTTGAGATAGCCCCAAATAAAGATACTTTTCTGATGCTGTCACTGGAGGTTGGGAAAGAGCCAACAACTTGTTCCGTAAATTGCCATAGTTGTTGGATGGTAATTATTCATTTGTCACTGCTTGTGTTGGTAAGTGCAAAACTATGGCCAAAAGAGGAGGGGGCTTTTCCTGCTTCTCCATGGTTGAGCCATTCATCCCACACATAAAGTGGGAGTGGGAGGTCCCACAGTGATCCAGACCTTTTTTTCTCTTTAATATAACACAAGGTATTCTGTGGCCCTTTTCATTTGTGATTTGTTTTGGTTGGTTGTTTTTTTTTCTTTGTTGGTCTGTTTTTCGTGGTTTTTTAGTTTGCCATGGGAGGAAGAGTTTTTGCACCAGAACTGAGCATGTGTCTCTGTACAGCTTTTTTTGTTGAAATCAGTGGTTCTTGCTTAGTTGTCGTGCATGAGATGTGGTATGAAAATGTAGAGTTTAAGAACTGCTAATTCAGTGTGAGCTTGGGGGTTTCTGGCCTTGCTGTCATTGGTGACTGTAAAACTGTAGGAGCATTTTGATTTCCCTTTACTCTTGGGAATTTCCACAAAGGTGGAGTTCACAGAAATGGCTTAACTGACCTGTAGCATTTGGCAAATGTATCACCAGAAGCTTTGCTAGCTCTGTGGGTAGCTCTGAGCAGAGGGTTTGGATGCAATGCCAGGGCTTTAAGAACGTTTCTGTTCATTATAGAAGAAGTTGGATTCCATGGGTTCCAAGAGGCGAAGAGCGACCTCTCCTTCCAGCAGCGTCAGCGGCGGGGACTTCGACGATGCCCATCACTCCACCAATGTACCAGGCCCAAGCAGGAAGAGGAGGAGACTTTCCAACCTCCCCACTGTAGATCCTGTTAGTACCTTTTAGTACCTTCTTACTGATTGCACCTTTTTTCTTGGGGATGCTGTGTCCCTGTCTGGTATTGCTGGAGTGTAGAATTAATGACCATATGTAGCACGTGTACTCTGGTCCTGAATCTGTTCCTGCCTTGGCTGTGCTGTGTTTAGGACCTCGTTCAGCTTTAGCTTTGGCTTGGTCCTGGCCCACCACTTTCATGTTTTTCTTTGCTGTTTTGTTTTTGCTGCTTTTCTCTTTTTGCTGATGATTTTAGCAGATGGAAGGATGTTGGAGAATGAGCTGAAATCATAATGTGCAGAAGTTGAGAGCTGTGTCTGCATAGCAAATGCAGAAGGATGAGTGGGGAATGGCACAGGCAGTGATTGCTGAAGTGTACAATGCCTCTGCTATGCCTTTGCATGAGCAGTCTACTGTTAATTAACTGCAGGGCAGAAGAACCCCTGTTGTTATTGTAGATGCCTGTAACTTGGAGAGAATTGCACTGAATTAATTTACATGTTGGGTATTTTACTTAGAATTAGTATTAAAATAAAGCTCCCTGTGTTCAAAAAGTAAGTGGAGATCCTGCAGTACCTGGCACACTTGTCATGTATCCTGCTAAAGAGTGAGGTGCTCCAGTTGCTTCTCGCTGCTTTAGGGCATGCTGTAGATTGGCAGCTTGTCCTTCCCTTTATAAGTAGACTTTTGTTTGTTACCTCCTTAAAATTCTCTCCCTTATTTCATTGTTCTTGCCTTTCAGATTGCTGTCTGCCATGAGCTCTACAACACCATCAGAGACTACAAAGATGAGCAGGGCAGGCTCCTTTGTGAGCTCTTCATCAGGGCACCCAAGAGAAGGTAAGGCCACAGCTCTGGTTAAACCTTGAACTTGAGATTTAATCAGGGAGAAGTGGAAATTGATAAATACTTCAGCAATAATTTGTGAAAAAAATCTGAGCTCCGTTTGTCATTGTTTCACATCAATGTTTGATCTAGGTGTTTGATGTAATTATTCAATGGGATATGCTTACATTGGTGCTCTTTTTCAGGAAAAAAAAAGGATACACTAAATTAATTTGTGATACCTGATTCATAAGCACTGTCCAGATCTTTTAGCTGTAACAGAAATGTATTGGAACTTTCTTTGGTTTATTTAGTCATAAACATGCACAAGCTTTAGTGCTGTGGTTTGGGTTTTACTGCTTGGAATATGATGCCTGTTTTTGTCATTGCAACAGAAATCAGCCAGATTATTATGAAGTGGTTTCTCAGCCAATTGATTTAATGAAAATCCAGCAAAAGCTGAAGATGGAGGAATATGATGATGTGAATGTGCTGACTGCTGATTTCCAGCTTCTCTTTAACAATGCAAAGGCTTACTATAAGGTGAGCAAACTACATGTAAAGGCTCAAATCCATTGTAAAAGGAGTAGAGATGTTAAAATTCTGCCTTGGTTTAGCCAAAACCTCTTCAGTTTAGCCTGAAGTATTACTAGTAAGAGAGCAGTACATATTGCAGTTACTTGCATGTATTTTCATAATGTTGACTGTATCTTTCTAAGATGTCCTGCTATAACAAATTTTCTGTGGAAAATGGTAAAATAATGTGGGGATGATCTTCATGTAGTTTTCCAAAAGAGATCAAAAGCAAAAATGGAAATATAAACTGAGAAAAATATCCCTCTTTCAAAGCCTTCTCATTTTACAACACTTTGAAGTGGAGAAAGATTTCTTTTTTTTTTTTTGCTCCCAGAAGGAAAAGTTTCTGCTAACAGCGAGCTTATGTGATAGGAGTGTTGAATCTTCCTCTTCCATTTGCCACTTAATAAAATGAAAAAAATGCACATTGACTGTCATGGTCAGTGATGATAGATGTGAATGTAATGTCATCAAGACAACCCCCATGGCAATTCCCCCATCTGGGTGTGAGTTTTATCATGGACACTAATGGGTTTTATTGCAGTTTTCATAAGGAAGTGGGGAAAAAGTTGATTAATTTTGTTTAATGAAAGGCCATGTTAAATCCATAAACCAGTGAAATTGTATGTGGTGAATGAGATGATACAGCAAATCTAAACCTCCTAGTACTGCTTTTCACATATCTTTGACTTTGGAGATGATACAAATGAATGCTTCCTGAATAACCTGAATAACCCAGCTGGGGTAGCCAGGTGACATCCAGGAAGGCAGTGTTTGTTTCACTTGTGTGTGTGTGTAGTATCTTCTTGAAAACAATCAGATTTATGCATTTGCACATTCTGCTTCCAGGAGGAAAAGCACAAAGATTTCCAAATCCATTTTGTACTCCTGGAGCTTTGCAAGGCACTCAGTGTGAAAACCCCAATATTAATGGATTAGTGGCAGGAAAGAATGATTGGGATTTTACAGAACGTGTGCTGCCTTTGCCTGTAGAATTGTGGGCTCAACATTTAACTGTGTCATAGAGATCTTGCATTAGACTAAAAATAGGTATCCATTATTGCAGTATGAAGGAATGTTGGCATTTCCAGAGAATTATGGAGCTATGAGCTGGAGGTGTGGCACAAAAACTTAATCTCTTCTTCTTTTCACCTTTTACCTTTCCCAGGCAGCTCCATGGCATGGGCAAACTAGGGACAGTGATTGATTGTCAAGGTCTTTATTCCAGCAGATGTTTTTTTGGCAGTGCTCCAGCAGAACAACAGCCTTTAGGTTTTTTTGTATTTCTGGTCAAGTCTCTCACTCCTAAGCATCTTGCATTAATACAGAAGGAAGCAGATTTGTGGAGCAGGATACCCTTAAAAAATCTGCTCTTCTTAAGCAGCATCTGGTCTCATGTGATGAGAATATTTAAGCCTAATAAGGCAAGATTAAGAACAGTTCTCATGTTGGTTTCTCATTTGTATTACAAGCTGTCAGAGGTTGAGAGGGTGAAGTAAGAAGAGTGCAATCAGCAGTAATAAGGTGATATTATCAGCAGGAATACCTGAAATGGAGCCTAAATGAGAGAGGAGAGGGAAGGAAAAATACATGTGTGGAAAAGCTGTCTTTGTTCTGGGTAGTGGTAATAGGCACGTGCTTGTCTGCCACTGCCAGTTCTGTATTTTAAAAGTTAATTTTCTAACTAATGCTTCTACCTCTTCTAAAAGATGTATCTAGAGGTGTACCCAGGTGGTAGAATGTTGTCAGCTTCTTCAGAATTTCCCAGTTAATGCTGAGTGAAAACCATTGCTGTGCTTTCAAAGATATTTATTGCCATTCTTCTGTAGAAGTTAATTTTCAAGTGCCACGCAATGACAGCAATATTGGCTTAAATCAAATTTCTGGCATACTGAAATTTAATCTGTTTTAAATGCTGGTGGTGTACTTCAGCAAAACCCAGTGATTTCTCCAGATTCATCTAGATGGCTTGTCCAAACCTCAACCCAGCTAGTTTTACTGCAAAGTTTTCTGAAAGACTTGGATGCTTTTGAGTGATACAGGTTATATTTTCCAATGCTTATTGTGATTCTTAGCTCTCCTGTCAAAGAACAAATGAAGCAGGAATTCCCCAAGTTTTCTATTACTTATATTTAATAACTTCCAGCTGATAACTTAGAAATTTCTCCCAGATGAGAGTGCCCTGAGTTTTGACTGGAATGCTTGATTTGTTTTTGCAGCCAGATTCTCCTGAATATAAAGCTGCCTGCAAACTATGGGAGCTGTATTTGCGCACAAAAAATGAATTTGTTCAGAAAGGTGATGCTGAGGAGGACGATGATGATGAGGAAGGACATGACAATCAAGCAAATTCTGAATTAGTAAGTGTGGGATGACAGCTGCAGAAGGGGGAGGCCATTAGTAATCACTACTAATCACCATTAGTAAGCAAGCAAATTCTGAATTAGTAAGTGTGGGATGACAGCTGCAGAAGGGGGAGGCTGTAACTGTGGATGTCAGCTGACTCTGAGAGGGTGAAATTCATTGAGTAACATTTTCATTGTTAAATTATGCCCCAAAGGATATTTCTTACAGAAGTTTGTTAGTTAATCACTTCACAGCATTGTATGTGTGTTTCACTTTTGCCTAGCAAAAAGCTGTGAGGTTTTCTGGTAGGGGTATAGCATGGTTCTGGTTTAATTGGAATAATATGAAATGTGCTTGAATTCATGCCAACACTGAGGTTTGTTTCAAGCAAGATTCATGCCTAATGACATCAGTTATCACCAAGTGCCCCATTCAGTCAGTCCAGCTTTTCCTGGAGTGTTATGAGAAGAAATTTGGGCTAGCCTGGTTTTTGTGATGTTGGGATGCACATTTTCAGTAGCTGTGATGTGTGTCTGATAGTCTGCAATGTAAAGCTGAAATTAGAGTTTTTTAGGTACCTTTTCCTGCATAAACAATAGTCTTCAAAAGTTCCATCTGTATTTTGTAGCTGATTTTTTCTGCCTTTGAAATGCAAGTTCCTGTATTTCAGCACAACTTGAACCACTCCACTCTGGCTGCTGTTAAAACTTCTTTGTGATTTTTGTTTCCTACATTAGTCATCTCCAGGTTACCTGAAGGAAATTCTGGAACAGCTTCTCGAAGCTGTAGCTGTTGCCACAAACCCCTCAGGACGACTCATAAGTGAGCTGTTTCAGAAACTTCCTTCTAAAGTGGTGAGTATTTTAGTAATGGAGGTTGTGTGCTATGTTGGAAGCCTGGACATTTCTGTAACAGATGTTACAGGCTCTGGTGGTCACGCTCAGGGTGCAGTTCTCTGTTTCTGCCTCATCAGTGGCAAACTCCACCTGTTTGCACTGCTCTGTTTCAGAACAGTGGTTTTCTGTTTCTGTGGTGAAAGTTTTAACCAGCAGAATAAATATTCTGAAGACCATCACCATGGATTTGATTTTCAATCAGAACTGGTCCCTTTTGTCAGTTTATTGAAGAATTATAATTCCTTGTGTCTACCTTATTTGAGGCTTACACTGTTCTTACCTTCAGTTCATCTAATGGCTTGTTCTGTGAGCTGTTTGAACAAAAGCTTTGCGACTGTTTATAGTAATACATAAATTATTTCTGTTTTGCAGCAATATCCAGATTATTATGCAATAATAAAGGAACCCATAGATCTTAAAACCATTTCCCAAAGGATACAGGTATGAACATATTAATGTGTCAGGATACAGTCTTTCTTAACACTAAGCATTCCAGAATTGTTAGAAGTCAGGATTTATGGTGGCAGGAAAGGCAGTGTGTTTTCCCTCTGCTATTAAAAAACCTGCACACTGTGGTGATTCAGTTTTCTGTGCTGAGTTAGTGCTGCAGAAGTAGCTGTGTGGAAGATCAAGCATTGTGAGCTGTGGAGTGCTGGCTTTGAGCCAGAATATCTCAGGTTCCTTGGTGTTTAATGGCTTAAAGCAGTTCCTTGACAAGTGCTGCTCATGTAAAACATTGGAGTACTGAGGCTTGGTTGTGCATTATCATCACCTACTTCTGTTCTAGTGCTATAAATAGATGTTTTGTACTGATGCATTTTTCATCTTACTTCTCCAGTAATTTGGAGTACTGTTCTATAGTTCTAGCATTTTGTATAGTAGGGATGGGACTTAGACTGATTGAACTAGAGGATAAAGTTAAAACAGCATTTTGTCAGAACTTTTCAAAATAAGGGTACTGTGATCTATTAAGTGTTTTTTCAATCTTAGCATTCATGAGCTTTATAAAAACTTAGCATATATGTATGTTATTGTCTTTGTCTGATTACTTTTTCCAGATACTTATCTGTTGTCTTTACAAATAAGTTGTTTTTCTATGAACATTCCCTTTATTGAATATGAATTCCTTTGCTTTTCACTATTGGCTTAGTTCTCATACTGTCTGAAGGTCGCCACTTTAACCAGTTCTGCTTCTTGTTGTATAGAATGGAACTTATAAAAGCATTCATGCCATGGCCAAGGACATAGATCTTCTGGCAAAGAATGCCAAAACCTACAATGAGCCTGGATCCCAAGTATTCAAGGTTAGTTTCATTTGTTCATAGTGTGATTTGAGTTCAGATTTTCTTGACTACTTTCTATGCTGGTTGATCCTTGAATAAGTCTTGAGGATAAAGCTCTCAAGACCCTGTTTGCATTTTTTTAAAATAGCTTTTAGTGGGTTTTTCTTTTTTATATTGCTTTTAGTAGAATTGGGGTGCAACAATGACAGAAAATGAGCTTGAAGCTGCTTAGGTCTTCTCTTCAGTTTTTTCAGGCCACTGTAAAAATACTGTGTGGGAGTATTTCAGGCAGACTTTGTTCCATGCTTCATTTCTCATGCAAAATTATTTTATATCTAAATGTAAAAACACCTTAATTTTTGTTTTAGATAGCTGGATATATCTGATTACAATATTATTCACTTTCAACATTAAACAGAAGAAAATCTTTTCATTGACAGGATGCAAATGCAATTAAAAAGATATTTAATATGAAAAAGGCTGAGATTGAGCACAGTGAGTTGGCCAAGTCAAGTCTCCGAATCAGGTACTGCAAATAGAGTTCTTTCTATAATCTCATATGAAAACCTCTATTGACATTCCCTTAATTGTGCTGTGGAGAGTATAGTGGGAAATAATTGCTTGAAAACTTAGATTAGTGTTGTTTTATAAGTTGTACATTGGTTAAAATAGTTTTTGAAAGAAAGCTTTTTTCATTGAAATACTTCTGTGGTAAAATATTTTTGTGATGTACTTGATTATGAAAAATGCTGTCAGTGGATGTTTAATAAGTTATGGCCGACTTCCACTACATGTTTATAAGTTAATAACAGAAAATTAATAGTGAGGAACAAGATGCTTTCTTTTATTGAAAAGTGCTGGATATTCTTGAACCTTGTCAGGAACTGAAACCAAATGGCTCACAATTAGGAAAGGGCACAAACATAGGAACAGAACCCTGGGCAAAAGATACTTAGAGGGAAATCCACTCATGTTTGAAAAGCAGTTTTAGCTATGAAAAGAGGCACAGAAACCTGACTGGATTTATTAATCAGTGAAGCAAAGATTTGGCCCTGAATATGCAGGTATAAAACACTTGATAAGTGTTGATAGCTCTATTTGTTTCATGGGATAATTTTACTTAGGAAACAGCATTTTCTTCCTGTGAAAATCCATAGTGTACAGAGAAGTGATGCAGTCATTATAAATGCTTATACACTGAAATGCAATTAAATCTTTTTCTTATATAAACATTTTACTTATGAGTAACACTCAAGAGTAGGTTTAGGTATTATTTGTCCGTGTGAGCTGTGTCATTTATCCCCAAAAAATTAAACAATGTCCTGCAAGCCATTCAAGGAGTTTGAAAACTTACAAGGTGGAATCTCTTTATCTGTTGGAGCTGTTTACTGATATTTGATGCTGGGAAACCACTGTTGTCATTTCCTTCAAAGGTTTGTATGGTACAATTGGAAACACTGTCATTGCCTTACTTAACTGAAAGGTAGTTTAATTTTTTTTGTGTATATGGTGTCAGTATTAGAAGTGTTGCCTAGGATTATTGTGTGAAAGAAGTAGAAGTTGCCTGGTTGATTTTTATTGCTTGGTGTTTTGAGAAGTGGTTTTTTTGGTTGGTTTGTTCAGCATCAGCATCCTTCCCATGGTTGGGTGAATCATTGATGGAGCATTATGAAAATAAAAAGCAGAAATACTCTTTAAGGAGTAATTTCTGATATGTAGGTGAATTATTTTCCTTCATAAAAGTATGTGTAGTGCCAGCAGACTTGGATTCTACAGACACTGGACATACATGTGTTTGCTTTGCAGTACCTAGAATTACACAGAAGCACAGAGGTTTTCTGTTTAAATTGTGATTGTATTTTATTTTTCTCATTGGATTGACCATTAATGAAGCTCAGCATGTCAGGGTCTGTGTCACATGTATTTCTGAGGCTCAACAGTTTTTCTTTAAAGTCTGATTGTGTAAGAAGGGATGACAGATAAATCACACTGGTATTTGTTAGCTGAATTCCTCTCTTGCACTGCCAACCCATTTCCACTTCTCAGCTGCCTTTTTCTAGATGTTCTCTTGTGTATTGTGTTCTCAACAGACCTTCAAATCCTGAAGTAATCTATCAGAATCATTGACAGCTCCCTTCTTTGTTTCTCTGACTTGGAGGGAAAAAATAATGCCTGAAGCAGGCTACAATAATATTGGCCTGAATGCAGAAAAAATTGGGATGAGAGAAGTGTCATGAAAACCAAACTTTCACCTGCTATTGTGTGTGCCACTGGTTGCTTTTTCTGTTGAACCATTCTTTTTTTTTTTTTGTTTCTTTCTTTCTCAAGAATCTGCTTCACAGAATCATTATTTTTATTTAAATTCCTAAATGTTTAATTGTCTTAAAAGAGAATTCTTTACCTACTGCTGATTTGGGTAAAATTCCCTCATAAGTTCACTTCAAGTGCATTTTCTATATTTTTCTTCTGAATTTACATCTGTTCTTCTTTGTCATTGATGGCTCAAACTCAGATCATCATAATGCTACTAACCTAAGCTTTATATGTTGCCCCTGTGTCAAAAATCATGGTTTTTATTGCAGAGCTCATTGTCTCCTTTGCCATACTGAGCTGCTCTTTGTGAGTGCATTTAACTGTCCTCCCTTAAAGTGACAAAATTGAATTGTTTGATAATATGCACTGTCAGCCAGCCTGACAGTGACTTTAAGTGTTGATAGAACATGACTGGACCTGTATGATTGGCTTTATCTGAATGCTAAGGAACTTTTTGTTGGCTGCTTTCACTGCTATTTAGGCTGAGCTGTGTGTACAGCTATCAATGCTTGAGCTAAATGGTACTTTCTTCTGACTTTATAAACAACATCCACATAAATGATGGAGCACTGAAAGGATCTCAGTATTACTTACCTTTTAGCTTCCAAACATCTGTCTCTGAACTTTTTGGCTGATCTATCAAAGTGATGCTGTAAAAAGCTTTTTTCTTCTGCGTCTTTTCATGGGTTTAAGGTGGGCCTGTTTTTTTTCCTCTACCCCTTCCTTGGCTTGCCTCTCCTGCCTTAAGGACTGCATCAAATTTGGCTGCTTCCAAGCTGACAGGTCCTTCCTCACAGGGTAAAGGCAGTGTTGGGGATGAGAGAAATTCTTCTAACAAATATTATCGGTAAGTAAATTGTGCCCTTGGAGGAAAAGCTGGGTCCTCATTGTACGGAAATGCTAAATTTTGTTTGATTTCCTTCCTCATACCTGCCATGGTGCTGGGCTTTGGATTAGGGTGAGATTAATGCTGATAAGACAGTGATGGTGTAGTTATTGCTGATTGGGAAGTGTGTGCAATCCTCTATACTGGCTGATGGACGGTGGCAGAGCTCTGCAGGGTGGCTGCAACAGCTGGCACTGGCAGCACAGGGATAAAGCCACCTGGGCTGCTCAGCTGTGCCTGGATGCTGCTGCTCAGGCACAGAACCTGGGCTTGAAAGTGCCTTCTGTAGGTGCTCATGGACCCAAGGGCTGGGCCACTGAACAGCAGCACAGCAGCCAGGGCTGTGTCAGGGTGCTGAGGCTGGAGCAGCCCATGTGGATCTGCACGGGCACTGGGAAGGTGAATTACAGCTCCAGGGGCCTGTGGCACCTCAGGCCATCAGGGAAGAGGTGCTACAAGTGGATGTGCTCATGATCCAGGTTGTGGACTTACACACCCTGTCAGTGATGCTGCAATAAAAATTACCCAGGTGAATGAAGCTTCTTGGTGAAAAGGCAAAGCACAGCAAGGACAGAACCAGGAGTGGCTTCATCAGGTAGCAGCCCAGCACCAGCACTGCTGCCCTGAAGGACTGCAGGGACAGATGGAACCCAAAGTCCAAACCCATGGACTAAAGGAGCTCAGTGGATGTTTTAGAGGGATGGCCCACACACTAAGGAAATGCTATCTGTGTTTGTATCAAAAGGGAGGAAAGGATGTATAGGAGAATGTAGGGTGCAGGCATGCCCTCAGCCCATCTGCTTTTCCCCAGTCTTCCCTTGGCCCCTGCAGGACAAGGCTGAGCCCGTTTCTGGAAGTGCCTAAAGAGATTGTCTTGCAAAAAAGGCAGAGAATGTCAGGCATAGCTTATATAGTGTGATATGAAATGCTGTGCCCCAGGTTTGGGACAAAGGAGAGGGTTGCTGAAGAAGTCCTGGTGAGACTGTAGCCAGTGGGGATGCCAGTTTACTCCACCTGAGAAGCATGGGAGGCTGCTTCATGTGCAGGCAGTGTGTGTGCTGAAGATGCCACAGTGTGTGTGCTGAAGATGCCACAGATGGGATGAAGGAATGTGAGGAGATGGAATATACAGCTTGTAGTGTGTTGAATTCTTTCCTGTAGACAAATCCCAATAAAACAGGATCAAATAACAAAGTTATTAATTGGGAGAGACTTCTTATCCTCTTCTCTTGCAATTAATCAATACTCAAGTATACAAAAGAGGACAGAAGGTAGTAGGCTGGAGCTCAATTTTCTGACTGTGTTGGATGGACCAGCTCATAAAATACAGGCAGACTCATGGCTTGGTAAGAATTTCTGCTGTTAAAGGCTTTGGCCTTCTTTAGTCACAGCTGTGTTCCTGCTTATGGAGTCATGAGCTTCACTTGTTTGCTCACACACTCTGGGTCACTGTTAATGGTTGATGTGATAACCCTTTACTTTTTTTTCCATTATAATTTTCTCTTTTTTTTCCCCATTTTTAAAATTCCTTTACTTTTTCTCTTTCATAGTAACAAAAGATCAGCCCAAGGGGATCGTTTATCAGCAATAACCATGGCATTGCAATATGGATCAGAGAGCGATGAGGATGCAGCTTTGGCTGGTAGGAGCTGAAATGCAGTTTCTCTAATTCCTTTCTTTAAAATGTTCACAATGACCAAATCTGTAGAGCTCCTGATAAACTCAGTTACATTTATTTCAAAAATATTTTGCACTCTGTGTGTATTCCTTTGAATCCTACAGCTAGTGAGATAGGGTAGGCCAAACTTGCTGGCATACTTTGAATTTTCTGTGTGTTTCCAAGTATACTTACCCAAGCTTTAGGGAGCTGTTGCCTGGTTTTATTCCTTCTGAAATGGAACAGAAAAGGAGATACTGGAGAAGACATTGGGTGCTCCGTGCAGCAAAAGAGATTGGTAGTGCTGGACTTGTTTCTTTGTTTAATTTTTTGTTTACACTATTTCTTCATTGATGTTTAAAGATGCATCTGTTCAATATGTATTATTGGAGCATTTATTTCTTACCTGGTAATTGAGCTGTACTCTGCACAGTTTTCTAGTGGATGGGTACATAGAATTCTTTTGGATTTTAGCTCTTGCTGTAATGAAAAGCATTTTGATTCCTGGTTAGCTCAGAGTTCAGTTGTTGCTACAGAGCAGCTGTTCTCTGGGAGGTGTGGGGAGTATTTATTAGCTGGGTTTTGCTTGTTTGTTAGCTGTTATTTTTTCAAGTTGCAATGCTGTAAAAACATGTCACTTTTTATGTTTTAGTGATTTAAGTTCTTGCACTGGTTGAACCACTTTCAGGTGCCACCTTTGCTATGGACATTATTGTAATTTTCATGAGACCTCTCTCTGTATGTGAGGCTTTTGCTTTGCTGTTGTTGAAGCTCTCCTATCTTTATTGCATTCACCTAATGCAATGTTATTTTTTTTTGGCAGACGTGTCACCCCCTAAGATTATCTATGCTTCCAGTGTACTACTTGGACAGCCCTGTGCTGCCAATCTCTGGGTGACAAGGGTTTTTCTTTAAACCAAGTGGTATTTTTATTAATTCCTCTGCTCTCTCATTTTTTTCATTCCTCAAACACTTGTTAAAATAAATGAGAACAGGGCTGCATGACTGAACATTAATAGAACTCTCTCCTTGAAACAGAGAGCTGAATCTTTATGAGCTTCTTTGGTTGTAGCTGTTGCCTAAGCAATGAACAATATCAGTTTCCTACTGAGAGTTTATCCTGACAGCTGCAGATGGTGTGATGGAGCTTGTAGAACATTTCCAGCCCCAGTGTACAAGGTTGTGAGCAGCTTCAGCAGCTCCCTTGCTCCTCATTATAAGTCTACAGAGGCAGGCATAGGTGGTCATTATGTATTACTTGCATGTATTTAATTTTGTAAACAAGGGTGTTTTGTTTTTACTGTCTCATTTAGAGATGGTTTAAGACTGGATGCTGCTTTTGGTTTTACTGGCAACCATCTTCAGTTGGACATGGAGCATTCATTTTTGTTTGGGTGCTTTGGGACCACAAAGGAGGCATTGGGGCTTTTTGTGGAATCTGCAAACTGTGGTTGTGGTGACAGCAGCACAAAGGGGCAATAACTGCCTGTCCCTCTCCTCTGCCAGTGCTGGCTGGGGATATGGGACCTGGTGCTACTGCACATTAAAGAAAGTACAGTCTTGCATCAGATTGTTTGCTCTAGAAGAGCAAAAATACTATTATTGCTAAAATAATAATTTATCTATCTTCTAGTCTGAATAATACATTCTTCTTTGGCTCTTAATAGAGCAGGTTTCATTTTGGGAGATCAGTACAAATTTCTAGATATGTAGGAATATATGATGTGTACACATCACTTTTAAAGAACATGCACATCATAATGAAAATGTTTATGGCTATATGTTATGTAAATATAAAAATACAGTAAAACTGTAATACATAAATGTTTTATTTTAGTACATTTTAAAATAACTAATTAATATCTAATTTACTTAGATTTCTTTTTAGTGAATGCCCACTTTCAACACAAAGAAAGTACATTTCTTATTTAGGGTATTGAACTGTTTTGTTGCTGCTCACACACAACAGAGAACAGCAAATACTTGACTATTCCCTTTGTGTTTTCTCTTTCATAGAAACAAGTTATTCTGCTTTTTCAATTTGTTTCTTACTTTTGGTGGAGTACTCAGAACTGAGCAAATTGAGTAAACAGACCAAACTGTTTGAGTAAACTAAACCATAATCTATTTTTGAAACTTCACCTGATTGCAGTGATAGCTCCAGTGGTTTGTTTCTACCTGAGTTATTCTGTAGCTCCTGCTTTGCTGGCTGTGGTGTAGTAGATGCTGGGTCATTAAGTGATGCTGATTGGCATCATTAGGATAATTTTGAGTGTCTCCCCAAGTCAGTAATGCACATCTTCATTGCATGCTTGCACATCTGCTGATGCCTGGTTGTGTTTTAGCTTTGCTTCTGACCCTGGTAGGTCCCACACTCTGAGGTAGATCTGGTGTCAGGCTGCAGAGCAGCAATGACAGCACTGTGTCTGAGTGTCCCCTGGCTTTGTCACCATTTCTGTGTGACCTTACTGAACGTGGATAGAGAGCTTGAAGCTGTGGCAGCCTCCTCTGAGCAGTAATGGAAATGCCAGCTGGAAACCTGGTGTTGGAGACCTGTGTAGCTGAATGACTCAGTGTGTCATCTGCCAGGCTGTCCTTCAGACTCAGAGGGGAAAAGGGGTGAATAATTTAACTCTAGCATGTGCAAAGCCATGTAGATTTTACGTATATCTGTCTGCAAGGTGTAAAGTTACTGTTTATGTGACCTACAAGTGTAGAAGGATTGGCCATTTATTGCTTCCTATCCTGTGTTTCCAGTACTGGTGTTTTCTCCTTCCTGTTGTGTTTCTGTTGTTCATGCAATGTTTCTCCTAATTTTATCTGCAGTAAGTGTTAGCTCTTCATAGTTTTTTTTTTTCATTCATCCTAATCCTGAAACAAGATAACCAAAAAAGTTTGCTATGACATTTTTTAATACTATGAATTTTTCAGGCTTATTACATAATCACTGTAAAACATTTCTTTCTTCTTCATTTGCTGAATATATTAGAGGAGCATCATCAGGCTTTAGTGTCAATTTTTTCCTGCTAAGCTTCACAATTTCGTATTGAGCTGTGATGGATATTGTCTAAAGGATTGCAATAAAGTGCTTTTTTTTGTCAGCTTGAGGCTCATTAGATGTGTGTTGTGTCATTTTCTGAGGTGTGTATCTGACTGCCAGAGAGGGCTTTCCTTTTCTTCTGCTTTAGACCTTTATCCACCAAAACACCCACTCTGAGTTGTCCTGTTAAGTTTCCTGTTTTTCTTTTCTCTCTGTGCAGCTGCTGCTCGTTATGAAGAGGGAGAGTCTGAAGCTGAGAGCATTACCTCCTTCATGGACACTTCCAATCCTCTTTACCAGCTTTATGACACAGTTAGAAGTTGCCGTAATAACCAGGGCCAGCTCATCTCTGAACCCTTTTTCCACTTGCCCTCCAAGAAGAAGTATCCTGATTATTATCAGCAGATTAAAACACCCATTTCATTGCAGCAGATCAGGTAAGAGAACAGAATGCAAACTACATCTGGTGTGAAACTATTCAAGGGTTCCTTTATTCCCAGAGTCTTCTCTTGTGGTCAAGTTGTTGGTACCTAATGCAGTGCAAACACTGCATGTTTGCACCATCTCTCCTCTACATCTGATTGCTGCTTGTTTCAGCTCAGTCTGCATCAGTCTTTAGTTCATCTGTGGTACATGGCTGCTGTTGGGTTTATTTTTCATTGAATTTCATTTGTAATGTGCCTGAAAATTGCCATATGAATAATTCTGAAGGCTAGGTGTGCAGCAGAGATGAAAGCTTTTGCAGAACTCCATTTTTCTTTTTCCCCGACCTGATGGCTTGATTACCTCTTACTGCCACGTTTTTAAAGTTAAAAGTCTTCAGTGTGAATTGTAGGAAGATGGTTGCAATTACAATCCTCCTGTCTAGGTCACTGTGTAACTGTGGAGAATAATTATTTTCATGGTGATGTCCTGGTCTGGACTGAAGCTAGCATTTACAAATCTGTGAGCCATGAAAGGTTTGTGAGCTGCCAGAGTGCAGTTGTCAGATTACAGAGCTGAGTGAAGTGAGCAGTGTCTTTCTTTAGTGGCTCAAGACAAGGCAGTGTGATGGGTGTGAGCAGGGTCCTGGGAGCATTAATAGGCTTTAATGGTGCTGCCCAGCCTCCTGCCCAGTGGCCACTGGGACTCCAGGCCCTGCCCAAGTGCCAGTCCTTTAGCTCCAGTGAGGGAGCACTGCACCCTGCCCTGCTCATCCCTTTGTAATCCACTCTGATGCACAGGTCTGTACATTTTAGTTATACCATAATACAATCTGTCAGACTTGATGTAATAGTTGAATGAGCAGGGTCTTTGTTAAATCAGAAGCTAACAAAGCTGCTTTTTGGTTTTTTATATTGTCAGAGGGTGTTTTGCACGTGCTGGGGAATAAAAGCTGCCACACTGGTTATCTCTCCATCACTGGCTTTAAAGCATTTTTTCTTATGTCTTAGTACAGCTGTAATAGTGGCAAAGAAAGTGTCTTGCCTTGAACAAAGTACAAAATGTACTTGATGAAAAAAAACAATGAAATTAAAAGAATCATTGACAGTTTGTGCCTGAATGTACCTAAAAGTACTGGCTCAAATTATATATAAACAGATTTGTTTGGGAGAGATTTTCCATTACAAATACCCTTGATATCAGTTATAGAACAAATAACTTGCCTTAGAGAGGCAGCTGCATTTCTGCTTTCCTTACAGTGTAGGCAGGTTGCATCTGGCTCTGTGAGCAGCACAGAAATTCCATACCAGTGTATGAAGAACTGTAGAAAAAAGTAACTTGACTTACTGTCTGGGGGCTTAGAAAATAAAAAAAAAGGAACAGCCAGGCTTTTTAGAAATGGTGTGTGAAGCTCACAAATTAAAGTACAATATTTGTAGAATCTAATTTCCTGCAAATTCTGAAATTCAGCTGTCTTAAATTACCTTGTCATCTTCACTTCTTACTATACCTCAAAGGCCTTTAAGTCATGCATATGTACTCTTAATTGATGGGCTTTAGGGAAAACTGAAGCATTTATGGCTTTGCTGATACTGCTAATATGTTCTTGGTATTCAGAACTGCTACTCATTAGGGGTAGAGATTGTTTATGGGGTTTTGGGTGTTTGGTTTTCTGTGGGGTTTTCTCCCTTCTTTTCTTGTGGTGGTGGTTTGGGGATTTTTTTTGAGATGTACATAAATAGAGCATATCTTCTGTTCCCAGATGGGGACAGAAAAGTTCAGTGTCCCAGTGGAAAGCTGAAGGAGGTGGAGTGAAGCCTGCCTTTCCTGTTTCATGTCTCTTGGGCTCGGGCATCTGGCTGCCTCAGCTGTCCTGACAGAGTGAGCTGTGAAATGTGTGGCTGTTGCAAATTTTACAGCTAGTCATGTATTCCAGGGGGGTTTGTGTGTACTAAAAGCAGGAAAAGTCTTTAAAATAATTTGTGATTTCCAGAGGGAGTGTGTGAGTGTGTTTTGGTTTAATGAGCTTTTGCCTATCCCAGCCTCTCAGTCACTTTGAGTGTTATGAACCTCAGTTGTTTGACCTGAGTGCTGATCCTGAGCTGTTCCTGGGTGTGGGAGGTAATCATGCTGATGGCTTTTAGATGTCTCCTGATTTCCTCCTGGCTTTCTGCTCACAGAATCACAGAACAGCTGAGGCTGGGAGAGAAACCATCCTGCCCAAGCCCTATGGCAGGGCCACCCAGAGCCTGGTGTCCAGACTGTGTCCAGTCAGGTTGTGATGGTCTCCACATCCTCCCAGGACAGCCAGTGCTAGTGTTTGACCACCCTCACAGTAAAAACCATTTGTGTTCAGCTGGAATTTCATGTGTTCCCCTTTGTCCCACTCACCTCTTGCCCAGTCAGTGGACACAGCTGAGGTAACCTTGGCTGTCCCTTCATTCCCTCCCACCAGATGTTGAGCACGTTGAGGAGAATTCCCTGCCTCAAAGCGGGCAAAGCTCATAGCTGGAGAACAAGAAAACCCTTTTTAAAAAGAAAGGCATGATGCTGGCAAGGCTATGGCTTTGACATGTTGTGAAAGTGCCTAATGCAGAGTTGACATTGCTGGGGAAGAGTAATTCTGTTAATTACAAATAACCACAGGAGCAGTCAGGAGAAGGTGCAGGAGAATGAGTTCAGTTACCAAGTGCACAAGTGCTAGATCCTGGCAGGCTTACAAGAACACTGTTCCTTATTAAATTTTACAGTGTTGGGAAGTATGATTCCCTAGGCAAGTGGGTCAGGCTTTTTTATCCCAGAGGAGGAAGGTGTGCCAGGGAATTCCCTGGCAGCAGCTCTCTGAAACACATGTGGGAGTACAGGCACTGAAATTGGTACCTTCATGACACACCCTGGTGTCTTGTGCTCCTGGGGCTGCAGCTGATGTTTAAAAATGTGCATGGATCTGGTGTCAAACACACTTGGGTTTGTGTGATAGCTACTTTTTGGGGAATTCAAATAAATTTTTCTTAATGAGTGTGATCCTTTTTGGACAGTGCTCTGTGACACAAGAATTTAAATGTTGCGTTTTTGTGATGTGTTGGGGTTCTCTTGAATTTTATGGTGGCTCTTGGTGGTTTTGGATTAGTTATAAATAATTTGAGTGGAGCTTGTAGTAAATGTCATCACCTGGTCAAGCACATTTTGCCATATAACTTGATCAGTTTTAGCAATATGGCAAATCAAAAAGTGGAACTAATTTTGGAGTATAAGAGACTGGTGCCTGGGCTAAAGTTTGAAGGATTTATGGAGAACTTCTGTATTTTTGTTTGCTTGATTCATGAATGAATCAATTGGGAAGAAAAAATGATGTCTCTAATATTTTGAATACACTGTAAATTTTCACTTTATCTGAGATTTAGGGGTTCTTTCATTCCTTTTGTCACTTAATATAACTTATTATTTTGTGAATATTGTATATTTTTGAAATCTTCTGTTTGTGTAACCAGTTTTCCTACCTTAGGAAGTACTTTCAGTGCATGTTTTAGGTTTATAAAATCACAGGTTGAAGTAAAGAAGATTCCCAATGTATTTTAGAAGAAGACTGTCATCTTCAATAGGACATTTGTCAAATGCATTTCTTGATCCCACTCATTCTTTGTTAGTGGGTTGTTTTTCCCTGGAGAGGCAGGACTAGCACTTCACAATTTCTGAATAAAAGAAAATAAGTTGCATAACTGATCTTATCCTGGTGTTTGAATGTTTTTCAATAAGAAATTTTTAGGCTGTTTGTCTCATAAATGGATCTTTTGGTTATATGGAAAGAGTATGTCTCACCTTCAGTCCTTGCAGATATTCCCCTTGGAAGGACTGATGAGTTTGCAGTAGACATTTTAGGGAGCTGAGTGCCAACTTACAGTGTTCTTTTAATTAATATTCTGATTTCAACCAAATTAAATGTCATATCAATGTTGTTTTGGGCTTAGTGGCCTTATGAAACTGTACCCTTACTTTTAAACTTTTTTTCTTCATTTTGCAAAGGTAATTTTGTTTAAAAGGAAATTCTTTCTAGTTTTACTCATGCTTTCAGGTACCTGTCAATAATTTTCACAGAAATTTGTCTTAGTTTCTAGTATATGATTTGTGTTATGTTGGCAGTGGCTTTCTGTAGAGCCGTGAGTTCAGTTAGTTTCATCCTCACTTTGTGAAATAAACTGATGTTTATAAAATCCTTTGTTCCCGAGATTGGTGAGATGGCTTGTTAAAAATTTATTGTGGAGCTGTTCCTCATCCTCTAAATCCAGAGAAGTCATGATGCTTGAGTTCTGCTGAGTTTGAGTGTAATTAAATCTGTTCAAAGTACTTATGTAAATAACCTACCTAATTAATCATCCTATTGTTTGCTGACAGCAGTACAGAGAATGGTAGGAGAGGAGGTTCTTTGCAGGCTAGAACAGGGTCACTTCTGTGCCTGTTCATTTTTCATTCCTCACATCCCTGGTTTGGAGTTGCCACTTTCCAAACCATTCCAGACCTAAGTCTGGGTTTCTACTTTTGCTTCAGGCTTTGATGAGCACAGCTGTGAATGTAAATGGTTTGCTTAAAATCAGATGGCCTGCACCTTGGTTGTTGGCTAGTGGATAAGCACATGGTGGTAGGAGCAAGCTAGGGAGTGAAAGGTTTTCTATTAAATTTATTTCGTGGTAGTGATGGTGCTCCATCGAGCAGGGACACATTCAGCCAGGTGCTGCAGAAACAGGCTGGGTTTAAAGGTGGTGTGTGACTGGTGAATGTGCAGGCAGGAGGGGGAGGAAGCTGTGTTGCAGCTGTGACAGGCTTTGGGGCGCTGCAGATTAGTATTTTCTGCTGTGTGTAATGAAGTATTGGAAGGTTTAAAAAGGGTGTCTAGAGCTTCCAGCATTGTTCAAGAAAACTCATTAAGTTAAGCATTAACTCATGTTGATTCATGTGTTTAGCATATGAAAATGACTTTGTTGTTGTTACTCCTCTTCTAAGTGTTTTCAGGTGAAGTGCACTTTGCAGGTATCACCAATCAACAGCCACAGATTGGAGGGTTTACCAGAAGAGGTGCTGGGTGCTTTTGGCTCTCACTGAAGATGAGTGGAATTGATGGAGGGAAGGCAGCGTTTGGGGCTGTGCAGAGCTGGCCTGGCCTGAGGTCAGGGCTCAGGGGCACTGCAGCAGTGTCAGCAGCCTGTGCTGCTGCCTCACCTGTAACATCTCACCCAAGAATGAAAACAGGACTTCGGTCTCCACAACTTCCAAAATTACTGAAACCATTCTTTGAGGAGATATGTTTCCCTAATATGGTTACAAGTGGAAGATATTACTAGAGTATCAAAAAGTAAATCCCATTTCTGTACTTAGAGCTCATGGCCTATTGCTTTATCATGAAAATGAAGATATTAAAGAACTGTGTTGCACTGTGTAACTAGTGAAATAGCTGACTAGTATTTCTCTTTTGCAGAACCAAGCTGAAGAACCATGAGTATGAAACTTTAGATCAATTGGAGGCTGATCTGAATTTGATGTTTGAAAATGCCAAGCGCTACAATGTCCCCAATTCTGCCATCTATAAAAGGGTGCTGAAAATGCAGCAGGTTATGCAGGTAAGTGGAGGAGAACAAGCAGAAGGATATAACTTCACATGTAAATTCATTTCTCTAATGGGTATTTTTCCAAAATAATTTTTAATTAGAATTGTATTTGCAGAAGTATTTTCTTGTTTAGGGGGAAGTATGGGAATGGAGAGCATCATGAAGTGATTTTTTCCTCAGCACACCTGCTGCCTTCTGTGATTTTTTTCAGTCACTTTATTCCTTGCTGTGACTCCTAACCTAGTTAAATTGAGAGAAAATTGATGATGTAGGGTTTTTTTGGAGTTTGCCTTTAATTGACTTTCAGATTTCATTAAGTGTTCCAGCTAAGTGCTCCAGCTAAGTCTGAAATGGCATTGTTTTCAAGTTGGTTCCTCAGAAGTTGTTCTGTCAGTTAGAAAGAACTATACTGCTCTTTAATTCTGTTCTGTAAGTGTCCAGCAATGAGTTTGGCTTCAGGCATTTGTTCTTTTTTCAGGCAAAGAAGAAGGAGCTTGCTAGGAGAGATGACATTGAGGATGGGGACAGCATGATTTCTTCTGCCACTTCTGATACTGGAAGCTCAAAAAGGAAAAGGTACCTGCTTCTGTAGTTCCTGCAGGCCATAACATTGCTGCGTCTCTTTTTGTTACAGAGAGTATTAAACCATGGTTTTTAGCATTTGTGTAAGGATTTGTAATTCTGAAACATCATTAAGTGTTGAGTCTAGTTAATTCAAAACTATTTGCTGACTATTAATTCCCTGTTTTGGTCTATTAGTTGGCCGTTGTCAACATCAGTTCAATAAGTAAAATGGGCACTGTAATTGCACTGAACTAGGTGATTTTGCCAGTGAATTTCAGGATTTTTTTGGGAGAGTTGTTTTATTTCAGCCTGACAAATAGATAAACTGATTACAAGAGGTTGATTACTGAGGGTCCTGTAACATAAACCAAGTTCCCAGTGATTTGCAGTAGACTCTTCTATTGGGCATAATAATGCCTTGTGGAAGGTGTTCTTTGTGGTGATGGCTGTTTTGTAATTGATACTAGTGATGCATTTCACTCCAGCAAAAGGTAGTTTCTCTAGTCTGCCTTATGGTGTCATTTAAAGTAAAGTTCAGCTCAGATAATATTGCAGTGGTAGCAACAGCCAGTGTAAAATTGTAATTCCGCATCTTTTTTGATGTTGCTTATGAACATTGGCTTCCTGGATATTTATTTCTTGTTTTGTCAAAGGAAGAACGGTTGTGGAGGGAAGGAGGGAGTGGAGTAGAGCATCAGCAAAGAGTCACTGAAGAACAATCAAATAAGTGCAGAAATGTGCACTCATTAAAAAGCTTCAGAGAGAAAATATGAACATGGATTTAGGAGGTGATGCAGTCTAGGGATGCTGGGAAGAAGAAATGGAAAGGAAAGGCAGATCACAGAACCAAGTAATCAAGAAGGAACAAATTACAAAAATCATTAGCTTTGTGATCTTCAGATTCAAAAAGAAGTACTAACCTAATCAAGCAAGTCAAATTGTCATCAGAGTCCTTTTAACCCCATGTTGCTTTTGATCACCTTGTGCCAGACACTACTGAAATGCTTAAAAGGAAAAAAATCTGTCAGGCCCTGTCATCTAAGAACAATAAAAGAGGAAAGGGAACAAGGGATTTCCCATGTTGGTAGGCAAGGGAGATCAAAATGATGCCTGAAGAGCACCTGGAAATGCTTTTGATGTTGTCAGTTCAATGCTTGTTATCCATTCATTTGCTGAATGATAGCAAGGAAAAGATCATAAATGCTCCTGATTACAGAAGTGAAGCAGTAAGAGGAATTCCAAAATGTTTCTGGAAAAGGAAACCAATAACCCATACAAAATTCATCCTATTGGGAAAATAAGTTACCCAGAAGAAAGTTGTTTGAATGTCCCCTTTTATGTATCAGATACATGACACGAATCTTGAGTATTGGCAGGCCTTTTGCTGTTTCTGCTTTGGTTTTGCTTTTCCTATATCTGTTGAAATGAGTGAGAAAAACCTGGAAACACATTAAAATGGGGGATTTGGCAGCATGTCTGTGTTCTGGCATTGCTCACCTGCTAGTGGGAACAACTAACCAACATTTGCCAGCAGTGGTAATGCTTAGCCTATAGAACATATATTTTGAGTTTTCTTTGTTGTTAGTTTTGTTTCATTATTTTCCTGATCTCACCAAGGAGTAAGAGATATCTGAGCATGAGACTGCTGAATTAGGTATATTTTAAATGTGTAATGAAAAGATGCACATCATGGGAAATCTGTGCTGCAGTTTGGTTTCTCATAAGTTGTACTGGGATATTTAGCACATTCTGCAATTGAAGTTAATTTTTTGTGGTGGTTGTTGTCTTTGCAGAAAATGTAATAGTCAAAGTTATAACTACCTGAATAAGTCTTAAGGAGGTTGCAGATCTGTATCTGAGCTGAGACTACACATTATTGACATAAATTTTCTTCTCCCTCATTTGATTTACTTATAGGCCATGTACTATGTGTGCAGGGAGCCATGTACTTTTCTGTGATAAGCTGTGTCTTGGTTGTGCTGTCAGATTTCTTGAGACAACCATAACAGCTACACACAGGGTGACTGTAACATTTACACTTGGGGGATAGCATGTACCATTTTCTACCTGGGTTTGCAGTCTTGGTGAGCTTTATTGACTTCAGACTTCATTTGGATTGACAGATATTTAAGCACTGCTTTCTACTATATCCTTGATGTCCTTACTTGGTACTGAAGAATGTACAAAATTTCTCTGAGATAAATATCTCATGTGTTTGATATTCTGTGTTCACTAGAAGTAATTGTTAAGGTCCTGACTGGTGGTTTTTACCCTGTTCACTCTGGATCTTGAGCTCTTGGATTCAGATGCCTGATCCTGACTGGTTTGTTTTCTCTGCATCTGCAAAGTGTTTAGAGTTCCTTTTGGCCTTTGCACTTTGAAAAATGAGTTAGTTGGTTTATTTTATAGAACACTTGAACTCAGGGTCAATGAGAGAACAATAATCTCAAAGAGTCATTTCCTGTTTCTGTGTCAGGCTCCTGATTGTGATGCTGTTGTCATTTGCAAATTCTCGTCTTAATGTTGAACTTCTTGTGTGTGTTGAGGTGGTTCTGGTTGTCTCTTCATGGTGGAGGGTAACACCATTTTGATAATGGTGTTGGAACTGGGGCTAAGAACCCCTGACGTATTCTTTTCCTTTGTGTTCTTAACCCCACAGTAAAAAGAACATCCGGAAGCAGCGGATGAAGATCTTGTACAACGCGGTTCTGGAAGCTCGAGAGCCAGGCACAGGCAGGAGGCTCTGTGATCTGTTCATGGTTAAGCCATCCAAAAAGGACTATCCTGACTACTACAAAATTATCCTGGAGCCAATGGACCTGAAGATGATAGAGCACAACATCCGCAATGACAAGTACGCGGCGGAGGAGGCCATGATCGAGGACATGAAGCTCATGTTCCGCAACGCCAGGCACTACAACGAGGAGGGCTCCCAGGTACTCCCTGGGGCCAGCAGCTTCTCTCTGCTGCTTTGCACACATAAACTGCTCTTAGGATGCTTTCACTTTGACTATGACACGTAGTAATTATTGTAATTATTTATTGAATTAAAGTAGAAAGAACTTCTGAGGAAGGCTGTCTTAGAAGGAAAACAGCTTTGTTTTCATGGAAGTGGAGAGTGTAGGAGATCAGACTAGAAGACATGACTTGTTTAGTTTAGCAAAATGAGTCTGAAAGCGATATGGTTTTCATTTACAGGCATATTGTTGGGTGTGTCTATATTGTGATGTTTCTCAGGCAGTAGGAATAATGTGAAACAGGGTGGCAGTGGTTAGAAACCTCCAGCTGTTTCTAATAAGAACCTTGGTCAGCAGCTGCACTTCATCACCAGGACTGGGTTTGAAGACCCAGGACTGTTCTAGTCCTTTGTACCTTGGTGGAATCTCAGTGGTTCATGGGATCTTTCATTGCTCAGCAGAAGGGTTTGGTGAGCAAGTTGATAACACAGCTACCCCTTGCCATTTTGTAGTCTTTGGAAGAGAGAAGTATCTTCACTGAATAATTTTTTCAACAATTGTAGCTCCCTGATTCAGAGGGTGTCATCAGCTCTGCTTACCTATGTCAGTTAAAAAGAAAGGCTTATTTATGAAAGGTACACTTTAAAGAAAATACTCCATTTTGCTTTCAGCTTTTCCAAACTAACATTGAAGTGTTTCTTAGGAGCTAGTTCTTAACTAGTAAACACAGTAAACCTTGTTTCGGTTGGATTTTGATTACTTTACTGATTAATAGGTGTACAATGATGCCCATATGCTGGAAAAGATCCTTAAAGAAAAAAGAAAAGAGCTGGGACCCTTGGCTGAAGATGATGATGTTGCATCCCCTAAACTAAAGCTAAGTAAGACAACCTTGTGCATTGCCTTGTCTCATTTCAATACTTACAATACAATAGAGGTGAGCAGATCTTCCTTTTAGAATAGACATGTTCTGCACAGTGTTAACAGTTGTCAACACTGACAAGGAAAGTAGAATTATGTTTTCAAAATCTTGATAGCAATGGCATGTCTGTAGTGTACAATAGAATTAAGTTGTTGCATGTAGTGTTTTCTAAGAAAGTAACTTAGAGTGAAGAAAAAACTTGGGAATGAGTGGAAGGATTAAGTCATACAGTGTTATCCAAATGTTAGGTGATGCATTGTGTGCTCAGTTAAGTAAGGGCTTCTCAAATTGAGCCAATCTCTTAATTTCACTGGTTAAATGTCTGGGATTTCCACAGAATGATTAAAAAAAAGTGAACTCTGTTTGGCAGATTATTGAAGGCCATGAAGAACATGGAAGTGAAGTTCCTCGAGCTGTTGCCCTTACAGCCTTGCTACTGCTCAAATCTTACGTTGTCTTAATAGGTCTTCAGAACTGAGCAAACTGAGATGGTTAAAATTGCACAAAAACCTTAAAGAAAATAACTGCACACAGTCCTCTTGCAAATTAAATGTACAGCTCCTAGGTAAAGTACAGGTGTAGACTTAGAGTCTGCAGTGCAGTAACAGAGATCCTGAATTAGTCAAAAAGCCAACCTGATAATCCCATGAGAGGCCTTAATTTACATTTTACTTATAATAATCCTTTCTAATTTGGTATAGACATGTTATAAAGGAGTCTGATAATATTTTGAATACTTAATTTTAGTGATAGCAAAACCCTGTGATGACAGGATTTTTATCAGCTGCAGAGACAAATTCATGGAGAGCTGTAAAACCAAAATGAGTTTAGAGGAGTTTGTTAATGCTGTTAGGTAGGAAAAGATGTTTTCCATGTTGAAGCCTGAGGAGGCCTTTGCCAGGTGGAGCATGGAGCAACATATTCTGTATTTGCCAAAAAGAACATTAAAAAAAAATTCATAGAGCTATGAAAAATAAAGGAAGCTGCAGCCTGGAACGGGCTCTGTGTTGTGAGGCTTCTGCTCACGCCATGAAGTGGTTCTCCCATGAACAATTCTCTGGTGGAAACTAGAGATGGACAAAGAAACATGCAAGCTCTCAGCTTTGTCATTTTAACTCCTTTTTTGCTTTTGTCATGCTAGGTAGGAAAAGTGGTATTTCTCCCAAAAAGTCCAAGTACATGACTCCAATGCAGCAGAAGCTGAACGAGGTGTACGAGGCCGTGAAGAACTACACGGACAAGCGCGGGCGGCGGCTGAGCGCCATCTTCCTGCGGCTGCCCTCCCGCTCCGAGCTGCCCGACTACTACGTCACCATCAAAAAGCCCGTGGACATGGAGAAGATCAGGAGCCACATGATGGCCAACAAATACCAGGACATCGACTCCATGGTGGAGGACTTTGTCATGATGTTCAATAACGCCTGCACGTACAATGAGCCGGAGTCTTTGATTTATAAAGATGCCCTGGTACTCCACAAGGTTTTGCTTGAAACTCGGAGAGAAATAGAAGGAGATGAGGATTCTCATGTGCCCAATGTCACTTTGCTGATTCAGGAACTTATCCATAACCTCTTTGTATCTGTTATGAGCCACCAGGATGATGAGGGCAGGTGCTACAGTGACTCCTTAGCTGAGATTCCTGCTGTTGATCCCAACTTCCCAAATAAACCTCCTCTGACTTTTGATATTATCCGAAAAAATGTTGAAAATAATCGCTATAGAAGATTGGACTTGTTCCAGGAGAACATGTTTGAGGTGCTGGAGAGGGCACGGAGAATGAACAGGTGAGGAAACCCTTATTTTTCAGGTATCACCTGAAGGTGATAGGTATCAGCCTTTATCACAGGCTTGCATTTAATGTTAGACAAATGCTGAAGTTTTTTGAGGTGTTTGCTTTACTTGTTATGGGTGTTTGGAAAACTAAATCTCAAAAGCTCTATCAGGTCTTCAGTGGAACATTTGCTTTGATTTGAAACCAAGGAAGGAAATAGTTTTCTAGTAAGAGATCATTTTGACAATCTTCCAAAGGAGCACCTTATGACAAAAATGTTCCTGCTAACTTTGAAATTGAAGAAGTGAAGAGAGCTGTTCTCTAACTGTTCAAATACTGAATTACTCTTTTGGAGCAGTCACACTTGGTTGAGTTATGGTGCAAAAACTATGAACACTTGCAACTTCTTTTAGTGTTTTGCTTGAATTCGGTAGCCTTTTTGGGAATGTGCAAGTGAGAGCTTGACTGTGGAGAGAGGAGGTAAAAAATGGTCTTAAAACATTTACTAAGAGGAGTATGGATAGTTAAAATAAGTCACTTTTGTTAATAGTACTGTTATTACTCAAGTTTTCAGAAGTTAACAGATTGTAGAGGTCTAGTGACAAGTAGCCTTGGTCACAACTAGTTACCTTTGATTTTCCTGGCATTTCAGGACTGGTGTATACCAAAATACTCTGGTGGGTAAACTATAATGCAGATTGACAGTGGACTAACAGGTGTAGCTTCACTTAATGCTTCATGGCTTCAAGCCAGTCTGCTGCTGCTTATGAGCAAACAGAGAAATCCATTGTCAGAGTGAAACTTTCAATTGATCACAGAGTGGTGATCAATTGAGTGGTGATCAGAGTGGGTGTGTTTAGGCTCCTGTTTTACCCTGTACAGAGAAATCCATTGTCAGAGTGAAACTTTCAATTGATCACAGAGTGGTGATTGATGGGTGTGTTTAGGCTCCTGTTTGACCCTGCACAAACTGTGTTTTTACCCTGGTGCTCATGTTTTTGGACAGGACTGATTCAGAGATCTATGAGGATGCAGTGGAACTTCAGCAGTTTTTCATTAAAATTCGAGATGAATTGTGTAAAAATGGAGAGATTCTGCTGTCACCTGCTCTCAGCTACACTACCAAGCATCTTCACAACGATGTAGAAAAGGAGAAGAAGGAAAAGCTGCCCAAAGAAATAGAGGAGGATAAGCTCAAAAGGGAGGAGGAGAAGAGAGGTACCTACTCTTGTTTCATTAATTTTGAATGTACCAGATGAAAAATGTACCCACACATATAATGTGTTGGTGCAGCTTTGCCTGCTGAAAGGACCTCAGTAGTTTGGTTGTCCCCCAGTCTTTTATTTTCAAGTTATGAGAGATTTATTTTGTTTTGATCTTTATCAGTTGGGACAGAGAGCTTTTAAGAAAGAGATGTAGGTAGATATTATTCCTATGTGAACTCTTTAATACATTGGGGTACCAGTATTATTTCAAGGATATTATAAAAGAAAGCAGTAGTTTTTTACTTTGGATTTCTGCTCATAATAAACTTAACAATGAATATTCCCATTGACCTTTTAGTAATTTTCTTTTTGACAAGTACTGATGGTATTGTTTATGATCATGCTTTTAACACTGCTGAAGAACTGAGGTTTGATAAGCCTTTTGTGTTTCGGCTACTGTGGATGTGCAGAGGAGTGGGCTTGCACTGTTTTGTAGGGCATGAAGCGTACCCTGCAGGTCCTTTATTTCACAGTTCCTGGTTGTTTGTCTGTGCTCCATTGTGCACCATGCTTAAAGGAATAAATAAGCTCTCCAGCTGCGCCTTTCCACAGACAGGAGCACAGCTGTTGGCAGTTTTGTCCACGTATCATCTTTCTAACATGGTTGATCTTCCCTCATAGATGTCAGCACAGTAAATAAAGCTCAAAGTGAGGCACTGACATCAAGAATCTTGTCTAACATAGAAATGTGACATTACTAACATCTGCTTTTCCCTTTTTGAAATAAGAAGCTGAAAAGAGTGAAGATTCCTCTGGATCAGCTGGGCTGTCGAATTTGCATCGGACCTACAGCCAGGACTGCAGCTTCAAGAACAGCATGTACCATGTGGGGGATTATGTGTATGTGGAGCCTGCAGAGGCCAGCCTGCAGCCTCACATCGTCTGCATCGAGAGGCTGTGGGAAGATTCAGCTGGTAAGGATTCCTTACTGCAGGAAAACACTGGGGTGAAACTTACTATTATTATTTTAAGCTTCCAATTTGATTTTTTTCCCCTGTGTTACTTATTTTATTTGCGGAACTGTTTGAGCCAGTGAGTATTTTTTTGTTGTTGTTTGTGAGTTGCTTTTTTCTAAAGGATATCACAAATAGAAAATTCTTGGGACAGCGTGGACTTTTTTGGTGTTCATTTCTGCGTACCCTCAGTTGCTTTTTTCTAAAGGATATCACAAATAGAAAATTCTTGGGACAGTGTGGACTTTTTTTGATGTTCATTTCTGCCTACCCTGAAATTGTAAGCCTTGCAGGGATGGGATTGAGTGGGATGGACTCCTTGTAATTTAGGTGCAGAAGAACACTGTTTTTCTGTGCTGAGAAATCTGAACCAAAGATGGGCACAGGTTTGCTTTGATTTAGAAAAATAGTACATATTTGTAACTTCTTTATAAATTGTTGCTATCAATTTGAGTAGTTTGTCACAGCATAAAATCAAAGAAATTGTTTTTTAAAAATTTAATAACAGTTACCTGAGATTCTTTAAATAATCAGGTGATTGTTGTGTGGACTTCAAAGCCATTTCAAACCCTGAAAGTTGAGATCTATAAATAAGAACAAATTTCTCCTTTATTTTGCTGAGTCAGGTTTTACAGGAGAAATAACAATTGGCAGGCTTTTTAAAAAAAACTTGTTTTCCTTTTCTGGAAAGTTGAATATTGCCCTGTTTAAAAGCAGATTGCTCCTAGTATAAATGACTACATAGCTATTTGATTAATCAGCTAATTGTTCTTACTTGGCTCATGCACTAGAGAATGTCATTTTACATTTTTTTCTTTCTATCTCCCTTCTTTTTTTGTTGTTTTCATTTTAAAGGAGAGAAATGGCTCTATGGCTGTGTAAGTAATATTATATTTTTTTCTTTCTATCTCCCTTCTTTTTTTGTTGTTTCCTATTTTAAAGGAGAGAAGTGGCTCTATGGCTGCTGGTTTTATCGACCAAATGAAACTTTCCATCTTGCAACAAGAAAATTCCTGGAGAAAGAAGTTTTTAAAAGTGATTATTACAGTAAAGTTCCTGTTAGCAAAATTTTAGGCAAATGTGTGGTCATGTTTGTCAAGGTGAGAGACTGTTCAGACTAATTTATAAAACAAGTAATGCTTTCTGCTATTTCCTGTAGAGCTGTAGGCACTCTAACAGAGAGACATTCCAGTAATACCTAAATAAAATAGGTGTTGCTTCTGTGGGCTGTTTGGGTCTTCCTTTGCTTCCTGAGATATGTGGTTCACCCGGGTGCTGGAGTTGCCCTGTGCTGGTTGGTTTGTGGTTATGGTCACCCCTGGCTTGGTGACCGTGTCCTTTTCACAAGTCAAAGCTCAGAAATCTTGTGAAAGTGATTTCAGGCTGCAGATCTTGTGTTGTTAGTGCACTGCATTGGGAAATGAATAAAACTTAACTTTTCTCACATGCCAACCTGTACTGAATTAGCTCCTTCTCCAAAGGTGGGATCTCTTGTGTGGTGTTATTCTTAGTAAAACTCGGACATCAAACTGGAAGAAGAGAACTCAGAAAAAAGGCTTCTGACAGAAGCAGAGAAAAAACTGAAGCCATGAGAGGGAGTTCAGTGTGTGTCTGTGGAGTGTAGGTGTTGCTGAAATACTTAATATTTTTCCTTCAATCTGCAGGAATATTTTAAATTGTGCCCTGAAAACTTCAGAGATGAGGATGTCTACGTGTGTGAGTCGCGTTATTCTGCGAAGACAAAGTCTTTTAAAAAGATTAAACTGTGGACTATGCCTGTGAGCTCTGTCAGATTTGTCCCACGAGATGTGCCCCTGCCTGTGGTCAGAGTTGCTTCTGTGTTTGCCAATACAGACAAAGTAGATGAGGAGAAACACAGTGAGACACTGGAGGACAGTAAGGTGGGAGAAAGTATCCTTCATCTTGAAAAGGTATGCAAGGGGAATGTGGATTGTATTTGACAGATAGAGAATGACAAAATATTAGCCCTCATGGCTTGGGTTTCACCACATCCAGACACAATAAAATATAAATGAATATAATACTTCTGTTATAAATTATATTACAGGCATTTGTAAATTAACATAATCAAAATATAAAAAGACATCACAGAAAATAATAAACGGTGTAAATATTTGTTACAAACCTCTTTCTTGTGATCATGTGATGGGATTGGTTTGGGTTTTTTACCACTTCAGAAAATCACACTTTTACTGTAAAGCCTGCTCTAAGCCTAAAAACCTGTAGAACTAAAAGTCTGATTTTAGTTCATGGCAGTGCTGAAATGCTTTATTGTGTAGCATTTCAGTAAAACAGTCAGTAGCTAGGCAGCAGTAAGTAACACATATATTCTATTGTTTGTGGCCTGTTTGTGGTTGATAAGTAAGTAGTTTGTTGTCAAAATGCTTAAGAATATTTCTGTCCAACACAGTAGATAAAATGGTTCATTTATTATACCTAGAGTAAGAAAACAAATAAATTTAGGTAAGTGTGTTAAAATCAGTTAAATTTAATACATTTTGTCTGAAATAAATTTAGAGCCATGAAAAAATAAGAGACTCCTAAAATATCATAAATCACTAAAAAAACCCCATGAAAAATCCACTTTGCATTTTCTAACCTGAGAACACAGTACCCAGCACAGCCATTGTCAACTTTTGTCTGACACCTAGTGTGTGTTAGTATATTTATTCACATCATGGCAAAAGATGGAATTAATTCTTCTGAGAGAATGAAAACTCATAGGATCTCCTTCCTTGCCTTGGTGAGACAGTCTGTGTTTCCTTGGCTTTCTGGAATCCCTAGCTGAAAGATGGACTGAGGCACAATTTGAGTTTTTACTAAAAAGTAAGAAATTAAATAGGGCAGATGGTATGAATTTGTAAGCAGTACATGGAGTGTTCACGTTATTGTATTTGAATCATTACATTTTTGTGTCTGTTAGCTTGGCCATATATTTAGTTCTTGCTTCCCAAGCACTTTATTGGGCTTTAAACCATCAAACTGACAAGGCTTGGTTTGTCCAGTTTACTTTGAAGCCCTAGAACAAAAGAAAAAGACCTGTAAATTACTATTCTGGCAAAATTAGAGCTTTGTGAAGTGGGAAAGCTTGTGACAGACATGGAGGTTAACTTTGGCTTTGCAGTTTTAATTCTGGAAACTTTTGCACACACATCTCTGCTTAGTGCTTACCTGTTATTGTTGACATAAAGATAGAGCAAAGCCTTTTGCTGGTACCTGACATCTCTTTATTTCTGTGCTTGGTTTTTCTCCTTCCTCAAGTTTCTAAATGCTTCTTCTCCTGCAGGACAAGGAAGATGTTCCAGTAGAAATGTCCAATGGGGAACCTGGTTGCCATTACTTTGAGCAGCTCTGCTACAATGACATGTGGCTGAAGGTTGGGGACTGTGTCTTCATCAAATCGCACGGGCTGGTGCGGCCTCGAGTAGGGAGGTAGGGGCAGCTTCTTTGTTTGCAGTTTACAGCTGGAAAAATAACTTGGATAAAAGAGGGGCTGGTTGCAAAAAAGAATAAAAGAAGGTGGGAAAAAAAGTGAGGGAAGTGTTACAAGATTTTGATAGATTGAGGTGGAATTTTAGCTGCCTAATAAAAACCTGGTCTGGCTGTATGGTTGGAATTGGCTGTTCTGTATTCATCTTCCACTGATGGTCTTCCATCAGTGAACATCCTGCTGCCTCATTTGGGAGAAATGGCCTTTCATTTATGTTGCTGGGTTGGTTTCTTTGCAGAATTGAGAAGATGTGGGTGCGAGATGGAGCTGCATATTTCTTTGGTCCAATCTTTATACATCCTGAAGAAACTGAGCATGAGCCAACTAAAATGTTCTACAAGAAGGAGGTGTTTTTGAGTAACTTGGAGGAGACCTGTCCCATGACTTGCATTTTGGGTAATTATTAACAGCTTTAATCTGATGGACATCTTCTTTTGCTACCCAGTCTGAAGTGATTGAAGGCTATGTGTAGGCTTGATTCCAAGTACATATTTTTCATTGAGAGAGGGAGGAGATACTATTCAGTGAGTTTCTAATATGCATTCCTGCTTGTGGGACATGTGATGAGAATTCACTATAAGGAAGCTTTTTTACAATAAGGGAATTACATGTATGATCTGAAAGTGAACGTTGCAGCCAGAGAACAGAAAATTCCATTATTCTTGCATATTAATGTAATTACTCCAGCACATATTACCTGCAAAGTTAAGGGAGGAGGAGGAGGTTGAAATTTGATTTGTGGCAGAAGATGATGGCTGTATACTTTGTTTTGGAGTTATAATGCTGTGATAAATATGATAACTGACAGTGATCATAGGAGCTTGTGATTTTGTGGGTTCTCTAGGTCTTAAAAGAAATCCAAAAGCTGCATTAAGTTGCTGTAGGTTTCTTGTGAGTGGCATTTGATTGGAATATCAATTGATGTATTTTCCGTAGTTGCGCCAAATGCCAGGAATCTTCCAGACTTACAAGACAGGCAAAAAAATGGACTTTCCACACTTCTAAAAGATAATCTGCAAATGTGGCTGCCTTCTTACCCAGCTCTTTCATTTCTGCAGGAAAGTGTGTCGTTCTGTCATTCAAAGACTTCCTCTCGTGCAGACCAACAGAAATCTCCGAAAACGACGTTTTTCTTTGCGAGAGCCGCTACAATGAAAGCGACAAACAAATGAAGAAATTCAAGGGGTTGAAGAGGTTTTCACTGTCTGCGAAAGTTGTAGATGATGAAATATACTATTTTAGGTAAAAATGTGAGGGGAATGAGGGGGTCACCTGTGCACTCTTCTGGATTGTAATGGACTGGCAGCTAAGCCCCCACCCAGCCTCTTGGTCACTGCCCCACAGTGGAATAGGGGAGAGAATCTGCAGGGCAGAAGGAAGAAAAACTCCTGGCTCAAGTTAAAAACAGTTGGAAAAGTGCAGCAAAGCTACATGCACAAACAGAGCAAGATAAGGAATGAATTCCCTACTTTTCATCAGCAGGCAGATGTTTAGCTGTTTCCTGAAAAGCAGGGCCTTGGCACATGTCATGGTTACTGGGAAAGACAAATGCCATAACCCTGAATATACCCTGTCCTCTCCTTCTCCTCGTATTTTATTGCTGAGCACAGTGTCAGAGTATGAAATATCCCCTTGGCTGGTTTGGTTTAGCTGTCCTGGTTGTCTCCTCTCCCTAATCACTGCCCAGCCCCAGCCTGCTGGGGCACAGATTGGGGAAAAGGAAAGGCCTTGAGGCTGATCTGTTCAGCACTAATTACAGCAGGCTAGCACCTCTCAGCTGCTGTGCAGGGAATTAACCCCATCCCAGCCTGACCCAGGACATCCACAGAAGTCAGAGGTGTTATTTTAGATAACCACACTCTTGGGAAGAAATCCAGATAGCATCAGTCTTTTTATGGTCTTAATACCAATGGATGTTTTCTTTTTCTTCCTCTGACTTCAAGAAAAGTCATTACTTTATCAGATTGGTGCATTCTCTTGGAGATTGTGAAAATACTTAAGTCCTCATTATAAGTAAGGAAAATCTTTTGGTGAACATTCATATTAATAAAATAAGAATATTAAGTTCTAACTTGAGTAAAATGTGAAATCTAAGGAAGCTGTGGTGTTAATTTCTACAATAGAAGGCTTGTACAATTAAGTGCTTGTATTGAAATCCCCTTCTAACTCATAAAAAATCTTTCTAACAAGTGACTGAAATGAAAACTGGCCATAGACACAAAATTAGTTCTGCTCAGGATTATGAAAGGAAGCATAGGCACATCTCAAGTCACCATTGTTTCTATACTCTTCAGTCAGAAATTAAGAAAAGTTTATTTTCTCTTCAAAAACAACTTCTTTCTCCTGTAAGGTATGAGTCTGTTCTCAGCTGCTTTTTGTCTTCCTCCTCCACCTTCCAGAAAACCCATAGTTCCTCAGAAAGAGCCATCTCCTCTCCTGGAAAAGAAGATTCAGCAGCTGGAAGCAAAGTTTGCTGAGTTGGAAGGAGGTGATGAGGACATGGAGGATATGGGAGAAGAGGAAGGTGATATGACTGAAACACCTTCTATGCCTCAGCTTCAGGCCCCCTTAGCCAGTGATTTGGATATAATGCCTTATACTCCACCTCAGGTAAGGACTTTCCTTCAGGAACTCTTAAACCTTGATATTCCACATTCTTTTCCCAGTCCAAATAAAGAAAGTAACATTTTATCATGTGCAAACAGAGGATTTATGCTGAAGTTTATAAGTGTATGGAGTAAGTGGCACAAGACAATGTTGGTATGTCCAATATTATATCCAGTGTTTCATTCCATTAAAATATTTTTAAAGGAAATCATTCAGCTGTGGAAAACCCGGTACATTTTTATGTGTTAGTGTTGTTTTTAATAATGAGATTTTCTGTGACACTTGTTCAGAAATATCAGATCTTTATATAAAATTCAAATACAAATTTTCTTACACAAGGCCTGGAATTTGTGTTACTGAGTGTGGAAGCAGAGTGAGGAACTGCTTTAGCTGGAAATTCAACTAACCAAAATAAGTTTCTTTGCCACTGGATTAAACTTTTTATCTGTGTCACCATACTCCCACATCCAAGCTAATGCCAGCCTTAAAGAGGCAATGGGAATGATCTGCTGGGAACAGGAGGGAGTTCCAGACTCTTTTGTGACCAGCAATGTGGATTTCTGCTGCATTACATTGAAAGGGTGTGACCCTGGGGTAGGAATGTATTTGGATGTTGTGAAAGAGTTGCTGCAGTTAAAAGCTTTTGCCTGGTTTGAGTGTGATGTTTTGCCATGTGGGCAACCACCAAATGCATTTTCCCTTGCAAGGTTGCTCACTGCTCTTGTTTAACATGGTGAATTTTATAAGCAGCTTGAAAATTCTTGAAGAGTATTCCAGTAGAAGTGGAATTTTATCTAACAGCTATTAAACCCCAGAACTTTTAAACTTGTTTTTTTCTTCTGCCAACAAAGAAGCTCTTATAACACCTAAGAGGAGACAAGTGACTGTGTGGTATTGTGGGGCTTGGCAGATAGGTTGGTGATGCTTTCCTGCTGCAGTTTGCTGTGAATCAAGTCAAAGTACTTAAAAAAAAGATGTGCAGCTTCATTGTTTGCTTCAGCAATGGCTGAAAAAAGGCATGAAAGGGGGTCCTGGCTGATTTCTTCTTTTAACAAGTCTGAAAGTAAATATGCAGTTATTTGGCTCCAGTGGAAAAGACTGTTCTTGTAAAAATGTGTGGATGGGAGATGGAAAAGAACAGAGAATGCAAGAACCAAATTTGGAATGCTTATGATTTCTCAAAGTCCTGTTTGTCCTTCCAGACTGATTGGAAGGCTTTTAGATTAGGTTACTGTTATCAAAACTGTTGCAAGAACTATATAGGCTACAACAGCTGGTAAACTTGTAGCTCTCTATTTGCAGATGTATCAGGAGCCAAAAGTATAATTAGAAGTCCCTCTTTTTGGTTTGAGAACTCTCCACCTGCCTGTGTGGGTTTGTCCAAGGAGCCAGGATTGAATTGTATCTGCCCTGTGTATCCTCCCAAACCCTATGTGGAGTTTCCTTCACTTCCTCCAGTCTTTATGTTCATAACGAAAACTTCAAGGGTGGATTGCAAGTTAGTACAGTGAAGTTTAGAATTACATTTAAATGGGCCTTAAAAAGCAAGACTTTTAAAGCATCTTGATATTACTAAAACTTTGTTTTTAGCTGAGAGGAGAGTGTTGAACTGTGGGTCAAAGCAGCAAGTAGGAGGAGTCAATAAAATGGTCAGAATTTCAGGTGACAAAGGAAACAGTTGAATGTATTTTTGTTTCCTCTTTTGCCTCCACCATGTACTTGGAAACAATGGCACTTTTCAAGATGTGACAGATTTGTAATGTTTGGGGTGTGAGAAAGGCCTTTGAGAGTTTTGATGTGATGTACATTTATGGGTCTTATTGGTCAGAGTATGGATGAATTAATGGTCTCCTGTGACAAATATAGGTGGAAGGGCCTTCAAAAAGGGGCTCCAGCTGTGGTATCTCAGTACAGAGATGTCAGAATAGGTTCATTTTTTGATGGCTGAAAACATCAAGGAGCTCTCACTATGGGGGGCATCCATAGTAGGAAAAGCAAAGGAGCAGAATTTTTGTTGCTCATCAACATAAGGACATGGTGTGAATCTGTGGTGCAGGTAAACAGCAAAACCGAGCTTTAGTTTTTCAGGGAGAAATGGCTACTTATGTAATGAGAGGTGAACACTGGAGAGAAAGGAAGGTCTGACAGGCAAAATAACATTTAGAAGGTGGAATGAGGGAGAGTAGGGATTGTAAAGGCAAAGGAGGAAGTGGAAAAGCATTTTCCTAAAATGTGCAATGGCAAATAAAATATTTTACTCAACTCACGTTGGCAACATCTCTGAACAGCTCAATGAACGAAATCTGTGATGTGACACAGTTCCTTTTGTTCTCTTCTGGCCTTCTCTTTTGTACACTTGTGGTCATAACTGCTTTTTCTCACAGTCCACTCCCAAGTCTGTTAAGGGCAGCACCAAGAAGGAGGGATCAAAAAGGAAGATCAACATGAGTGGGTACATCTTGTTTAGCAGCGAGATGAGAGCTGTGATTAAAGCTCAGCACCCAGACTACTCCTTTGGAGAGCTCAGCAGACTTGTAGGAACTGAGTGGAGAAACTTGGAAGCAACCAAGAAAGCAGAATATGAAGGTAAGTAAAAACTGAGATGCTGAACTCTTTTCTGCCTTTTTTCTTTCTCAGCACTTTCTGTTACTCAGATGACAGGTTTAATAAAAGAAAATATTTATGTTTGTGTTCTGAATGTACCTTAAAGAGAAGTTCATACTGAGAGATGACTGAAGAGGAGCAAAGAGCATGTTTCAGTTATGTAGAGCACAACTGATAATTTAAATGTCTTTGCCACAAATAACCAAATTAACAAAGTCCAAGAAAATGGGGACAAATAGAAGTAAAGGGGTATGGAGCTCCTGGGCTAGAAGTCAGTTGGAAAAATGTTTTGTCAATGTTTCCTTAAAGAAGGACTGAGGGGTATTTTGGACAAGAAGCTCTTGAGAGCTGTAGCAGCAGGTAAGAAAGGCTTACAGGGGAGTGGGGAAAAGTTTATTATTAACAGTACTGAGAGTCCTCAGAGGCTGTGTACTGTACTGTAAATATGACCTGTTGTCCAGTACAGTATTAATCAACTGTTGTACCTCATTTTGTCGAGAGATTTTGTATCCTGAAGTAAGCCTAGGAATATTTCATAATCTTGAGATACTTTAGACCTATCTTTCTCCCCTTTCCTCCCTTCTTTTCCTCAGTTCCTTCCCTCCTTTCCTTTCTTTGCCTTCCTCCTTTTCTTCCCTCCCTTCTTTCCTTCCATTCCTTCCCTCCCTTCTGATAAATAGTCACTGTGTTTTAACTTTTATTTGATTGAACTAAAATACAGCTGATCTTTAACAGCCAGCCCTTACCCAAGCCAAATACATGGCATAGTTACTTCTCTAGTTAATGGCATGTCAACACTATTAACTACTGTATTGATGCAACTTATTGACAGAAAAAATGCTCCTTTGGATAGGAACATTTCATCACCTGGGAAAGTTATGGCCCAATTCAGTTCTAACTTTGAAAATGAGATTTGATAGGTTTTCTGCACACTCATAACTTACAGGCAGCTTTGATCTTGAGGCTGGAAGCTTGCATGCTGTCACTGTCCACTCTCAGCCACCTCAGTCCTTTCTGAATTTTCAGTAGCACCTCTTTGCAGCTCTGGAGGGAAGCACAGCACCCTTTGCTCTGTGCAGGTTTGCTTTGCAGATGCTGGAAGGGAAACGGTAACGCTCTTTCTTTGTGAGACTGCTGGGGCCTTACTTTGTTCTGTAGTTGTTTCCTTTTACACCCTCCTAGGTGCATGTGTGATCTTTTTATTGGCAGATGCTTCCTTACAGCCTCATCCTTCAGCAGGAGGATGGCTGGCATGTCACTGCTTCCTTGCTTAGAGCAGCTTGAAGTCCTGCACTCCTGCGGGAAGGCTCTGTTTGTCCACCGTGTTAATGACTGTCTGTGTGCTTCCATTTTAATCTTCCTTCTCAATTCAAATTTTCCAAAGCTTTTGGGGTTTGAGCTGCAGTTTCTTTGGCTTGGTGTCTGCCCTGAACTAGACTTACTTTTACTTGATTTTGAGGGGTTGGGATGGGGTGACAAAGTGTCCAAACTGTGTTTGTTTACCATGTGTGAAAGGAGAGAAACTCCACTCCTTCCACTGTGGTGAGTCAGAATTCATGTGTTCCCTGGTGTGGATGTGAACCAGGGAGCAGGGAGTGGGCATGGTTTGACATCTCAGTGAAAAAAAGGGCACTGCCATTTTCTGGTGAGAAGTAGTTTACATTTTAGATCCATTTTCACCCACTGAAAATTTTGTTTGGTTTATGTTCAGGGTATTAGTTGGTTTTTTAGCAATAGTTGAGAGAAGAGGCTGTGTTGGAAGTACCTGCGTTGTTTGGTTTATGTTCAGGGTATTAGTTGGTTTTTTAGCAATAGTTGAGTAGAAAAGAGGCTGTGTTGGAAGTGCCTGCTTGGCTAAATAAAGTAAAATACAAGGGATTGAAGGAAAGGCCTGTTGTAAGGAAAAACTCTGTTCAAAGCAGAAGGTCTCTTCCCTGTCTCTTGAGATGTGTTGGAAATATTTGAATGATCTCAAGTCCTGGCTATGTGATTTGGGTTTATGATTGAGTATTAGTGTGAATGCTTTAGGCTGAACTTTCAGATCTCCTCCAGTTCCCTTTGGCAGTGTTATTCCATTTACTTCTGTGGCAGTCAGGACATGGAAAGGGGCTAGGTACAACTTGAGTAGTGTCCTGCGGCAGGTCCTTCTTCTAACCTCAGCACTCTGAAGTCTGATAAAGCTGAACACTTAGCAGTAATTTCTCATTCATCACAGTGTCTCTTTTGCTTTTGTCTGACCATTTTTTGTTTTTTAGCTGGCCAAAAGTAGGTGAGAGTCAGAACAACTGCTTCATCTTTCCCAAAGTGCTTGCTGTGCTCTGGAGAGGACTTTCTCATTTTTTTACTTCAGGATCTACCTTTAAATATCTTGTGTATTTTGTGCTTGGCTGCATCTGAGTTGCCTGTATAAATGTAGGAGTTTCTCTGCGTCGTCATCACTGCCTGAAATTGCAGAAGTGGGAAGAAGGAAGGAAATGCCTTTGGAAATGAAACTGGTCTTTGAGTGTATGGAAGTAGTGCTAGAAGCTGCACAAACAGGTTCTAGAGGAGTCAAAAGTGTGATAGATGTTCAAAGTCATGTCCTAGAGGAAGCAAGTAACACTGGCAGGATGCATAACTTAATCTCCTTGATGAACTTCTTCTTAGCCTTTGTTTGACAGAGGACCTTGATTGCTGGTTTAGTGGCAGTTTCCATCTTTCACCAACTGCAAGAGAGAACTCATAGCCCTGCATTCACTGTTGTTAAAAATTGCTGGAGATTTATTCTGCATCCATTTATTCTTCCTTGTTCCTCATTGTGCCAGTCAGACACAACGTTCAGAGTAAACGAAGCAGGAACTTGCATGCCCCCAAAGCACCTGGAGTGGGCATTCAGTATTTCTCCTTTTTTGTTTGCTTGGGTTTTGTTTTTTCTTTTTTTCTTTCTTCTTCCCGTGACCCTTTGCCCTTCCTTTAATATAAAATTGTCCTCTGGTCAGATTACCCTGCAGTAGATCTTTTGTTCTTGCAGTCACAGTGAGAGACTTGATTGAGATAATGACCAGATTCATCGTACAAAGGACACACATGACCTCCAGTGAGCAGCACAATGTGAGTTAGACATCTTCAGAAAAAAAAAATAACTCATAGGGGACCAAACGGGGAAATGACAGAAACAGGCAGAGAAAAATATTTTGGGTTTATCAGACTGCTGCTTGTTATGTTCCAAAAGCTAAGGACCAATCTGCACTAGGGAAACTTTACAAATGCTCCCCTATTTTGCCACCACTTTTCAGCTGCATCAGTAGTAAAATATATGGGGAGCCCAGAACTGACCGTGCCACCAGCTGGCACTGCTGTCTGCTCTTTGCAGCATTCGTTAGGGCACACCTGGCAGACATGGGGCTTCAATTCCCACAGCAGCTGATGGAGGATCCACCCAAGAGCTACTGGCCTTGGCTGCAGCTGGTTTGGCTGAGCCAGTGGTGTCAAAACAGGGAATGTTTTGCCATGTCCTAGTGCAGACCGAGCCTAGTGCTGGACTGCTGCTTCATGTTGGTAACACTGGTGTTATTATCATCAAATTTGTTCTTTTAATTTTTTTTAAATTTTATTTTATTATTTATTTTAATTATTTAATTTTTTTAGAAAGAGATAAAACTTTGTGGAATATTTTTCATGAAAGGTTCTCTAAAAGTCTTAGCTGCAGCCACATGAAATCAAATCATATGCTGTATAAAAAAGATTCATCTGTTCTACTTTATATTTGACTAAACTATGCCAGTGTCTGACTAGTCCTTTTTAATGAACAGATAATATTTTGAAAGTCTGGGTTACAAAACAGAACTGAAAATCTAAAATACTTTTACAGAGCGGGCAGCTAAAGTTGCTGAGCAGCAGGAGAGAGAGCGAGCAGCACAGCAGCAGAATTCCTCCCCCCGGGCAGGCACTCCTGTCGGGGCTCTTATGGGGGTGGTGCCGCCACCAACACCAATGGGAATGCTCAATCAGCAGTTGACACCCGTTGCAGGTAAAACGTAGGAGCTATGACCATTTTTTCCTCATCCACTTTATCAACCCCCTTCATAACTCTGAACAAACACTCTCTTGGGTCACGTTGGAAGCGAAAGCTCAAACTCTTCAGTCCTTCTTCATGATGAACGTGCCTAGTGCGGCAGTGGCCTGGTGTCCAGGGAAGCAGGGTCCTCCTCGTGCAGTGCTCCTGTTCTGGTAGTGTGCAGTCGTGTTTATTCGCTCTGCCTCGCAGAGTTCACCTTCAGCCCTGCTGTGGCAGGAGGGCAGCAGCTAAATAGTCTTGTAGTGCATGCAGCATCTGTGGCAGTGGTAAAGCAGGAGGGAAATTGTTGGGGGTTTAATTATCAGGAAGGTGAGAGGCCAGCAGAGTCTAAGCCAGATTTTAAATCCAAGCAAAAGCTTAGTAGATTTGCCTCTTAGGCACTGGTAAGCAGAGCAGACCAGGATCTAGAGCCATTGCAGAAACAAAGACAAAATGACAACATTGCTGGTTTTATCAGGTTATTTTTCAGAATAGAACTGAGCTTGGAGAACTCTTCCACGAGGTCCCTGTTGCTGGGTGTTGAGCTCCTTACCAGTTGTAATCCGGCTTGATTTCATAGGGAGTATGCTCGGAGTAAGTATTTTCAGGATCAGATCTGAAGACAATGTAGTCCACTGAAGATTCTTGTATGGAAATCAGCCATACATGGATGAGAAAATTAATTAGGTGTGACCTGACAGGTTGCTTTCCATCCCCAGTTTCTAATAAAAATAAGAATTAAATTGCTTCAGTCAAGGTCAAAATAGTGCCAAGTAGATAAAAATGAGTATTTGGAGGGTTCTGGGTTTGAGTTTTGGGGTCTTTTTAACTTTGCCTTAAAACATTCCAATTATTCCATTTATTCTTTTGTCATTTTTCTTTTTCTTTCTCATCTCATAGGCTGTGGCCTTATTTCAAGCTGACAGCCTGAAGCATTTTTCATCACAATCTCTAAATCCCCTTTCTGTAAATAGGCTGCATGGATGTTTAACTGAAGGCACATTCCTTAGTTGGTTCATGATCTCCAGGTTATAAAGCATTTATTTACACTGAGTTGCATTTTTCTTTTGGCTTTTTTTCACTCTGTTCTTGGTCATTTCCCTCTGAACTGTTTGCAGTTGGTGTATGTTTGTGTGTGTGTGTTCACTTATCTGTGCATACATTAAAAAAAGGAGGGGAAAAAAAAGAGTTTCCCAGTGCTGATCTCTTTTGTGAATAATTTACTTCAATATAGAATGTGTAGGAATATCATCCTCTTGTGGTTGTGTTTTCTTAGTCTGGTTCTTGGGTTTTTTGGCACTGAGTCACTTTTCCAGTTTTTGGAGGCAGGTGTTGATGGATGGTAATACTTGCTGTTAACACTTCCTTAAAACTTCCCTAAAAATGTGCATTCTGCCAACTACCCGTACTACCTTATTTCCTGTGGCAGCAAACCTCTGTTTCAGGCCATTGTCTTATTTGAGCAAATCAACACTCAAGGCTCTTCACTTTGGCTTTGGGAAATACGTCCTTGAAATAGATGATGGAGCGGATCCTTTTGAACTCCTTCTACTTCCGTGGCCCATTTGAAAAACAGTCTTTCATCTTCTGGTTTTCACAAGTCCTACTTGGAAGTACCTTGTTCTCTTCGGACCACTTTCACATCCTTCTCCATTCTTGGGTTGCTTTTCTCTAGTTCAGAGAGCTTCTCCACTACAGAACTTCTTTATGGCCCATGGGGCCAGGAAATCTGGAAGCCTTCTGAAGTGTGTTTCTCTTAGTGTGCAGCACTTTGGTGTCTTCTACGTTTAGATATCGTAAAAGTTGACTTAATCTCATGCAGTTTTAATAAAAAACAGGAGAACAAGTGATTTCAAAGACATTCTAAATCACAGTTGTCGGAGCTGGAAATAGTTTGGCCATGTCTGGTAGTTTAAAATAAAACTTTGCAATTCATACATGGGGTAAGAAAATGGCTGCTCTTACTTGGAATGAGCTACAAGAAATGATTTCTCATGGAGATTTGATGGCACCTTTATTAGCCAGCTGTTGAGTATTTTAATTGGAAGTGTAGAACTAAGCTTCCATGATTGATAAATATGGGTTTGATTCCTTGGAGAGTTTTCTGTTTCTTTGTTTTAAAGCTTCAGAAGTGCCTTAACTGCTCTGAAGATGTGTCAGCAGCTCGGGGTGCGCTGGAGGTACCAGGCAGTAGCTACAGTGTGAAAGCTCTTTGTGCCAAGGAGGCTTTTGGTGTGTTTCTTCTTTTCCTTTCTCCATTAAAAATACAGATTTCCTTGTAATAAAGAGGTACAGATAAGGTTCCAGATATGTGAAATAGGTACCTACAGCATATTTCACTTGTCGGTCTAGGTGCCCTGTGGAAAATGAAGGCTTGAGGGAGATTAGTTCTTTATTTTCTTGTTGGTTTCTCCATGTAAAGCTTTTGGGATTAGAGGTTTCTCTCTTCTGTAACGACCTGAGGAAGTGACAGGTTTAGCTTTTATTTTGTAGCTGCTCCTCCTCCTGTTTAGACCCTGAGCTTGTTACAGCTTTATTCTCAGTCAGAACTGATGAGAGGTTTTGGCCAGTCTCATTCCAGAAATCTGTTTTGGAAGTTCTTTCTGTGAATTACAGGGAGTGTGGCAAAGACTTGGTGGTTTCTTGGAGCAGACTTTAGAAGCCCCAGCAAATCTGCTTTCTAACTTACCTCATCTCTCTAGACCTGCTTCTGTCCTCTGTCATCTTCTCATTGTCTTTCCAACCCCTTTCCTTGCTTACCTGGCAATGCATCCATTTAAATTAAACATTCCAGGGCCTAACAAGCATAGTGCAGTTACACTGTGTAGGTTCACTACATGGATAGCAGAAAATCTGAGCCAAAGCCAGAGAAAGCTCTCAATTTTCTTCCCTTACGTGCGGAAAATGAAATTTTTGAGCAGCAGCACAATACAGTGCTTACAGTGTCACTGATTTTCCTCTAAAGACACCTTGCAGACATGGACAGTGAAATTCTGTGAGGGACTGCACATGCTCATTTAAGTCCTTTCACTTCAGTCTAATGCCATGAGTGTAAGTTACTGCAGCCCAGCACTTTAAACCCAAGTTTAAAATTTGTGTTACTGCCTTAGTTCATTCTGGAGATGGTTTAATAAAAATCACCCATCACTGCCATTAGTTTCAAGTATGTGAATGTTGTAGGGCTTTTGTGCATCAGTTTTGCATGTGTACTGCAGGAAAATGTCTGGGGTTTGATTTTTGTGGCCTCTGAACTAGCCCACAGAGCAGGGCTGTCCGTGGGGCTGGCCAGTCAGTGTTGTGTCTGTAATCTGGATGCAGATGGCAGAGCTTTAAGCTGTATTAAAACTGCTTGCATTAGTAACATTTAATTATGGCTGAATTTATTCCTTGTGTTAACATATCTGAGTATTCAGCATTTATTGCCCTGTGAGAAACATACAAATACACTAAATACTAATTCATCAAAAGTATAGGTTTCATATTTGTTTTTAGTTTTTGTTGTTTATTTTTTTTTTTTTTTTGCAAGATACTAATTGTAGTATTGTCTTGCTGTACTAAAGGTGCTTTTTTGTGTGTGTGTGTGTGGATAGTGCATGTCTGTGCATACTGTGTAGACCATATTGCATGTTATTGATGCATGTTTGAAATTTGTTGTGTCCTTCAAGGCATGATAAGTGGCTATCCACCGGTGCTGCCACCTTTGCAGGGCCCAGTTGATGGCATTGTTAGCATGGGCAGCATGCAGCCACTTCACCCAGGGGTGCCCCCACCCCACCAACTCCCGCCAGGTATGCCAGGCATCCCAGGCATCCCACCACCCGGTAAGAGCCTCATCCTCATTCCCTCTTTATTTCATTGTCATGTACTTGGTTTGACCCATTGTTACAGGAGTTCTCTGCAGCTTGTTCTGGTTGTGCCTTTGGTTTGTGAGCAGCAGCGCTGCTGAATGTGAGGGGTGTGCAAAACACTGACACTACAGCATGTCCACTAAGCCCTCAGGGAACGGGCACTGGAGAAGGTGGTGCTGCTCCAGCAGGAGTTTGGTTCCAGCCAAAAAAGCCTTGGTGATTGTACTTGAGCTTTTCAGAAGTGTGAAAAACTGAAATCAGCCTGTTCATATCATTATGTCATTTGAACAGGATCTCTACACCCATCCTTTTCTTATTTGAAGTGGGCTTATAAATGAAATTTATTGTTCCCTTTCCTTACCAGAGTCTTTTTCAGTGTGTTAATGTCAGACTGCACTGAAGTGAGCCTGGTCATGTAAGACTCCTTGGCCACTGGGGCAGTGATGTGTTACTGTAAAACAAGTGTTCAGATTAAAGCTTGCTGATAGAACAGTGACTGGAAACAGTGGGGACAAGGTGAATTCAGAATTCTCTGTGGCCAAATTTTGAATTGACTTTTGAGAGTATTTCTACTGCATTTGCTGTATTTTTGCCACACTTCTGATGAAAAGAGGCTTAAATGAAACAAATGTTTTGCCAGTGTTAATGCCATTAATGTGTCCCAATTAAGGGGAAAAACATTCATCTGCCCTCTGTTTCTGTTTCCTGCTGATTCATTTCTTACCTCTGATAACTCATGTGCCTGTGAAAAAGATGTGCCATCCCTCTGTTCAGCAGTAAACAAGCTGTGGACAAAACGGTCTCATTTGCCTCCCCCTACCCCCTTGCAACAGTGTTTATCAGAAGCTCTGTTAAGAATTTTATCTGTACATAAATGATGTGAGTTGGGGAGTTCTTGTTTGCTTGCCTGGTGTTTCTGAAATCCATCAGCACTGCCCTGCAGCTTGGCTGGGTTGTGGGTTCCCTGCCATGGCACCTAGAGGGAGCAGCACGGCAGCTGTGCAGTGACACTTAGCACACATCAGCCAAGCGTGTGGGAGGGAGGTGAATCCAGGACACTGCATCCCTCTGAAGGGCTGTTCCCACCGCTGTGGGCTGGATGTTTGTGTGAAAAACTGACAGGATGTGGCTTAGCAAAGAAACAATGTCTGGGAGTGGAGGACCACACGTGAAGTGGTTCTGAGCTCGGCACAGCAGGCTGAGGGTGAAGCCGTGCTCTGATGCTGGGAAGGGGAGGGTGCCCTCCTCCAGAGCCCTTCCTTCCCTTTGGACCAATTCCAAAGCTTGTGTTAGCAATGTTTTTCTCAAATTCTGACATACTGTTGGTACAGATACACTTTAAATGGGAGCTGTGATCAAATGGAAAGTGCATTTGAAAAACCCTTTAGTGAGTGAAACGCAGTGGCACATCCTTTGATCACTGATACAGAAATTATGCATTTAATTAATGTCAATTAAATCCTCAGGAAGAGCACAGTTAGTCTGCAGCTTTTCCAATGAATGAACATGAGAAGTGGCACAAACAGAAGGAAAAGCAGCAGCACACATAACTTTCAAGCATCTGTATGTCAAATGTCAGGATCTGCATGACTTTCATTTAGATGTGCACATTTTTGTATGTAAGACTGACACAGTTGTGCTGCACTCTGTGCAGTAGGGAGAAGTCCCAATATGCTTGAGAAAAAAAGCTTTTATTTTTTTGACATTGATTTCAAATATTCATTGTTCTGTATTTAAGGCTATTGAAGCTTAACCTGCAAGTTGCATTTTGTATTTAGTGAGAAGTAACAGATTTTGTGCAAAGGCTTGAATTTCATCCTGCTGTGAACATATTTTACAAAACTGAACACAAGGAAATGTTAAGTATTGCTGAAGCAGATCAGCATTTCCTTTCTTAAAGGAAAGGACTTCAGGAAGATCCTGTCAAGCCAAAGGTGTATATTATAAATGAAAAGATGCAGTCAAGCAATCACTAAGTAACATGAAAAACACCTGAAAAGCAAAACCTATTCAGTTTATTCTCTAACTAAAATAATTCAACAGGCCACATATCAATGTTTGGTAGTTGTCATGTTGGCTTTTTTTTTTTTTTTTTATTCAGAAATTTGTAAAGTTTTTTGCTGGGGGCGAGGGGGATATTTGAATGTTGTACATCTACTTAAAATAACTGTGAGCAGTGATATCAAAGTATAAATTCTTGCTGTTGAAGACCAAAGAAGCATTTGTCACTGCTCTGAAGTAAGACTAATTATTTTATATTTTGGAATATAGGTGTTATAGGCCAAAATGTGTCCCCTATGGTAGGCACTCCAGCACCAGGAGCAAGTCCTTTTGGACAGCAGGTGAGTAATTTTTGCATTACTTATGAGGCTCTAAGGCTCAGAATTGGCATTTGAGCAACATCCCAGTTCAGACATGTAGGGATGCACATAGGCTTTCCCAGGGAAAACAGAAATGAAATGTTCTGATGTGTTTAGAACCAGTTAATGTCTCACACTCAGAGAGTATGTCAGTATTTGATGGTTGAATTGTTGTTACACTCAGGACATTGGTCCAGTGAGGTAACTTCATTATAAACAAGGCAGTGTTTTATCTTAGATTTCTTCTAAACTGAGTCATTTCAGCATGGTGTTGAAACTGCTAATAATTTAGGTTTTGCATGCTTTGTGACACAGAGAGTACATTGCCTATTTTATCAGCTCCTGGTGAGTAGGTAAAAAATATTAGTATTTCACATACTGATGAAGCAGATGTTCATTGGCAGTTCAGAATTTGAGTTTGAGGAACTGTGATGATCTGATGTTTCTTCTCAGTGATTAATGCAGATTAACTGTTCAGAACATTCCTAATTTTACTGACCAAATTTTTGGATCATAAAGGGAAATGTGGTTTTGGCTTGAGGGTGTAAAGAAAAGGAGGGAGAGTGGCTAGGCACAGGCAGGTAGTGGTGGTGGGGGAGTGATTTTAAACTAAAAGAGGAGAGGTTTAGGTTAGGTGCTGGGAAGAAGTTCTTTATTCAGAGGCACTGGCACAGGGTGCCCAGAGAGGCTGTGGCTGCCCCACCCCTGGAGTCATTCAAGGCCAGGTTGGATGGGGCTTGGAGTGACCTGGTCTAGTGGAAAGTGTCTGCACATGGCATGGGGATGGAATAGGATGAGCTTTAAGGCCTCTTTCAACCCAAACCCTTCTGTGATTCTGAGTACCAGAAGTTTAGTAGTAAAGTGTTGATGTCATGACATTGAGTTATTCCAGACCACAGGATGTCTGTCTTAAGAGTTCTCAGTGCTGCTGGTTAATCACAGTGGTGGGAATTCCTCTGTGTGACTGGCAATTTTCCTGCCTGAGATTTTTGCCTGACAGTGATTCTGTGGAAGTAACCCAGTTGTCCAAGGATCCATAACAGTTTGGAGTAGATGTTTTAGAGTTAAATTTTGCGCTTCACAGACCACAGCATTTCAGATCAAATTGGAGAAAACATGAAATAAAAAGGAGATCAAAGGTGTAATTAAGGTTAGAAGAGCTACGGTGATGATATCCAGAGTATATTTACATAAATCAGAAGTATGAACAATATCTGTTGAGTATGAATGGTTGGTTTGCACTTCCTTTCTCTGTGCATCTCCTGGCCCAAGCATGCATCTCTAGGGAAATTTCCTCAGGCTTTTGCACATAACCTCAGTTGAAACTCCACTGCAGGAGGATGCCCGAGGCCGGGGTGTTCCCTGCAGTCCCCGCTGTGCCCCTGGGGTGTGACCCCTGGCTGCTTTGCCTTTCAGATCGGGATCCTGGGCCCGCCGGGCCAGCAGGCGCCCCCGCCGTACCCCGGGCAGAGCCCCGCCAGCCAGCCCGTCATGCAGCAGCCCAGCACGCCCATGTTCGTGTCCCCTCCACCAAAGACACAGAGGCTCCTCCATTCTGAAGCCTACCTGAAATACATTGAGGGGCTCAGTGCTGAGTCAAACAGCATCAGCAAGTGGGACCAGACCCTTGCAGGTGAGGCTTTGGGTTCCTCGTAGCCTGTTATTTTTGCTTTCATAGAAAATGTAAATGCATGTGCTGTTTGCTTATTAAAACATGTACATGTAATTAATTCCTAAAGACAGATCAACAGATTGAGAATATATGTGTTATCTGCGGGCAAATTCCACCAGCGTTGTATAAGAATCAGTGGTGTGGGCTTAAATACTAGGAGCAAAAGTAGAATATCTGATATTGCAGAGTTATATTTGCCTTTCTCTAGAATAAGCCACGAGGTAATGGGAGCACTTGTTGTGTTTTGCAGCACGGAGACGAGACGTGCACCTGTCCAAGGAGCAGGAGAGCCGCCTGCCCTCGCACTGGCTGAAGAGCAAGGGGGCTCACACCACCATGGCCGACGCGCTGTGGCGCCTGCGGGACCTGATGCTGCGCGACACCCTCAACATCCGCCAGGCCTACAACCTGGAGAACGTGTAGGCAGCTCGTGGGACAATAGCTGGTTTAGTTACTGGGTGGCAAGAGATAACCAACAATAATTTGTATTGCATTTTACTGTACATTGCAAGACCATTTTTATATAAGGACACTTTTAATAAGCATATTTCACTTTTTGTTATATTAAGTTGACTTTATCAAATACACAGATTTTTTGCATATGTTTCCTTTGTTTGAAAGGCGATTTCATAATTGGTTGAGTGTAGTCAAGGATTCATCTTTCTTATACTTTATTGCTGAGAATCTGATGCCATTGTTTTTATATAAAAAAAAAAAAAAGGAAAACAAAGCATTTACAGATTGATACAGTGGAATGTGAAGTAGTCATAGTTTACATCCTATAAGAATGTGTGTACCTGTGCTTGTGTGTGCTGGCCACTTCGGGCAGAACTGCTCGGGTGTGAACAGGGAGGATCTCTTAAAAGAAGCTAAAGGTAAGATGTGCTTTGGCCCTAAGGAAAATTGGCATTCCAAGTCAACACTGAGGCGGCTGAGTGGGCCACAGCAGCCCTGGAAGTGCTGGTATGGACAGGACAAGGGTGTCTTGACTGCTCACGTTGTCCAGTCCTGTCCAGTTATTGAACTGTGTAGCCAAGGCCCTTGTGATCCTAAATCAGTAACAGCCCCTGTGCTGGCAGGCCCTTAGAGGGGAAGTGTTTCATCTGCCATGGCCTGTGCTGGGAGCTCTGTGATGTCCCCAACACCCAGCAGTGGGACAGGGAAGCTCCTTCCCTGGGAGCTTCTGTCTGTGCTGGAAGAGGCTTGCAGAACTCAGAACCAGCCCAGGTCTTGGAAGGTAAGTTAGGGGAGAAAAGTGGAGTTGTTCTCTTAGTGAAGTAATGTGATGTTTTTTGAAATTCACACAATTGGGCATTGTAAGACATTTTTGTATGCTTTCTTTAAGTGTATTCATTAACCTTAGTGAAAGTTTTGCAATGCAAATTGGAGTGAAATTTGATGCTTAAATTAACTTGAAAGTAAAATACTACTGTATGGTATGGCATGTGTAAGGTCAGCATACCCAGTACATTGGAGAAATAGAGTATTTGCGTTGCAGCCTTCAAAGGGTTTGGGGTTGTTTTGGGGTTTTTCTTTTTTTTTTTTTTTTTTTTTCCTAAGTAAAGTAGGTATCGACTCTTCTTGCCAAATTTCAAGGTTGTGGCTGCCTTCTGCTAAAAACTTACCTGTCCTCAACTAACCAACCTTTTGGACTACAAAGTTATTTGTTTAAAGGTAAATCCTTTCATTTATTTAATTTTGGAAAAAGAATTAATACTTTTGGATTGCTTTAAGTAACTGGGAAAGCTCTGTGAATTTGGGAAAGGTCAGCAGGAATGTGAGCACTCCAACTCAGCCCAAATGAACTGATTTACTGATACACTTCATTTATGGTAGAGATGTTCATCATGTGGAAATGAGTTCTAAAGTCTGTTGGTACAGAACATTTTCATTTAAGTATATGTGGCAGAAGGTTAAATTAAATATTTTCCTTCAAATACTGGATATCTTGGGGTTTGTTTTGCTGATGTAATTAATACTCATGAGGGAAGTGACACTTGCAAGTATAAACTGTGATTTAATTTTACTGGCCAGTTCTTCTCCCTCTGCTATTGCAATCTTCCAGTCATTGCACAAAATACCCCAGGTAATCACAAATAGGCACTTACAGTTAGTTTAGGTCACTTGTGCAATGGATGTGAAGGAAATGGAGCAAAACAACATAGAGGGAAATGACAGTTTTGAACTCTACAAGTAGCACACCCATGGTACAGAAGTTCTTTACTGGCCTTTGTAAATTTCCAATTTTATTTAATAAAGTAGAAATTGAATAGTCTTAGACCACCCCTATAAAATGTGTTTAAGTTACCATAGGTTTTGCAGGTTTTAGCCACAAAGATGGGATGTTGAAGTGAATCAGGCAGCAAAATCCTAGTTTTTGAGCATTTGGAACTATCATGGATTGTACTAATACGCCACCAGATTCTCCTACTTCTCAGCATTAACAAAATTACACCAAAGAACCCGGGATGAATTTTAATTAAATTATTGTTTTATTTATTTTCTTTTGAGGACTGGATGGGACTCCCTTTGGAGCCTGTATAACTCAGATGTTTAATTTATCTGAAGGTCAGTGATGAGCAGATGTGCAGCACTGACTCTCTCCTGCCGAGCAGCTGAATCCCTCCTTTCACTGCTCTTTCTGGCCCAGGAGCAAGAGATTGGAAGTGCAAACAAAACCTGGCTCCTCCCTCAAGGCAGTGCAGAGCACTACCACTTAGCCACTGGGCTGGCCCTGATCAATTATTTTAAGCCTTATTTATTTCAAAATCGTTTTTCTCTATACTGGAGGCATTTCAGTCGATTGCAGTGAAATTTAGGATATAATGGCTACAGTCTAGAATTCAAAACCAGCAAAAGAAACTTTTCTCACTCTGGTTTAAAAAAAAAAAAAGACATGTCTGTCTGTCTCTTTTTCTCTCTTTGTGGGTGTTTGAGCCCCTCATCTGTTTTTCACTGCCGTTCATTGTACTGGTGTAAACAAAACTTTCATATTAAAATAAAAGGATGTGTGGGCAATGGTTGGCTTCTGTGAGAGTGGAAAATAGATAAAACCAGGACAGGTATTTTCATAAACCAGTTGGAGACAACTAATAATTATTTGTTCTCTTCCTCAGTCCTTCCCTTCCATGAGAAAATTTACTGTTTGTGTAAAAATTCAAAACGTTGATGTTGGTGACTTTTTTTCAGCATATGTTTTTGTACCTGGTTTATCCATGCTTGGCTTTTCATTAGATCTTGTACTGCTGAAGGCTGAGCTGCTAACCAGGTTTATAACATGTATGTACCATCACTTTGTTTACCTGAGTCTTTTTAATTTGAATAAAAATAGTTTGCAAAGTGTTTTGGATTAACCAGGTTTGAGTGTTCCATTAAGACTTCTGTTAGGATTTTATTTCAAGTAATTCTGGCTGTAGCTGATCCAGATGTTCTCAAGTCCTTGGTACATGTGTGCTTGTGTGTGGATAAAATATCCTTTTCCTATTGTCCTGTGTATTTTGAAGTGTTCCTGTAGGTGATAAGAACAGTGGTGTTGGAAACTGAGCCATCACGAGCATGAACAGTGAACCTTGAAAAATATCTGAAGCATTGGGAATCAGCTGAGTGGAGGTGGTAAGATTCAGTCAGTCCCAGATGCCTGCTTATTAATTGGTTTGAAAATAAGCAGCAAGCCTTAATTTCATATGAAAGCTAACATGGTTTAGGACTGTCTTCCATGTAGCTGTTTAATAGAGGAAATTAGATGAGTAACATGGAAAAAGCATCTTTAACACAACTCAATTAGAACCAAGGATAGAAATTTTCTGTACAAACTGCAAGAAAAATTAAGTGATAGGAATCTCTCAAGGTGCCTGGCATAAAATTTACAGACAGCTATTTAAACAGTCAGAACACAGCATTACTCAATTAACACACAGCCATGTTCTCAGCCTGAGGGATAAATGCTGCCTTTCATACAGGCTGCCAGCTTCACAACACTTCTACCCTTCTGTTGCAGTTGCCCAGAGGAAACTAATTCTAATCATCCTCCACATCTTATTTGTTCAGTCTGAGATACTAAAGATCATAAATGTATGTAGCTCCCTCTTAGCTACAAGTGCACAAAATTGAAGTTTCAGAATGTCTGGGCACTGAACATTGTGTGAGCTCTGGTTCAGTGAAATTTTGATTCATAAAATGATACCTTTTATTAATTTTGCCAACTGCATTTGCCAGTGAGTCTAATTTGACCCTCATCTTTGATATAAAGCACCAGCATCCAGTACTGATTTCAGGAAGTTCCTCAGGAACAGCATTCATCCCACCAGTGCTGGGAAGATTTTTTTTTTTTCCCCCTTTCTCTGAAGGAGCTGGGGATGGCCAGGAGCAGAGTGCAGCTGCAGTTTGGATCTGTGTATTAAGTCCAAAGTGAAAGCATTCCTCCACTGATGACAAGAAGAGTTTTGCACCAAGGAAAAATTCCCCAATACATCAGATGGCTGTTACTTCCTTTTGCTGCTTTTGAAAAGCTTGGACAAAACCGCTGCAGCCCTGTGCCAGGAAGGAGTGCAGGCTGGGACAACCATCCCTCCTTGACCATAACTTCTTTCAGCTCTTCCCTGGCTCACCACAGGTTTTTCAGCAGATTGCTGCATCCTTGTGTGCACAGCTGCAGGGGAATGATCAACAGTCCATTTTTTCCACAGAATCATTCTGGACTGGTGGTGGAGTTGTCTCCTCTCAAATGCTGAAGTGGTGAGCAGCACTGCTTGTGTGTAGGTATCACTCTTTGTTCCCAGGTGACTTTTTACTGCTGCTACCTTACTGAGTTGAATTTTTCCATGCTTGGTATCGATCTTGCCCTGACTCCCACAGTTTGGAAAGCTTGCAGCAGGATTGCTTTGCTGAGTCTCACCCAGAAGCTGTTGCTGTGGCCATTGCAGAACACATGAAAATGCTGTTGGTGGGTGAGAGCTGTGCTCCAGGTGGACACCAGCTGAATTCCCTGCAGAAGGGAGGGATGTGCTCAGCCCTGGAGCTGGCAGGGGCTGGCAGGGCTAGAAGTGAAAGCTGTGACCCTGGCTCACTCCAGCAGCCTGGAACAGCCACATGGTGTTGCCTGAGTGCCGAGCCAAAGGAGAGCTCTTGCTTCCTCCCTGTTCACTTTGCTACAGCAGATGGATGGGGGAGCTGGAGGATGGGAGGGAGACAGGGACATGAGAGTCAGACAGTAGTGGGGAAGGCAAAGAGCACAGTTAGGAGTCAGCAGGAATAAAACTGCAAAACCAAATGAAGGCTTTAGTTGTTGAAGATGGGGTGTAGTTTAAAACTGATACTAAATCCCTGAGTGTGCTCAGCTGTGGAATGGGCTGGAATTTTGGAATGGGGAATTGCAGCTATTCTGATTTCCTGCATTAATGAGAGACTGGCAAAATCTAAATATGCCAAAGGGTCAGCACTAGCAAACACACTGAGGGTTGGAGGTTGCAGCTCTGATTTCTAAATGTCAAACTTCATATTCTTGACATTTATTCTGTCATAACAGCTCTGTGTTGCCTGAAGTGGTTCGATGCCAACACAGAGGATTTTATTCCTGCAGCGGTCAGTGACACGGAACTCCCTGACACCAGACATCTTGTGAGTGACTGCAGCCTCCCTCCCTCTCTGTTTACCTGGCTGGAGACATCCCAGAGATCTTCCAGATGTGCCTGGCGCTCTCAGCTGCTAATGGGAAACAGTCACTGCAAAACAAGCAAGAGGTCTGAAGTGAGAACTGGGCTTGGCTCATGCTGTCTGTGGAACACTGCTACTATTGCAGGAGTGCTTCAGGGAAGCCACAGGAAGTTTTCACAAAAGCTCCCGAGTCCTGGGAAATAACTAGGGTACAGGGCTCTTGCTTAAAAAAAACCCCAAACCCAGATATTGAAAAACTTACTTGTTTTATGACAACAGAGCACAAGAGAGTTTCAAAAAGCTCAAGAAATAAAATCAGATGGAGCTAAAGCTCAGCAGTTTTCAAAATCTGGCTTTTTTATTGTTGCTTTGTTCTTTACTGCTATAGTCAGGGTTGACTTCAGCATGATGGTCTGTGACCATCTGCAAAAAGCAGCCTGTTCACGAGTTTTGGGCTCTGCCTTGGAACTAAACTCAAAGGTTCTTATTCTGAAATAGAGGCTTTCCTCAAGATATTCACTTGCTGCTCAGTCAAAATATGCAGTGACACAGTCACATCTCTAATCCTGTCAGTTTTTATCCCTTGAAAACACAAGTAGCACTAATCCTCCAGATCAAGTCCTTGGAAGGCACAACACGAAGGTTCCCCTGTGTTTGCAAGTGGGGAACCTGCACCTTGACCTCTGCAGAGCTGCCCCTGTCTCCAAGTTGAAGACTTACAAAGGCTGGCAGGAGGCAGCACAGGAACCCCTGCTAGTGCATGAACTTCCTCGGGCTTGATTTCAGGCTGACCTTAAGAATTGGCTTCTTTGTTGCACCTTCAGCCTGCACCCCTCCCCTCAGAAATTAAACAATTGTATCAAAGTAGGATCCTCGAAGATTACACTGCAGGGAGTAAACAGTGCTGGGACGCAGCAGCCAGCCCTGTTTTCCTGCCCTGGGGCCAGGGTTCCCACCCCAGGACTCAGGGGTGCCAGGACTGACACTGCACATTGCTCTGGTCCCTGTCAGACCGGGGCAGCACAGCCCAAACACACGGGTCACTCTCCAGACACTGTGGGCTGAGCAAACACTGAGCAGTAAATCTGTGCTCTCTTTATCCAGTTAAAATTGTGCCACACTGCAAAGAAAACAAATCAGCTGCCAGAGCAGTTCCTGTAAGTCCAAAAGAAACTAACTCAAAATTACTATTTCCATTATGCTGAGATGGATGCACCCTGTAATGTTTCTTTCCCACTGGTCTTGTCACAAGGGGGGTGTTTCACCAAGCAAACAAAACAACAGCCAGACTGTTTACTCAGTTTACTTTATTTAAAAGCACTAAGCAAACATTAAATTAGTGGCAGAGGCCCAAATACAATGAAATTTTCACTTCATTTAAATACAAATATTACAGATATGGAAGAACCATCTGAGTGCATTACACACACGTGTGGATCACAGTTCATCTTGCAGAGCCAACATCTTCCCCCACCTTCAACGTGGCAGTGCTGCTGCTTTGGCACTTGGACAGTTGAAGGACTCAGGAGCTCCCCCTTGAAGAGTTTCAGCTAAAATTCCCCTTTCTCCATCCTTGCCTCGTACAGTCTTTCAGATTGTTTCCTACGGTAGACATCATCTGCAGAAAAAGATGTTTTATGTTAGAGTTTCCCCAGCGCAAGTTAGTGTTAAATGCATGAATCCTGTCATCTCTTTTTAAATGCTTCAATCAAAACTTCTCTTGCAGATGCTGACTGACAGGCAACTGGAAATTCAAGCCAACAGAAATCCTTATTACCACTTAAAATAGCTCAGATTCTCTCCCATATAGGCTAAGTTCTTCCCATCGGTCCCAGTGAAATGGTTTTCTAGGAAAACTAAGTTTCCAATGTGAAACAGTTGTTTCTTGTCTACTTTCCCATGAGGGTAATTAAAATTACAAATGCCCTGACAAGCTGAAGAGAAATTAAATTATAGGCATGTAGTCAATGCCTGAGGGCTTCCAGCCTGACTTCAGTATTTTAGTCTTTTTTATATAAACAAAGCACAGGAATATTCCCACCTCCATGGTCTTCCCAGTTATTCTTCCTGCCTCCCTGCTCCCTAATACTACATACAGTTGAGCAGATCCCTTCAGTGAAATACACAAAAATTTCTAGCAGGGTTTATTAAAGGGAGGAATGTCACATTAGAAATAAATGCTGTGACTTACAGAAACTGAACGCCATTAGCCAAATTCTCTTGAGCCGTTTTCATACTTATTTTTTAAATTGTAGAAGTCACATTTCAGATAATGCCACACCTCTGCTGAAATGCTGGCAAACCTCATGAGTCTTTTCCAATCACCACGGAATGGTTTGATTTGAGAGGGACCCTGAAGATCACCCCGTTCCATGCCCCTGCCAAGGACAGGGACACTTTCTGCCATTCCAGTTTTCTCGAGCCCCATCCAACTGGCCTTGGACCCTTCCAGGGGCGGGGCAGCCACAGCTTCCCTGGGCACCCTGTGACAGCGCCTCGCAATCCTCAGAGGAAATTTTTTCCCTAACATCCAATCTAAATGTACCCTCTTTCAATTTTATTCAGTACTCTAAAGGCAGGATTTGTGTTTCTGCGGGGAGGCAGAGCCTGCAGTGAGCGCTGTGTGGCGGGAGCAGCCGGAGCCTCCCGGGCCCGCTCACCCCACTCACAGAAGGTCTCTTTGCCGATGCGGACGTTGATCATGAACCACTCCATGGCTCCGCCGAGCACAAAGAAGAAGGGCAGGAACCTGTAAAAGCCAAAGCGCCGCTCCCCGGGCACCAGCTTCAAAAGGCGCTTCACCCTCTCGCTGACCAGCATGGCCGGGCGGCACCGGCGCCTTCGCCCTTCCCGGCTGGAGGAGAGAACAGAGGGGGGCGTGTGAGCGGCGGCACGGGACGTGCCGCAGTCACACCGCGACCGCGACCGCGGCCCCAGCCCGGCGGGCCCGGCCGAGCCCCGCGGCCATGGCGGCCCCGCCGCCCCCTCCCCTGAGGCGGGAACGCGCAGCCAATCAGGGCCGCGCCCGCCGCGCGCGACCCCGCGCCGCTCACCTCCCACGCGAGGGCCCCGCGCGCGGCCGGACGGAAGGACGCGCCGAGCGCCACGTGACCCCCCCACAGCAGCGCCTCGCCTGATTGGGCTGGGCGGGGCGGGGGCGGGGCCTGGCGTGAGGGACCCGCGAGGCCCCAGCCCCGCCCACCGAGCCCGGGCCGGCCCCTGTGGGCGGGGCGCGGCCCCGAGCCCGAGCCCCGGGGATTGGCGCGGTCCGGTGCCGCCGCGGGCCGGCAGCGCGGCGAGCAGCCCCGGCTGAGTGAGTGCGGAGCCCCGAGGCGCGGCGTGCGGCGGGACCATGGCGGCGCTGGGCTCGGCGGCGCTGCGGAGGGGCGGCGGCGCGGCCCCCCGGCTCCTCGCCGTGGCTGTGTCCTGCCAGAGCTGCCGGCACAAAGCCACCGGGGACGGTGGACACGGGCAGCCCCGGGAGCAGCACCCGGCGGCCCCCGGCAGAGTCGGCGGCCAGCCCGTCCCGGCCGAGGGCGCGGACACCAAGACCTACCTGTGGGCCAGGTACCACGAGATGAAGAAGCTGGTCTACGGTAAGGAGCTGCCACGTCCTGCCGGGGCCGGCCTCTCCATTCTTTCTTCCCCCTCTCCTTTCTCCTCGTTGCATCTCGGTGCCTTTCCCCGCCCCGCAGCCCCGGGGATGTGCCCGCGCTGTGCAGATGCCGGGTTAGGAGCCTTTCTCCCGGCGGTGCCATCCACATCTTCAGTCGCCCGCGGCTCTCTGGGATGGTTTTATTTCATTGAAATCTGGTCTTGATCTTCCTCTCCCCATCCTGGGCTTCCTTCTGTGCAGCCTCCCCGCCTGGACTCAGCAGGGCATGAAGGGTAAATGGGACTTTTCATAACTAGCCATCGTCGGCATTGTCATGGCAAATGGTCTGAATGAAGGGCTTGTTGCCTTTTTCTCCAGTTTGCCGCACGGAATCGCGTTAGACCTGGACAAATAGATAGCGGTGCTGAGTGAAGGGGTGACGAGTCCAAGTCCCCCCTGGCACAAGGGTGAGCCTGGAGAACACTGATGCTGCAGCTCCTGGATGGGTCCTGGTCCCGAGCTCAGTTTGTGTTCCACGTGTCACACCTTTTGCTCATGAGTGCGTTTTTGCTTCTCTGACCAAGAAGTTACCTGGCTCTGTCGGGTACTTTGAAATCCTGCCAAGCAAGGAGAAAACTCAGACTGCTCGCCAAGTCTGTCTGTGTGTAAAACAGGATTGTGGTCTTTTTGCCAGCAGCAGACCTCCCCTGTATTAAACTCTCCTAAAAATAGCTTTAATGACATGAGGGCAGGGAACTTTTTCCTGTTGGTTTCTTGGTTCTTGGAATGTTGAAGGTAAGCACTGTAGAGAGCTAGGAAGTGAATTTGTGCCTGCTCTTACAGAACTCTCGGTTAGCTTTTGTTTACTTAAGGGCTTGGATAAGGACAGCAGTCAGCCCTAGGCATCTGGAAGAACTTTCTCCCTGTTCTGAGATCGACAAGGTCTGTCATTCCTTCCTCCCCATCTTCCAGTCCACTGGATTTGACATCAAATCTCGAGTTCTTCATGATGCACAAATGTAAAGGAATTGGGTGCTGATCCATTAGGTGCTCAGGCTGCTGCATTCCAGGGTGAGAGCTCCTTTCCCAGCGCTGTTGAAGGCAGTACAGGATGCTGACAGAGGACTGGGCTTTGGTAATACCCTTCAAGACTGAGTTGTGGTTTTAGCCCCACTGCTTGAAAGAAATTCCAGTTTGCAATGCTTGTATTGCTGTTTGGAGCTTGCTATTCTCAAAGGCATTATTTTCTTTTCCATAATGGGATTGAAACCATAAATGCAAATGTGTGTTAGTAGGCTGTGTCACGGTCTCTTGGCAGAATGCTTGGTTTGCTACGTGAGATTGTGAAGTTTGTGTTCACATAACTCTGTTGTGATGCAAGAGATGCAGTTTTTAATTGAGGTGGAGCAGTAATCACCAGGAGTAAATGCCAAATGAAGTCAGGTGATGTAGCCCAAGTGTTACAGAGCAGACTCTTCACAAACCTTCAGGTAGCCATCAGATATGTTGAATAAGGCCCTCGTTTGTTAAAAGAGTATCTCCCCAAACTAAAGTTTCAAGACTGTGCTGTTATTCAAATCTTGTCAGGAAGAGACAGAGTTGGTCCAAGTTGGTTTAAATTGTTCCTTTGGTGACTGAAGAGTTGTGCAGAATGTGGCATCAGTCTGTTCCTTTGTGCTTGGTTTCTGACTCTGCTGTGAAGGTGAATTCTGACTGATTTCTGACTCTGGTCTGTGCTTGGCGTCTCAGTATTGCCCAGCACTGAGTTCGGGCAGACTCCTGTGCCTCCTTCTCCTTCCGCCTCTGAAACGCCACCTTTGTGCAGTCCCTTGTCCTGTGTTGTCAGTGATTGCCTCTGCTTTGGAGAGGTCTCTGCCAGGAGAATTCATGGTGTGTTTTCAGACCAGCCCTTGCTCAGCACCAGATCCATGGAGCACGGTTGCATTTTTGCACCATAAATGCTGACTGAGTTGGGCAGGGCAGGATGTGCAGGACGAGTTTCTGTGCAGTGGAGCTCAGTGGTGGTGCAGGTTTGGGGCCAGAGGAGAGGCACAAGGAGTTCTCAACTCTGTATAAAGACATCTGTGCTCTGCCAGGCTGGAGTGGGATGGTACAAATGACAGCACAATGTAGCTACACAGAGAGTGTCTCTAAAACTTCCTCTCAGCGTTGACTCAAGAGAAACCATTCTCTTCATTATCCCTGCTTCCTATTGCAACACTGACTCTTATGACCAAATTTCATTACCTGTGAAAACTTGAGGCTAAAAATTTGAGACAGTGTGCGTGCTTTTTTTTTTCTTCTGCCAAAAGGAAAAGTACATTCACATTAGTCAGAGGGATGGAGTTGAGCAAGACTTGCTGTTTTCTGATCTGATAAATGTCAAGGAAGGCTGATAAGTTCTCTCAGTAAGCTTTGAAGTCTTGCACTCTAGGAAACATCAGGACAGCCAAGCCAGTGACTCTTTGGCTATAAGCAAGTGTTTGTTTGTTCCTAGGTGTCCCAAATCTGTAAACAGTGGCTACACTGACTCAGCTTTCTTAGGGAACTTTACAATATCTGCAAACAAACTTCTTGCCTCTGCATGACAAGTTTGAGCAGGGTTAAATATGAGAACAGCCAGAACTGGAAGAGTGACCAGTTATGTAAATTTCTCAATTTTGCTTTCTTGGATATGACCCATTTTTTCTTGTGAAGAACTCTTGTAGCATTTCTCTAGTGCCTTTTTATCTTTTAAAAATGTAATTTTGGAATGAAATTATATTTTTAATATTACTTTTAATTAATGTAATTTCATTGGTGAGAAATCCCAAAATATTTAGGCCTAATAGCATAAATCCAAGGTCTTTTAACATGGTTCCTCTGAAATTAAATGGTCTTTAGATAATATTTTTCCCTTCCTATCCTATTGGTAGAAGGATCTGCTTTGGCTGGTGGGAGTGCTTTGCAGGAAATGGCACAAAACAACACTTCAAAAGGATAAAGGGGTAATTAGAAGGAAGGAAAACTGGCAGCCTGTCTTTAGAAAGCAACTTAGTGTGAACAAGGGAAACTTTTTGATTCATGAAGAATGTGGAGGATGATGGCCATCTGCTTCTCTGTACCCTTCTTTTCCCTGCTTGTCTTATGAAGAAATTAGTGCAGATGTCTGCTGGGTTGAACTTCTGGGAGTACAAAGGGTGTGAGACATGCGGGTGAGTTGCCTTGTTTGTGTATTATTCCTCACTAACATGCTGGGTCTGAGGCTGAGAGAACGGGAGCGTTTCCTGCAGGATGCTGTTGGCACCCCGGGAGCTCGGAAAAGCAGGAGACGTGCTTGGCACCTCCTGCCCGCAGCGTTTTTCACATCAGAAGGGGCCAGATGGTGTCTCTAGTGTCTGCTCACAGCTAATTACCTGCTTTTGTTTCCATCTCTGCTCTCCTGTTGGGGATTGAGGGTTATTGCTTTCTAACAATGTGGGCTATTGCCTGGGAAGAGACACCTGTACCCTCATGGAGACGCTGATTTAAGCAGCTGTCCAGGTTCTCACAGTGGGAAAATGAAGGAGATGTTGTGTGTTTGCTTTGCATTTACACCCAGGTGTAAGAGATGCACGAGATCAAACACGCTTTCTTGTGGGCTGCCTTTGCTGCTGAATTTCATCGTGTGCCGTGGACATGCAGGCACTTCCCTAAAATCTGTCGGAGTTGCAAACAAACAGGAGCAAATTGTGCAAGCAGGCAGATTCCTGGGGCTGCATCCAGTGCAAGTGCAACTTTGTCCACACCATCCTCCCATGTGCTCACACTGCTTCTCCCTCAGATCAGACTTCCTGGGTGAAGTGCTGAGTAGGCAGTGACTAACTGATATTGTCTGCCTTTCTAGTTAGGACCCAGACAGTAAGAGTAGTGGGATTATTATTCTTTTTTAATAACCAAAACTAAAACAATAACAAATTTTGTTTTGTGTGGTTGTTTTCTTTAATTTATCATATCTGTCCAGCAATTTGTTATGGTGTCTTGGCAAAGAAGAAAAGCAAAAACTATCGTTCTTGAAAAATGGCATCTTCGTGAGCTTCTGGTGGGTGTCTGTTTGTTTTGATTTGACAATTGCCAGGAAATCTGAGACAAAGATCCCTGGCAGATTACGTGCAGAGCCTCAGCAGAGCAGCAGCGCCCAAGCCTGCAGCCCAGGATTTGATTAAGCACTAAGGATTGGTAACCACCCAGGAGGATATCTTTGAAAAACATGTAAACAAAACACCACAAAAAAGCAAAGCAAACCCCCAAACAAACACAATGAAACCAAGCTTCTTGAAGCCTGGCTCAGTTACCCTGAGGCATGTTTGGACTCTTGTATTGAAACTGATTTTTCGTGTGCTCCCAGGTTGTCTCTTTTCCCTGCTGTAGTTGAAACCTGCATGGAGACTGCATGAGTTTGAGGAGATGGAGACCTGCAGCTTTGTTGAGGAGGGTGCTGCAAAAGGACATTTACACTGAGACAAATGTGCATCATGAATCTCTAGACTGAACCACAGAGATTTCCTCCTTTCCAGAAGAGCAGTGACTTTGAAGTTACTGTAAATTCAAGATGTAGGATGATGGGGTGGACAGAGCAAGCTGCAAGTTGTGAGTGGTGTGGAATAGGAAACACAACAAGGAGATGTGTGGTGCTTGGGGAAGTGAACATAGGGAACACATTGTGTATGAGCCAGTGGGTGTAAATCATTTTGGCTGGTGTGTGCATCCTTTTTCAGCCCTTAGGAGGTAAGAGAGAATATGCTGTGTAAGTAAGTGACAAAATGTGGGTGGGGAAAAATGACCTGGGCAAGAGACTGTCAGGGGACAGCAGAGAGGCTCTGTACTTTTGAGGCTGGCAGGGAGAAGCATTGCTTCACTCACTGGGTCTAAATGTACTTCATAAGTTGTGCTGTGGCACAGTAACTGCTTATGCTTCTGATCACAGATATAACTTGTTTGGTGAAGCTCAGACTGCTGTCTCCTTGTTACAAAATCCTACTGCTCCCTTCGTTTTTCCTGATATTTTTGCAAAAGTTGTGGCTGGCATGTGTGGTTGAATCTAGAAGATTCTCTTTTCTTTTGTGAAAAGAGAGGTGGGGTTCAGCCAATGGTATTTTGTGATGCTCTCAGGCTATCAAAATGTGTTGTCCTGAACATATTAGCAAAAGGGGAATGTTGGAAGACCTTGACCTCTCTGTAGGGACACTGTAGCAGCAAGTTGGGTGCATTTGTCATAAAAGGAAAAAAGTGCTTTAATAGAAGAGGAAAGCCCTGCACATTTCCCCTGAGATATGATTAAGGTTGTGTCATCATTATCCTTGTGAGGGAGAAAAATAACACCCAGCAAATCCCAGTGTAAGCCTAGAAAAAGGTCTTTCCACAAGTTGACTGGGGGTGAGGACAGGAAGTGTAACTGTTTATATATGGTGCAAAGAGCATTTATGATGGAAGTATGAAAGTTGTGATCATCTGAATGTTATTTACATTTCCCACCTTTTAAAATCTCAGTGGAAAGTACTTGGATTGCATCCTCTCTCCTAAGCCTCTTCCAGGAACTTTGCCACCAGCAGAGCACTGACAGAGAGCTTTTGTTCCTGGTGTGTAGCCAGTAAGTCAGCCCTCCTGCCTTCATACACTGCTTTATTTTCTAGTGATTCCTTGCCACATGATCTGGTGAATTGTATTTGAAGGCCAAATGGAAGTCAGTTAGGAGAGAAGGATGGGTATGTTTTGTAAAAGTGATTTTTTTTTCCCCTCAGAAAGAAACATTTAGAAATATTTGAATCTATTTCTTTGGTTACCTCTCTGAATTAGAGCTCACAAAAGAACTTCAGCCTTTTGCCTAAATTCTGTTATAATTCCAGACAAAGTCTTTATTGGGAAGGGCTGGTATCTCTTTCTAATAATGTATTTTTTGTCCTAGACACAGATGGAACTTGGTTTTATAGCAAGGAAGCAGTAAAGAACCAGGACAGGGGTCCTTGTTAAATGCCAAAAGTTAAGGTAGGAAAAGAAAAAATCCTACCCACTGGTGCTGAGTAGGATCTGGAAAATGCCTGCTCTTCTTCTGTCATTCAAAGAGAAAATTACCCATCTTTGAGGAGGGAGGAAATATCTCCTTCCCCTCTGTCCCCCAGTGTGGTTGTGACCAGGCAACCTACTACAAAGAACTATTTTTATTGCCCTTTCTTGCACGGGACAGTTCTCATGGAGCGGGAAGCCTGTGGGAAGATCTGTTCCTGCCTCTCCCTTTGCAGTGGAGTGGGAGCTCTCCTTTCTGGACTGGCTCTGGGAAAGGATTTATATACAGGTAGTTTAGCTGCTTGGTCACTTAACCCCATTTTCTCAGTGGTCTGGGGAGCAAAGTGTTATTCCCAAGCACCTTGAACAGTAGCTCTGCTTTGCAGTGACAAACCACATGCAAGGACTGAGCTGTGTCCACAGCTGTTTATCAGAGGAAAGCAGATCACTTGTTGCTATCAGCATTGCATGCTCCAGGAGCATAACTTAGTGTGGGATACTTTTTTACATGTAGGTGTTTGTACTTTGGTTTTTCCTGCCAATTAATACAAAAATTTTAAAAGTCCTAATGGTACTTGCAGGAGTTCTCTGTGAAGTCTTGTTGCCTCTGTGAGAAACAAAAAATGCCAAAAGACAAACCTCAAAATTTCTGATTTGGAGTAATCTAGACTTTTCCAAGAGCCTGTTTGCTTGTGCAAGTTCTGAGTGAGGGGTGTGCGTTTTTCTGCTGATTTATCACAGCTGCCTTTCACATTGAAGCCTGCAGAAACTGCAGCTGCTCTGAGATAGAAATTTGACACTTCAAAACCTCGGGTCTGCTTTGCTTCATGTAGGCCAGAGAGCAGGGGACATTGTTTTGCAGCTTCCTGACACAAAAGGTCGGTCTGACTGTGCAGATGGTTAGAGAGCATTATGTCCAGGTGCAGCCAGAGGTTTCACCGTGTGTTTTTTCACGGGGACATTATTTGAGTGAGCAAATGGCAGCAGCCTTCCACAGCAGCTCTGTGCTCTTTGCTGCTGCTGTGTGGCATTTCCAGCTGCTGTCAGGTCCAGTACAAAACGTCTAAACTTCAGTGATGCTCTCAGTTTCTCTAACTTCTCCCCTTTCCCTTCTTTTAGATCTCCTTCCACCAGGAGTCTGCAATCTCCTCAACCCCGCTGCCATCTATGCTAACAATGAGATCAGCCTGGGAGATGTGGAGATCTATGGCTTTGACTACGATTACACGTTGGCACAGTATTCTAATTTACTACACTCCATGATTTTCAACACTGCCAGAGACATCCTAATAGAACAATTCAAGGTAATGAGGTGCTAAGAGTTTCCACTCAATTAAGCTTGCTGCTGTCTTTGCAATGCCGGAGACATGCTTGTGCAGGCATTGTGCACACATGTCAATTACTTGATTTATTGAGATAAACTTAATATTTCACAATCTTTGATTGCAGAATTAATTTCTTTTGAGATTATTAACATGATGTACATTCCTGGGGTTTTATAAAAGTAGAGTGGGAGCCTTAGTGTAAAAAAGCCATGGTCAGCTGTACTCAACTATGGAAATAATGCCTACAGGATTGCTGGTTGGAGGTGCACATGGTGGCTAAACATAAATCATGGGCCAACACTGAAGCTGTGCAGGACTTGGAATGTGCTGGTCGATGGGATGTTGCCCTAGAGCATGTCCCAGAACAGACACCCTGTTTGCAATGGGTGACTGCTTATGCATTTTTTCTCATCCTGCCTTTCTGTTTAGAGGGGCTCTGCAGTGCCAATCTTTGCCAAATATATGCAAAGATTACAAGTGTCCTCACTGCCTCACTGAATATATGCTTTTTCACTACTGTCCCTTACATGAGAAAAACTAGTTTTGGGTATCCTGATCCCTTTGTCTTACTCCATTCATCCACTTTCTTTGCTGAAGGGACAAAATTAGGCAGGACAAAACAAGCTCAACAGGTGAAAGGATTTTGTTGATTATCCAGTGCTTATGCTCTAATGATGTCACTGTTTGTCTTCCCAGTATCCAGAAGGGCTTGGGAAGTATGACTACATTCCAGGGTTTGCCATACGTGGACTTCACTATGATGTTCAAAAGGTAAGCTGTACAAAGTTCACTCTCCTGGGCTTTGTTTTCCACTGTTATGTTTTTAGTGGAAATACTTTATGTCATTGCTTGCAATAACATCTATCAGCAAATGACCAGTGAGTCTGTCTGGCTGGGATTTTCACTGCTTGGGTTCTTCCCCAAGGAAAGATGTCTACTGTGCCAGCCTGGCTTCCAGCAGAATGGGACATTCTAGCAAAGGTCTCTGGTAAACAGCCTTGCCAGTTTAAAAGTCAATTCATTCCATGGGCTAATTAATAGAAAACTGAGCTTGTTTATGTGATCATTTCTGTCTTTCAGGAAATTTAAACAACAAAACTCAATCCTGCATCTACAAGTACTTGCCAGGAGCGGAGGCATAATGTCTTACTCTAATAATAGAAATGACTTGTCAGGAGAATGCTTTAGGAAGCCTTCCCCACCCCCCACCCCGAATAATAGGACTGCCTGGAATACGATCCAAGCTACTTGAGATGCATACTTCTTAAGAACACAGGCAAGCAGAGTGCAGGCATTAGCTTTAACCCTTTTCAGTGCTTTGGCTGGACTCCCTGAAAGCCTGATGCCCGGTGATGTCATGCTGGCTGCTGCAGCCAGGCAGTCAGGTGGGAGCACAGCAGAGAAAGTTGCTTCACTGAAGTAGCTTTCTCATATGTTGGGTTTGAGTGAATTCAGAGAAGTAGGCAGTGCCTGCTGGAATGTTTGTGCTGTCCTCCAGCAGGAGGGGAAAAAGAGAATGAAGGAAAAAAACGTAGAGATTTTCTGTCTTTTGTCCTAACTGTGGAGACAGCATGGCAGCAGACCACTCACGCCTCTGGCCTTACAAAGCAAGAAGTAGATCTGTGGGAAACTGAAGGTTCTTTCTCTGTTTAAATCTTTGGCTGCTATATCTGAGAAACACAGGCAAGTGGCCTTGCCAAGCAAAGCACTCTTTGAGTGAGTAGAAAGCAGAGAACTCTTTTCTAAGGATCAGAGTTTGCAAAAAATACAGAAATCTGGGTTATGCCTGTCTAAGTACAACTTTCAGCATATTTGCCTGCACTCCTCACAGATTACTGGGAGGTCTGCCCACAGTGTAACAAGATGCACTGATAAGGTATCCTGATGGAAGAAGTTCAATGCCACGTTCCTGTTGCAAGCTGTGGAGTGATGTGGGTTTACTGTGAGGCTGCTTTCCATGCCCCAAGACTTGTGTTACATCTTCAGAATGATGGATGGAGAAGGATGGCCCATGATTAGGGGAGTCTGATAGTAAAAATGCAGAGAAAGCTCTGTTACCAGCCTGGTGTGCTCCTGGACATCTTTCCTTCAATGTCTACTGGGAAGGGGAGAGCTCTTGTGTGAGGAAAATTACTGGTGCCACTATGCTCTGAACTAAAACTTGCCCACTTAGTTCTGCTTAAGATAAAGGTGGGGAGAAATAGATCTGTGCACACAAAGCTCCTTTGGATTTGTGTTTTCTTGAAGGGAGATAAGAATAGACTGTCTCGAGTCACAGAAATATTGTTTTTCCACTGCATCCCTGTCTACAAACTGGGGTGTAACAGACTTTGGCTCATAGAAGGGTGGTCTTTTGCCGGAGAGGCCAATAAAACATCACAGTATGAGTAAGTGTGTGTAAAAGTAGCTGGAGAATAAGTGCTGTCTAAAGTGCGTAGAAGTGGGATGCTCATACTGAACTTTAATTTCTGACTGTCATTTGTGTGGAACTTTAAACTTGAATAAGGTTTCAGTGTAAATTTTAACAATAACCCAATTCTAACAGTAAATATCTATTTCTTGTCACAGAGTCTTCTCATGAAGATTGATGCTTTCCATTATGTCCAGCTGGGGACTGCATATAGGTCTGTCAGTTCTGAAAATCATTTTCTAAATGCTTATATATGCAAAAGTGGATTTCTGCATCTCAGTGTACGTTCTTGGCATATGTTGTTCTGCTTCTTTCCTGAGTAGAGCACAGTCTTGTCTGGCTCATCCTGTTTGCTCTTGCTTCAAATGCTTACCTGGCATATAATTGCAATGAGTTATTTTTTCTCAAGCATTTCAAGCCAGGTGTGGGTGGGAAGACCTGGAGCTTTTTGTAATGGTTAATAGCACATCTGGTCACGTACGCTGCGTGGTGTTTTAGCTGCAGCTACAGCATGGCTGGGTTAACACCTGAGAGCAAACACAGCCAATAGGAAAGGGCTCTTCTGTATGTGGTTCACACATGGGCCTCTCTTTTCCAGGCAGGAGTTTGTCCCATCAGTGCTCTGCTGTGCCTTGGGGAGTAATCTGGGTGTGCAAATTATATCTTAAAGCAGACATGCCAATAAAGTAATAATGCTTCAGAATCTGGGCTCACTTTAGTTCTCCAAAAAGAGCTGGGTATGCTCTGGAGTAAGTAGCTGAAACAGTGCAGAGCAAATTTTTCTCTTATGAATTGTGAGACTGGAGACTGAGAGAACTCTTTTCTCCAAAGAGGAGTGGGGTTGGTGTGTAAGAAGTAGTAATTTATAAATATCAATAGCAAATCTCCTGTAAATCCTATGTTGTATTTCCTGAGCATGGAAGCCAATGTGGTTTTTTTCCTTGATCTCTGCCCTTTTGCTGTTAAGCTTCAGTTACAGTAAACACTCTAAGAATATTAAGAAGGGAGTTTCATAACCAGAGAGAATTGGCTTCTTTGAGTGCCAGCTTGGGGGGGTGAGGGGACCAGGGGTTTTTACTGCTCCGTATTTTACTTCAGCTTCATTAAGAGATTTTTAGTGAAAATACATTTTAATTTTAATTTTCCCTAGTGTCCTTTTGTAACTTATCTTTTCTGGAGCATCCTTCTAAACTTTCCTTTGCTGTTCTGCACAACTGAGGCAACATTTAACTTCTTAGATGCTGTGTCATAACTGAGTAGAAAAGGAGAAAGGGAAAGTTGCTGACTGCTTGAGCAAAGAGTCATTAAAATTGTGCAAGAGGCAAAACCTGCAGCAGTCAGATAACCTGATGTTATGAACTACACAGGTCAGCCATACTCTTGGTTTTGGTGTTTTTGAGAAAAACGGCCTTCTCTGTTGAATGGTCTCAGTCAAGATCTTGTTCTGCTTAGGAAAACTGAATAAGAAAGAAACCCTGTTTTCAGGAAGCCCTTTTTCTACTCTTTTTCATTAAGGGTGATGTATCTCATGGAAGCAACATCTCCAAACCAAGTTAGTTTCCCAGTGCTGCCCAAGTCAGGTCCCGGGGCTGATTTGGTGGGGCAGTCCTGTGAGCAAATTGACAGCAGACAGAGAGAAGCCTCTGGCTGTACTCTGCTGGAATGTGGATAAAGCCCCTCAATTAACTTGTAGGAGCAAATGAGGTATCTGAAGAATGTCTTTGGAAAGATTTTATGTGAATCTTTAGAGCTGTTGGACTCTCTGCCTGTCTCTTTTGAGCAGGAGGAATTTTTGAGTTTTAGGAAAGGGCCTGTTTGCCCTGTCCTGTTTTTCTCTACTGTTTGTAGCACTGCACGGACTGGTGATTATTGACAAACTGCATTGTTTTGTGTCTAGAGGGCTCAAACCGGTGCCTGATGAAGAGGTGATCGAACTCTACGGTGGTACACAGCACATCCCCCTGTACCAGATGAGTGACTTCTATGGCAAGGTATTGTAAGCCCTTGGCTGCTGGGATGCAGCAGCTCTTCGAACAGCTTGGAAAACAGAGGGAATTGTATGCACATGGAAATGACTGCAGCCTCCCTTGGAAAGGCTGGTCCCCAGTGAGCTCCAGTGTGTTTTTGTTCTAGTGAGAATATGCCCCAGAGGTTATTTAGCAGTTTAGCATCTGAAAGACATCTGCAAAGCATTTTTAAATACCAGGGCTATTGGCCTAGAGCTGAATGGCTTTGAAGACTGATAGGGAGATGTTCCCTGTTGTTCCTTGGCCAAATCCCGGCAGCCTGCAGTGCTCGTGTTTGCAGTGAGCTGTTGGGAGGAGGTGTCTGAGGGTAGCAGCAGTACGGTGCTTGCCATGCCTTTCTCTCTCTGGTTTTGGGTAGGGTTTTTTCCCTTCATGTTAAGGATCTCCTTCCACACTCCTTCAGAACTGCTCAGGGGATATTATTATGGTTGTAGTCCATGAGTGTAGGGGTAGTAAAATACTGACATTCTGTCTGTAGGAGCTTAAAAATCCTCTGGTTGCCTGAACCTAGAGGAAGTTAGGAGAGTTTTTTCTTCCTTGAGTGTCTCTTGTGGCACAGTGGCCAAGCAGGACCTTTCACATCCCTTCTCCCAGAACTGCTTTGTTTCTTGCCTTAGTTCCGGTGCCTTAGGGGAAGCTGGAAGGAGAAGGGCACACTTCCTCTGGTAATACCCCTGTGAGTCTGCTCTGTGAAGTCTCCAGCAAGGTCACTGCTTGATTTTTCTGTTTCTCTCTTGGGAACAATTAATCTGAGTGGTTGCTTTCTGGATAAGTATATACTCTGTTTATAGCTCAATGATGTTTCCAGCTTTGAAATAGGACATTTTTGTTTAGAATTTGATCTGTCTGTAAACTGCCCTCAATTGGCCTCCTCCTGTGCAACTCTCCTCACTCCTGCCAAACTTGAGATGATTTTGTCTTTCTTTTTAAATAACTGTAAACATGAAACCTGCTTCGAGTTGTGGCCTTCTGTAGGACCAGGTGCTTATGCTGAGGTGCCTTTCTGTGCTTTGCATGTACCAGGTGCTTTCTTCTTTCCTGTAGTTCGTATTGAAAAATTTGGCCACAGAAGTAGAGATATCAGCTTAGTCTTCGTGTGAAGAGGTGAATCTCCTCTCCTAGTAATGTAATAGACTCCATGAACTAATAGGTGGATCCCAAAAAGAACAAAAGTATTTACAATTCATACCATTTGCATTTAGCAATGTCTGCTCAACCTGTGGGGCGTATTTTCCCACATTAGTGAGAAAGATGAAAGAAGGGTTAAGATGACGGCTGGTGTGAAAGGTGCAGTGAACTGGTGAGGAGTGAGCCTTCAGCAGGGGTCTTTGACTTGTTCTCCTCAGTCTGCCGTGCTGATGTTGCTGTATGAGCAAAAGAAAGTTGCTAACAGGCAACAAGAGAAGTGGGACTGATAGGGCTGAAGTGTGTAAATACTTAAGTATTTACTTAAATACTTAAATAAATCCCTTAAGTGTTTTCCTGGTTCTCTGTTAGCAGGAGTGTATGGACAGCTGCCAGCATCCCAACACCTGCAGTAGGTGGGCACAGATCTTTCCCAAGGTTCAACACTGCAGCTGGTGTGCCTTTACATGTGGTGGCCTGTAATGAAGGTGGAGATCTCAAGGGTGTTGTAAAAAAAGCACATATAACATTCTGAAAGCACAGTCCAATTTTTGTCACAGCTCCTGTCACTATGTCTGCCTAAGGAAGTCAAGGCCATTAAACAGAATTGGGAGAAGTGGGACTTGCCCTGTAAAAATTGACACAAGGCACAAAAATTAAATCAGAGTTTGACAAGGTAAATCTTTGCTCTTAACACTGAGCATTTACCTGTCTCCTCTGTATTTCAGGTATTGAGAGGTAGGACAGGTCGTTGCTCTGCTAAATCCCATACTAAGTCATTTCAGTAGGAACTGCCTGTCTTTGTCCCTCTTGCTTCTTTCCCAGAATCTCTGAACAGCAAAAAAAGATGAAGGCTGTTTACAGAAACTTTTGGTTTTGCTATGGGAGAAATATTCCCTTAGCAACCAGACATCAAAATGGACAGAGGTGTTGGAAGGAGTCAGTGAGTATCCTAAGCAGCACCACCGTGTGTGGTATGTGGCACTTCTGCTGTAGGTGAAATTGTCCTGTGCTGGGTGGATGGAAATTGTATAACCCTCAGCACACCAACATAGCTTTTATTGCAGCATTTTTTGGTAATACACCTCAAGCAAAATGCTGTTTTTTATTCCTTTGCCCTTTTGACCCCAATTTGCATTGCCCCAGGTGTTGCCTTTAGACAGGGCTGGTCTCCTGCCACCCTTACCCAGACTAAATGGGAGATGTTCTCTTGTTACACATCCTGGCATGACAGATCCACACATTTGTCATTAGGCAGCAGGGGCCCCATCAGCTTCCATCATCTGCAGCTTTCTTGGTTTTCTGGATGCTGCTTTCATGTCTGTCTTTCACACAGCTCTAATAAACACTTTCTGAAGTGGGCCAGCACTATCCTACAGTGTTGCAACTTTACAGCTATCGGTCCTGGATTGCTCAAAGCTCATGCACAGACATGATGGAAGTGGATTGCCAGGGCACTGCTGGTGACCAGGTTCATGGGGAGGTCTGTGTGCTTCCCAAATTACTTTCTGTATATGGGACCTTAGTAATTGTCCCCGTTCTGGTCTGGGACTTTATCAATGGAAAATGAAAAAAATGATCCCAGCTTCATCTTGCAAGGGAGACTCATTGCAGTCCTCTGCATAGGTAGTACCTACAGAATAAACAAAGTTTATTTTACTGGAAAGACTCTCTGGGGCCAAAGTTGGCTCTTGGCCTGCTGATAGGTTTGTGATTGATAGGCAATAACAATAGCAAATGTGTGTGAGAGCTGCAGCTCTGCCTAATGCAAGAGGAGTTATTCCTTGGTCAGGATGTAATTGTCCATTTCCAATTGACTGCTGGTGGGCTGGAGTTCTTTTTCCTCTGGGCTTTCTGTAGTGACAAACAGGCATTGACAAATGGCTTGTTGGAATGATTCTTACACTGCCTTGTGAAACCTCACTGGAATGTGGTTTGAGCAGCTTGGTGCCCTGTGTAGCCTGGTTAAGATGAGCAATGTGGCATCTTCTGAAAGGCCCTTGTCTGCTGCTGTAGCAGAGCATTGTCTGTTGGCACCTGTATTAATGCCAAGAGTCCAGGTGGGAAGCAGAGGTTGAAATAAAAATATCTGGGACCAACTCCCTGCTTCCTCTATCTTCACCATGTGGTATTAATGATGCTGGCTTTGTGTAAAGATTTATGTGAAGGAGACACCTCTCTCTCTCTCTTCAAGGCTGGTGTTTTGGTTGAGAAGAGAGGCTGCTTGCTGAGTGACTGGGATTTTCCCACACTAGTGTTTTTATTAGCCTGGAATATATTTCAGATTATGCTGGGTGACATGAGTTTGTTTGTTTGCTTTACTTTTTATTTCTAGTATTTCTGGTCTAATGCCTGCCTTTCATTTTTTGCTTTCCAGGGTCCATCACTTAAGCAGTTTATGGATATTTTTTCTCTTCCTGAGATGACACTGCTCTCTTCAGTCATTGATTACTTCATCACTCATGGCATTGAGTTTGACCAGGTGCATCTCTACAAAGACATATCTGTAAGTGAAATGTCAACTGCCCCACAACTCAGCTCACAGCTCCGATGTGGTGTCTGCAGCACCCAAACCCAAGGGGTTTGCAGTGACCTGCCTGATATGACAGCTCTGTTGTCCCTTTAGATCAAAGCATTACCAGGGAATATTCAAAGCTGTGTTTTCAGAACATGTTTGGGTTCTGTCTGTACTACAGAGCTGGTGTTTCTGGTGTATCTCGTGTAGGAGTGCCGAAGCTGCTTAGGCTGAAGGTCCTTCCATGGGAAATATATCACAAAGCTTGTGTAAATGTTTTCTGGTTCTGCAGACTTTTAAATTGTTTTCCTTAATATCTCATTTGTCAAAGACAAAAGCTGTGTACCAAACAGTTTACTTTATACAGTGATTGTTGTAAAACACCTGTCCTGGCTTGTTCTGAGAATCCTGTACCCCTTGCAGCTGCAGAATAGTCTGATCCTTTGGGTGACTGTAGTCTGACCCAGTGGTGACTGTAGCTTTCATGTGTCATTTACTCCAAGGTGTTAAGTGGCACTTGAAAGGGCCGTGTGGGATTATCAGCATTGTTGGGGCTGTTTGACTTCTCAGTTAATGCTGTAGACAAGATGTAAGTGCTTGAGATCGCTGCTCTGGGTGACTTATGCTGACAGACAATGCATTTTCCTTATTGCACTCCTTTTTCCATGGAGAAGGGTTTTCACTGGTACCTTGTGGTTCACCCACTGGCTGTTCAGTTCTGGGAGGGAAATGGGGCTCCAAGGGGAAATGGGGCTCCATGTCTGTGCTGCTGCCTTGTGATAAGGATCCACCTGTCAGCTGTGTGTCCTGACCTTCTGTTGGTGCTTGATAGGAACGTGCCAGCCCATTTCCCACAAGACCTTAACATGTTTCAGGGGTTTGGGTGTTGGTTTTTCTCTTGGGTGGGGAAAATATGAAGAGGGGATACAGCTGACTCCTGAGGCCTTTTCTGAAGAGTATTTTCTGAACCTCCTTTTGAGATCAAATGGATGTGTTTCTAATTGAAATCTTGAGAGCAGGGGGATGGTTGCCACAGCTGATACATGTCTAATGCAGGGCAACTGGTATGGCCCAGCCCTCAGACTCCTGAGTGCTAATCCTGGCTTTGTCCTTTAGGTGGAGAATGTGGTAATCCCTGAGGAACAACTAAAGTAGGCAAAGAAGAGAGCTATGGCAGAAAATCTGTGGCAGTGCCTGTAATCTATATTGAAACTAGGGACCATCATGTGCTCTCACCAGAAGAGTTCTTGCTTTTTTCCTGTACAGTGAGGCTAAACAAACATTTTTGCAAAACTTATCCATTTGCAGTAACCAAGTTCAAGTGCAAAGAAATGCTTTGTGAACAGGAGCACAGAGATCCTTCTGTGCCTGCAGAGGACTTGCATAGCCCAGCTGTTAGGACAGCACTGGCTTAGCCTGACACCCTGCTGTAGCTCTGGGTGGTACTGCTGATGCAGCCTGTGTGTTTGGGAGCAGGCTAAGTGCTACAGGCACTGCACTGAGTCAAAAGGGCAGACCCTGGCGTATGGTAAAGGCTGAAGCTGACATGTAATTAAAGTAGTCCTGTCACACCAGTTTGGTCACTTCATATTTGAGAGTAAGAATGTACAGTTTACCCTGCTTCCCCTTGGAGGCATTTTTTTTCAGCCCCGTTTGATGCCTAACAAGTCTCCAAGATTTTACCTGCAGAAACATTATAGTTTTCCTTTTTCTTTTCTTCTTCTTTTGTTTTTTGGAGGGCAGGAGTTTAGGGAAAGAGCACACTGAAATTTTTCTTTTCTGTAAAGGTAGTTTTGACACAAGTCCAAAGTTCTGCTTGCTTTTAGTGACAGTGCTAGTTAGGAGAAAGCTGTTTTCTTGTCAGAGCCCCTGCCCTCTTTTCAGATTCCTTCCAATAAGGCAATGAGATGTGACCTCTGCCTTATTGCCCTTCAAATCCACATGGTGAAAAGAAGCTCTTAAAACTCCATTTTGAAGTGGTTATGCCTCCACTTTCATCATTCCCTTTTAAGTTGTAAATTGTGGTTCCCTCCAGCTCTGAAGGAAATTTTTTTGGGGTCATGAGGAGGTTTCCCCAGCACTGCCATGAGACCAGTGGACTGTGTGGCAAGTGTTACTGTAGTGATGTCAGTGGTGAGTGTGGGACTCAGTCTGAAAGGGCAGCTCCTGAAGGGGCACACACAGTGTAAGAGGAATTTAAGGGTCCTGGGGAAAGGCAGCAATTGTTTACCTGTGTGAATTGTCAGGGATGAAAATGGTGCTGTTCAAACAAGCATTTGCGTGTGAAAACACTGCAAACTGTGTTGTTGCTCTGGAAATGGTTTTGTGGCTCTGGCATATCTTGCTGGATGGAGACTTGTGCAGAATCTCAGTTGGGTGTGTCTAAAAATGTGCTATATCTTGGCTTCTGGCCTGGAAAATAGAGGATATTTGGATGCCCGACATCTGTTTTAACTTGCTTCCCTCCCAGCTGTGTTTTGTGCCACCCTGCTAGTGGGAGCTTCTGCTCTGCCTGTGTACACTGATCACCCAGGGCTAGGAGCTGTGGCCCTCCTTAGCTTGTGGGGAGCACCTGGGATCACAGGTGCTCTCCTCTGCTGCTGTTCACCCTGGCCACATTCCTGTCCTTTGGGTCACAGCTGGCAGAGCTTCCATAGGCACCGGGGGAAGAAAAGCCACCTGGTGTCTGAGACAGCACAGTGTTGGGACGGTAAATGGTTTTGGAGTGGCACAGTCTTTATTGCCTTGAAACCAGTGGGGTAGCATGTGCTCATTTCCAAGAGCAGGAAGGAACTTGTGCTTCCACAGATAAGTTTTGAGGTTTTCCCTCTTACACTGCATCAGCTGAGCCAGCCACCCTGTTCTTCTTTAGGCATCTTGGTGAGCCTTGCTGAGCAGGCTCTGCTGCTTTGCAGTGATGGAGCTTTTGTTCATTCACCAAGGAGGGGATGTACCTTTACTGCCTTGGTCCTCAGTGGTGGCAGTAGGTTTGCATGCTGGGAGACAGGAATGCTATGTTGTAAAACTGAAACATTTTCCCTTCTGCTCTTTTCTTTAGGATGCAATTAGAGATGTTCATGTGAAAGGAGTGATGTACAAATGGATTGAAAAAGATATGGGTGAGTTAAATAGAGCTCTGGTGCCAAATTCACTTGTCACTTCCTCAGTCTTTCTCTTTAGGTAGAATTGATGGGGATGAGGAAGGCCACTTTGTCACCATGGTGGTTCATTGCCTGCCTGCCTGAGGTGGATCTAACTCTGACCTTTTGCATCTTTAGTGGTACAGGGGCTAGGTTTGGTTTGGTTTATAGAAATGTGGTCATGACTTATGCCAAAGTATTCTGATTGATGCTGTGTGTTTCATTCTGATACAGAACAGTATATTCTGCATGGGGATGAAATCTATGCCGTGCTAAACCGCCTGGTGAACCACAAGAAGAAGCTGTTCCTCATCACAAACAGTCCCTTTAGCTTTGTGTGAGTACCGTTACTGCTCATCAGTGGGTCACCATGGCACAGCAAGAGCTGTGCAGGGCTGTGCAGCTCCCTCCTCTGAGCACCTGGAATTTGTATGGGACAGGATTTTGTGGTGGTAGTCATGGAGCTCTCTGGGAACTGTTTGTGGTGAATGTTGCACCCACAGCATTGATCTCACTTTTTGGAGAAGTTACAAGGCTGTGGCTGGCCACAACATTAGAGAGCTGACACTTTCTGTTGCCTTTAGCAGTGTTTACTGTATCACAGACTTCCCTGGGCTTCCAGTCGTGCAGAAGAAAGTGTGTGACAGCTTGAAACAAAGCACAGCATCAATACTTCATGCAATGAGAGCCTTAGAGGGTTCGCAAATCTATTTTCTTCTCAGTTACTGAAATAAGAGTGAATTTAGAGCATACTGTTGTAAAGATGCAGTGTTGGGTGAAAAAAGAGTACTGGATCTGTTAATTTTTCTGCTCCTTTGCCCTTAGGGACAAAGGAATGAAACACATGGTTGGCAAGAACTGGCGGGACTTATTCGACATGGTCATTGTGCAAGCGGACAAGCCCAACTTCTTCACTGACCGGCGGAAGTACGTGTGCAGGGCAGCCCTGCCTGGGGCTTGGGCCCCCTCCCTGCAGGGAACTGCTCCTCTGGCCTGCCAGAAAGCAGTGGTTTGCTAAGCATAGTCTGGCTCCAGGAGGTATTCAGCCTCTCACATGGTCTCCAAGGAGGCAAGAATTGACCACTCTGGAAATAAGTGGATAGAATGTCTAAAGCCAAGCAAAAAACGTGTTTCTAAAATTGGCATGAGAGATGGCCATTTCTTGTCCTGAGAGTGTGACAAAATCTTTCCTTTTCCTCTTCCACACAGCAAGTATCTGTGTGGTTTGTTTTTTGAGGTTTTTTGGGATCTTGTTTGTATTGGATACATGTTTGGGAACTGGCAGTTCTGGAAGCCTTTGTATGTGGCAGCTGAGTTTTTTGGGAGCTGCCAATAGACAGGCTGCTGTCCTTACTTTGCTCTTTTGGCTTCTTTGCTTTGGGTACTTGTGTCTGCTTAGTTAGGGGATTGGTCTAATTCTTTCGTATGTATTTTCCTTCCCCACTACCCAGACCGTTGGCATATGATGAACTAAACCTATGGAATGGCATTATAAGCTGTGCTGGCCTGGTAAAGGTTTTATTCACAGGCTGCAGGTGTTACAACCACAGCTTGGAGCTATGATGATCTGGCCCTCTTGGAAATAAAACCTACAGCTGCCTGGTGCCTTAGATCCACTCATGGAGTGGAGAATGTCATGGCAAGCCCTCAGGAAAACCAGGAGACAGCTAAGTTCACCTGGTGAACTCAGCATGGGGACTGCTTTCCATTCTCTCTGCAGACTTGTTTTACCCTATTAGGACATTCCATGGTCTCTGCTGGGCTGGGGCATAGCCAGTTGGAAGAGCACACAAAGTGTTACATGGCAAAGCCTTCTTGGCCTTGGCATTTCAGAAGGAGTTATTATGGTTATTTTCTTCCTCTCTGTATGTGAAAGCAAGAAGAATTGTTAGGGACATGAAATGGTTATAGTCAATGGAAGCATTTTGGAAAGGTATTTCCCTTTCATACTTTCTCTTCCCCTGAGAAAATAGTGCAGAAGGCCCAGAAGGTCACTTAGAACTCATATAGAGCTTTTATTTTAAGTTGTCACATAGGTAAACAAGTTTGTGATTCAAATGTTCTGGTTGCTGGGTAACAATCACCAAAAATCAAAAGAAGTTGACATCTCCCCTTGTTTTTTCCCAGACCTTTTCGAAAACTGGATGATAAAGGCTCACTACAGTGGGACAAAATAAACCAGCTGGAGAAGGGAAAGATCTACAAAGAGGTAACATGAATGGGGGCAAGTAGGACCCTGAAATGGTGGGGACTTATAACACACCTGCAGTTTTGGAAATCACTGGAAAATCAGGACAATCTCCTTGGTCAGGGTGAGGGGAAATGAAGGGTTCTGCTGTAGGACACTTGTTCATGGTTGGTGTTTGAAAGGTAAAACACAGAAGTCCTTGAAAAGAGTATCTGTGTAGGTAGAGGGTGTTTGTAAGAAGACACGCTCTGGGCTGTGCTGGCTGTGGGCAGTGGGAGGTGCCCTCTGTCCCCAGGAGCTCTCACTGGCCTGGTAGGACATTGTCCCCCAGAATGCTTTCAGCATGGGCTTGGCACTAGGGATGGAAGGACAGAGACAAGTGGGAAAAGGCAGAGCAGGGCCAGGTAACTTAAGGTGTGGGGTACTTGCTTTTCTGCCCAAGGGAACCTGTGCTGAGCTACCTCTGCCAGGCTGGGTTGTCCCTGCTGCTGCCCTGTTTGCGTGAGATGGGGTGGTAGGGAAACATCTCCTGGATGTGTGGGAGGGGCCAGTGAACGTCCCCTGCCCCCGCGTACAATGAAACCTCCACCCTGGAAGCTCTGCTCTGACATTATCCAGCATGGCCAATTGTGCACTTTTCCCTCAGCTCTTCTGATTGTCCTGGTCCTGAAACTCTTGTCCTGGAGGGGCTTCCAAGTATAGTAGTTGAGGCTAAAAAGGCACAACTCTCTGAAACCTGTTGTGCATGCAAAGATGATCCACTCCTCACTCCAAATTGTTCTCCATGAGGTTGGAAAAGGTGGACTTGTGTAGAATAAAGAAATAAGGAATAAAGAAACAAAGGTGATCCAATAGGGTAGAAAGCATCAAAGAGAGTCCAAAGCCTGGCTCCTGACTCTCCCCTTCTGGAAGGACCAGCATGTCCAAAGATGAGCAGCAGCTTTGGTGAACTTGCTGCCCTGGGTGTTGTCCTTGCAGCTGGTCTGTCCCCTGAGACAAGTTGCCTCTGGCTTTAAGACGGTTTGTTCTTGCTGATTTGAGCTGTCCAATCCCACGGGAAGCAACTGTTAGTGAGATTTCAGTCAATTAGCGGGACCTGACCCGTTGTAGCAAAGTAGGTCATGTCCTTGAGTAGTGCTGTTGGGAAACCTCTGTCTGGTGGGTCTGCCAAAGTGCTGGGCTGGTGTCCCATCCTCTGCCAAGAGCTTGGAGCTGGGAACATGCAAGTAGAGCTCATTCCCAGTGGGTTAGCAGCTCCCTCAGGAGGAAGGGCACACCTCACCCATGGAGTTCATTGCTACATTAAATCCTGCTCTTGACCCACCTATGTCTTGTGGCCACAAGTTGCTCACCCAAGTGAATGTTGCACTGAGAAAGGGAAAATATGGGGGAGGAAGGTGGGCTGAGTAGGATTTTGGGCTCCTCTCCAGTTCTTCCCCTCTATCATGTTTATCTGACTGCATGTTGCCTAGCTGTGGTTCTTAGGGTGTGACAGTGTGTATCCTGGTTGCAGCCCACTCTGTCTCCAGGATTTTTGGTTCCTTGGAGTGTCACAATGTGCCACTTCTTTCTGGCAGGTGTTACTGGCCATGGACCTTGCTGTGCAGGGGATGTTGCCAGAGGCCTCTGATCTGTTCCTGTCCCCTGAAGCAGGGTTGGATGGTAGTTTTTTCCTGTGGGTATCCCATGAGTGGGACCTCAGGGATTGGTGTTTTGCCCTAGGGACTGGGAAGTTGAAGTGATGCCCTCTAGTCCCTCTGTTCCAACAGATGTGGTGTTTTCTGTATGTGCCAAGTTTGTACTCCCTTCCCTCTCCAGATCTGTGATCTTGGGGGAAAGGACAGGACCTGGAGATCTCAGAACAGGTCTGTGGCTCCATGGAGCTCCAAGAATAAGTTTCCTGGCTGTCAGGTCCATTGCTGTTTGAGGTGACTGGAGCACAGCAAGAGGACTCTGCTCCTTCCAAGGCTGTGCTCCATTTCCTTCTCTGCCAATGGCTTCCTGAGCAGGCCTCATGAGAGCAGCAGCGATGTTGTGTCCAAGAAGTGCAGAGGCTGCCTGGTCCTGTTTCTGTGCTGTTAAGGGAAGTCTGCTCAGCTCCAGGGATGCTGCAGGAACAGAAGACCCAGAACCCTGGTCCTGGGCAGCCTTAGCTGTGCATTCAGCAAGATGCCAGTGGCTGCTGGGGGTCTGCCTTGTGTTTGGGGGCTTTCTGGCCAGGCTGGTGCTGGTGGTTGGGGGTGCTGGCTTCCTCCTGCCACTGGAGACTGGCCAGAGGGATTGCTGCTCAGTGGCTCATGGGTTCACACTGACTGCTTGTGCTGGTCTGCTGGCATTGATGGGGCCATTTCTTTTCCTAGTGGGTTTTGTTTTCATGACTCACGTGGAAAACTTGTGTGGAGATGGAAGGGTAGTCCCTGAAGTGCCTTCTGTGCATGTGTGGATGTTTGGAAAGCCTTGAAAGTTGCTTGGTGCTGTGCTTTAGCTGGTGCTTTGGGGTTTGGTTTGTTTTACTCAGCTGTGAATCTGTGCGGGCTGCCTGGCTCTTTGGCTTGGTTAAACAATTCCTGTGGACATGTGGGTGTTGTTAATCTTTGGGGTTGGGATGGTGGTCAGGGGTGTAGAACAGCTCCTGACTCCAGAAGCCTTGCCTGGCAGTGCTCACCTTCCCTCTGGTGCACTCTGTGAGGTGAAATCATTATCACCTGAGACCAACAACTTCTAAACACAGAACCTCTGGGGTTCTTTCTGCCCATCCTCAGGCTTTTCTAATTTAGGAGTCTCCTGACCTCTAAACTGCCTCCTTTTGTTGCCTTTTTAGACCATTTTGTCTTCTTGACTTGCTGTGCCTTAGACCACAGAACTTCCCCTGAATTCCCTGTTTGCAAAAACTCATTGGAAGAGTTTTTGCCTTTTTCTCTAGCTTTAAAAAAGCTGAGGGATGTATAGGGGATTGTCACAAGGGAAGAAAGTGAAGTGAGGTGGGGAAGGACAGAAAGCTCTGGGTGTAGATGGTGGGGCACTCCCATGAGAGTGCTCACACCTGCATGTGGTAAGGTGGCCTGTACCCACATTTCACTCTGTGCTCCTGTCACTTGCAGGGCAACCTCTTTGATTTTCTGAGGCTGACAGGCTGGCGTGGATCCAAAGTGCTCTACTTTGGTGACCATCTGTACAGTGACCTTGCGGTGAGTGAACTGCCTCTGCTCTCCAGTGAGGTGGGAGCAGTCCCACACGGCTGCTGGGGCTGGAGATAAGGCAGGGCCTGCTCCGAGTGCTCAGGGCTGTGCTGGGCGCCCCCTCGCCCCCAACACAGGCTTCAGTTGTGTCCCCACTGCTGTCTGACAGAAACAAGCACTGGAGAAAAGGCTCCTGAAGTACTTTCTGTGGGTAAAGTGTGAATTTGAGAGCAGTTTGTATTGATCCCACCTTTTTAGGTGCTTCATGCAACTGATCCTAGTGACCAGGAGATGGTTGTTGCTGGCACAGGCCATCGATGGCTGTCCCCTGAGAATGTGAAATGGGAACAAACCCACTCTTCTAGGAACCAGGGTTGTGTTTGGCTTTCAGTCTTTATGTTGAATTCTTGGTTGTTTTTTCACCCTGACCTCCAGGACCTCATGCTGCGTCATGGCTGGAGGACTGGAGCCATCGTTCCTGAACTGGAGACAGAGATCCGGATCATAAACACGGAGCAGTACATGCACTCCCTGACCTGGCAGCAGGCTTTGACAGGGCTGCTGGAGAGAATGCAGGTAAACAGCTCCTGGCTGAGCAGGACAGGTTATATGCTGCCTTCTGGGTCTGAATTTAGCATGGGGATGGGGGGATGTACCATCTTGCCTGGTTCTCAAAAATATCTCATCCCCCTCCTGGTGCAGTGGGCTCTGGGTTTGTGAGCTACAGAGGAAATTGCAGGGAGCTGAGGTATGGCCTGCAGGACTGACAGATGTGATGCTTTCTACTGCTGTCTTTGCAGATGTATCAGGATGCAGAGTCAAAGCAAGTATTGCTGGAGTGGATGAAGGAACGACAGGAGATCAGGTGAGCGCTTTCCCCCCTCACTTGTGAGGGCTCTTAGGGGCTTCCAGGCCTTGTTTTGTAACCTGCTTTGGGGACAATGCTGCTGCAGCTGCTGGTCTCTGGTGTCACTTGCCTCTGGGTGGGGGCCATGCAGCAGTGCAGTCCTGCAGCCTGGGAGGTTGGACTGGTTTGCAGACAGGGTGGGAAAGGAGAGTGCTGGGAGGGCCTGATGGGCTGTCTGCTACTGCAGCTCCCACAGCTTCTGACACTGCCCATAACAGGTGGAGAAAGAGTACACTGAATATTCATCAGTCTCACTGCACAGGGACTGGTCTGCACCACAGCCTCGGGAGGGCATACCTGATGCCCAGGGAGTGGAGTGACCCCGGGCTAAGGGAGTGGGAAGAATCTGTGACCACAGTTTTAGCTACAGAACACCATTTCTTTCTTCTCAGGTCTCTGACGAAGAACCTGTTCAACCCCCAGTTTGGAAGCATCTTCCGCACCTTCCACAACCCCACATACTTCTCCCGCCGGCTGGTGCGGTTCTCTGATATCTACATGGCTTCCATCAGCTGCCTGCTCAACTACGACGTGAATTTCACCTTCTACCCGCGGCGCACCCCTCTGCAGCACGAGGCTCCGCTCTGGATGGATCAGCTCTGCACGGGCTGCATGAAAACCCCCTTCCTGGAGGAGATGGTGCACATCCGGTGAAGGGCAGGTACTGCAGGCAGCAGCAGCACGGCCGGGGCTGGGCCGGCAGCACCTCTGTCTACCACTAAAGGGCGTTTGACACTTGCGTGTGTGTGTAGATGGTGTGTTTATTTTCTCCCTTCACTGGCTCCACCCTTTCCCTGAAGCGCATTGCAGGCTGCACAGGATGGGTGCTTGTGCAGGGAGTCCTCTTTAGGAGTAGGTGAGATGGAGGGGCCAATGCTGGTGGTGGGACACTGCCCCTCCCTGCTCTGTGCCCAGACACGTGGCTCAGGCACAGAGCTCCCCATCTCCAGTGCTTGGTGGCAACAACCCATGGCAGGTGTGACAAGGTGTGTCAGGTCTGTAGCTGCCCCCACAGCCTGGGACTGCAGCGTGAGTGACTGCAGATGGACAGGGAGGGTCAGGGCTGCCAGCTGGGCAACCACTCACGCCCATCAGTGAGTGCATCACATGCCAAAGCAGCAGCAGCGTTACCTGTCCAGCAGCCCTCAGCCCCATCCTGCTCCCCACCAGACCGGTCTGTGCAGCTGGGGACTCTGCTAGGTCACTGGGCAGGATGTGCAAGCCTTGGGTGTGGGAGTAGGTCACAGGGTCTCAAAGTTACTGTCTGGGGACATGGCTGCTTTTTGAGAAAGCTCAAGGCTGTGCACTGTTGGTATTTTGGAGTTTGGTGCCATGTGACATCAATACTTTGGCAATTGATGTGGTGTGGTCTGCTGTGAGCTGCAGAGGGATGTGTTCAGCCCTTCAGGGAAGGTGCAGGGCTGGCAGCAGAGGTGGTGACCTTCATCTGTGTTCACTGAGATGTGGCCTAAGGTGGCTGGAGGGGCACGTGAGGATGTCTGGGGAGGGGGTAGCGTGAAGTGCTGTGGGGAGCATGGCCAGACAAAGCTCTGTGGTGCCTCCTCAGCAGGAGGAAGAGCAAAGAGATGCTAATAGTGATGCCAGAGTCTATAGGATGGGACAAGGGTGACAGTCAGGAGGCCCAGGAAGGTGAGAGCTGGTTTAGGATGTGAGGTGCAGAGAGTGGGCTCTGCACCTGGCTCAGGGCCTTGCTGGTCCTGTACAGGCTTCAGATTGTCCCAGGGCCACACAGGGAGCTGGGAGGGGTAGAGGGCAGGTGAGGTGGAAAGAGGGTGTTGGAAGTTTGTGTCACTGTGATACTGGCCCTCAGAGCCAGGAGCTCATGCCCTCAGAAAGCTGGATGGTGTGTGGGAAGTGATGGCTATAGGATGGAGGGGCAGGAATACTGATTGCCTTGGTCCTCCTTCTCCTCCCCTCACTGCTGCATAGTTTGCAGACAGCAAAAGGGTGACAGTGCCAGCTTGCTCAGGGGCAGTCAGTGTGACAGGGAGGAGAGAGGGGACAGAGAAAGGAGGGCCTGGCAGTGAGCAGGCACAGAGGAGGTGAATGAGTGACTGCAGAATGGGTAAGGGAGCTGGGCACCAGGGTGTGTGAGCACTGGGCCGTGGTGATGGCTGTAGGGGCTGTGCCTGTCAGTGTGGGGGCAGCTGAGGAAGAGGAACCAGAGTGGTGTGGAGGACCCTGTGCCAGGATCTGTGACTCGGAGAAAGGTGCTGCGTGTGTCAGCAACCCTCAGAGAGTCACACACACACACACACACTCACTCTTCTCCTACCTGTTCCTCCCCAGTGCTGTGCCAGGCTGGCCTGTCAGTCTGTCACTTGTGTGTCACTGCCTTGTCTTTGTGCCATGTGCCAGCCTGTTGCACACTTTCAAGATGCCTTGTGCTCAACTCAGTGGCTTGGACAATTTGTTAACGTGGCTGCTCTAATCAAACACCTGCTGTAGGTGCATGTGGCACTTGTCTTTGTGCTGTGTGTAGTGTGTAGCTCAATAAACGTCTGCAGCATGTGTAACTAACTGACTAACCCGCTCACTGCGCGCCGCGGGGCACGACCAAGGGCAGCCTGGGCTGAAGAGCGAGGCTGGGCCGTTCGGCACGGAGCGTTACACGGAACGGAGAGGGTGTTTGGGGTGGTGACTGACGAGACTCGTACCTGACCACGGGGCACTGTGAGGGCACAGCAGCGAGGCCCGGCGGGCCGGGGGATGCTGCACGTGAACACGGAGGGCCGTTCGTCCCTGGGAGCGGCTGAACTGGGCTCTGGGTGCTGGAGGCTTGGGCGGGCACCACCTCCTACGGGGCCATGACAGGCGTGGGTGGGGGCACGAGGGGCTGGAGCTCCCACCTGCTGGGGGCGGCCGGTACCGGCGGGGCGGGCGGTGGGAGGCCGGGGCGGCGAGGCAGGAGCGGCACAGCCGGTGGCGCTGAGCTGTTTATTTCCCCGCGGTCCGCTCGGGGCCGCGCGGGGTCACTGCGGGAACCCGAGGGGGTCGGTGCCGGTGTCCGCCAGGGGCGGGTCCTGCGGGGCAGAGAGCGCGGCGTCAGCGCGGGGCGGAGGGGGCTCGGTCTCGGGGCGGGGCGTGGCTCACGTGCAGCGGTTCGTAGTCGGGGGCGTGGCCGCCGTAGAGCGGGTTGGGGATGGCCACGAGCGGGCGCTGCGGGCGGGGCCTGGCGGTGCGCGGGCCCGCGCGCTCCGGCCGGGGCTGCGCCTCATCATCCTCCTGCTCCTCGTCCCCGCGGAGATCGGCCTGCAGCGGGAGCGGCGGGTGGCGGCGCTGCGGCACCGGCCCGGGGATCCGGGGAAAGCCCCGCCCACCCCCTGCCCGTTGTCGCCCACGGGCTCCCCCTGGCGGTCCGCTCTCTCACGCGCAGCCACCCGCACCCCGCACCGGGACCCCGCACTCGGCACCGGGACCCCGCACCTGCCCCGGCCGATCCGCCCGATCCCCCGGCTCCATCCACCGCCCTCATCCCCCGACCCGCTCCCAGCTCTCCCGTACCTGATAGTACCCGAACTGCCCCAGCTGCCGCCGCCTCCTCACGCAGTAGTAGGCGACGCCGGCACCAGCAACCAGCGCCAGCGCGAAGCCCAGCGCTGACAACGTCCCGGTGGCCACGGAGCCCGGCCCCTGCGCCGCACCGTTCACCTGTGCCGAAACAGCGGCCCCCTCACGGCGCAGCCATGGCACCGCCCGGACTGCTGCTCCGCAGTGGGGCCCTGGGCAGCCCTCCCAAAATGAGCCGTGCCAGAGAGCAGAGGACAAGGCCAGTTCTTGGGGTGACTCTGTCACATCATCCCCAGCCCCAGGCCTGATGCCAGCCCTGTTCAGGCCCCAGACTCACCTGGCCAACGTGCACAAGGGGCGGTGGGATCCTCAGTGGCTCTGCTATCACGTGAATGATGCCATTGAAAGCTATGATGTCCCACTCCACAATCATCGTGTCATTGATCCCCTTGGCGTCCTACAGCACAGGACACAGATGATGTCACCTGCCCAGAAAGGCTCCCCATCATTCCCTGTCTCAAAAGAGATGTGGTGACAACTTGTGCTGTTTTTTGTCCTCTGCCAAGGCTAAACCTACTGAGTGCTTTGAACTGTTGCTTGCTGGGAGGTCTGATACATGGAGGTCGTATCCTGACTGGGACGGGATGATGGTGCCCGTTGTGAGGTTGAAGCTGAAGAGGATGACATTGCTGGATGACACGTGGAGCTTCAGTTCTTCTCCTGTCAGTGTCTGAATAAGCACCAGTGCACAGGGGTGAGAAATGGATCAGCTGGTCTCTCCCTTTCCCTGCTACTGTGCAGCCCCCAGCCAAGCTCAGGCTCTCTCCATGGCCACAGACAGCTCCATTCACAGACAGCACAGCACAGAGTGTGCAGAGCAGAGGGGATCTGCCACCCTTAGGATTGTCAAAGCTCAGCTGTAGAAGGCTCTGAGCATCCTGACCTAAATGGCTTTTCTGAGGGAATGGTTGGACTGGAGACCTCCAATCACTGGTCCTCTCTGACCCACATTCCTCCCCCTTCCCCAGGCTATTTCACACTGTCATGCCAGCTTTGGTGACAGCTGCTCTCCTCCGGGGCTCTGATAGTTCATCCCTGCTTGCTTACCTCATTGTCTGCAAAGCCAGAATTCAGAGGGGCAAAGAGAGTTTTGGGAGCAGAGATATCAGACAAATACATGAAAAAATCCAGTCCTTCTTCTGTGCCATTGGCAAAATTGAGCAACATCTGGAAGACATGGGAGATCTTCCCCATCAGCACATTGCTGACAGCACAATGCCATCCCCTTCCCCAGCCCAGGAACCCCCCAGCCCTGGAAAGAAACCCCCTCTGTAGCCTCTACCCTGCAGAAATACCAAACCCCAGCTCCTCCCTGTCCCAGCTGATCCCTCCCTCTGCCTTGCTGCTCCTGCAGCACCAGGAGAGCGTCGCTTACGGAATAGAAGGTGGAGAAGCGGTCCTGGTCTGCGAGCACGTCGGGCAGCTTCCCACTGCACCAGTACCCATCTCCCACAAACCCATCACGGCAGCTGCAGGTCACATCTGCAAAGGAACACCAGGCTGTGACTGGACTCACCAGTCCTGGCTGCACCAAGCACCTTTGGATTTCTGGATATTCTCATCACGTTCCCTCTGGACATGGGCATGGGGAGAGGGGTGTGCCTGCCTGTCCTCAGGCTCCAGGGCAGTTCCCTGCCTGCTGCCCTGACACAGCCCTTGTGCCCAGCAGCACTGTCCCCAGGGAAAGTCCTCACCCTTCTCCCGGTAGCAGAATGCGTCCCAGGTCTCGCTCAGGTTGCTTCGGGAGCCGTAGTCCACAATGCCCACACGGCTGGATCCACAGCTGGGGTTGGGGTAGGCTGTGGGGTATCCAGCTGTGCCATTGTCCAGCCAACCCACCAAGCACAGATGGAATCCCATCTAGAAGAGGAAAATCAATGATTAGATTAAAAATAGCTCTGTCCCAGGTTTTCTGCCCCAATGAACATTCCTATTGTGCCTCACCCACCATACCCCCAACACCCAAAGTGTTGGGCATGGTCACAAGTCCCATCCCAGTGTGCCTGGCAAGACCCACCAGCCCTCCTGTTTCATGGATATAGATGGAGCAAACAGGGCCTGGCTGAGGGGTTGAGAGGTCTCCCACCCACCCACATGTCACCCCTGGGCTGGCCCAGGCCCTGGGAGATGCATGGCCTGTCCCAGCCCCACAGGGGACAGAGCCACCTCTTCCCTGACCTGCTGCGCTGCTGCCAGCTGCTGGAATGTGGCCAGGGAAGCGCCTTCTGCAGCACAGGCTGCCTGAGCCTGCTCGTAGGTGAAGTCGTACTTTTTTCGGGGTGACTGCAGGTGAAACACACCCATGGTCTTATCTGCAAAATACCCAGGAGCAATCAGTACAGGACACACTGAGCCACCTCCCTGGGCAGCCACGTGGGTCCCTGTGTGACTGTGGGCAGCACTGCTGAGGAGGGTGGGATGTGGACAAGGCACAAGTGAGGGAGAGGCTTCCTCTGAGCTTCTAGCCTTCCACATGGAAGCCACTGCCACCAGAGGCCACGTCACATGGAGCAGACAAGGATGGCACACCCTCCCCATATGACACATAGGGAAAAGGAAAATGTGACAACCATGCCAAGTTACAGAGATGAGTCCCTGTCCCCTTGGCCATCCCACCCTGCAGCTCTCCTGAGGGGAGCTCCAGGCCAAAGGTGAAGGATGAAGGAATATGGCCTCTCCATGGAACACCATTCCTGGCCCTGCAGGGTTGAGCACGCTCACCATGGAAGTGCAGGTCAGTGCAGATGGCCTCCCGATGGCACTGCCCGTTGTCTTCCAGGCACCGGTCTGTGGGGGGCACGGCCTCTTCCAGGCACTGGATCCCATCCCCGACGTAGCCCTGCTTGCACTCGCAGCGCCGCTCGTTCTGCAGCACAAGGGAAGGGTGGCAATTGTGTGAGTGCAAACACACAGATGCCAGCAGGGGATCCTTGCATCCCTGTGGAGATGGGGATGAGCCTTCAGAATGCCTCTACAGCCTGCTGAGGCTGTGACAGAGCTGTCAAAGGCCACACAGCTTGTCCTACGCCCACATGCAGGCAATGTCACATCGAGTCCTTGGCACATGCTGTTTGTTTGAGCTGAGCTTTGAGCTGTGTGGCTCCTGACTCTTGCACTACACCATGCTCCCAGTCCCATCTTCTGGCCTGTGGTGATCAGCTTTGTTTTTTCTGCAAAAATGGCCAGCATTGTCCTTGAAGGACTATCCAGGAGCACCCAAACCAGCCCAGGAATGACACAACTGACACAGCTTTTGCTTCTTAGACAGAGGAGTGAAGGAAAACGGCCTCGGCATAACATCCCCAGAGCTGTCACAGCAGCACAGCCCCTGCCTGGTGGTAAGCACCCGCAGGATGAGCGCAGCACCTGAGGGCACCAGAGGGGAGCGGCAGGGAGCGGCAGTAGCGGGGGACACTGTCACACGGCTGTCCCGGGGCACCCAGCTGGGCGGCTCTCCCAGGCACGCGGATGTCCCCGGGCCTCGGGGCCGCGCTCACCGGGCCGGTGCTGATGCAGAGGGCGTGCTCGCTGCAGTCGCCGTTCCTGCCGTCGGCACAGCGGTCGATGGGCTCGCAGATGTAGCCGTCGCCTCGGTAGCCGGGGGTGCAGGCGCAGGACACGTTCACGCCCGTTTGTGAGCACTGTGCGTGCCTGGCACAGCCCCCGTTGTCCTGGCTGCACATGTCGATCACTGCGGGAGGGAAGTCCTGGGTTAATTAAACCATCTCATGAGGTGTCCTGGGGGTCAGCCTGGCTGTCGTGCCAGTTGTCACCCCCACATGGCCGTGGGCAGACGGTCCCCTGCTGTCCTGCCCCCTTGTCCGCGTCCCCCGCTGCAGCCCTGCCGCCCAGCCCCTGGCTGCCCGTACCTGAGCAGGTTCTCCCGTCCCCCTCGTAGTGCAGGTCGCACTCGCAGAGGTTGCCGGCGCGACAGGCGGCCTGGGCGTGGCACGGGGGAGAGCAGGTGGGTGTCACCACTGAAAGCAGAACACACCCGGCTCACAGTGACCGCAGGGCTGTGACACGGCTGCCACCTCCAGCTTCTGCCCCAGCCCACCCGCCCCACACTCCCACCTCTCTGCCTCCCGCCATTCTCTTCTGCATGTGCCTTGCCCAAACACAGAGGATTGTTACTCCATCGAACACACCTCAGATCTTCACCTCAGCCTCGAGCCCTGCTTGGATCACCTCTGAGCTCAGAGACCTGCTCATGATACAGCAGAGCTTTTCTCCTCCATCCCTTCCTCACCACCCAAACCATTGTGAAATTCAACAGCATGTGGCAGATCTCAGGATGAGTCTCACAACTGAGAGCTCCTTTTTGGAGATCTTTCTGAACAGCTGCTTGAACTACCCAGCTCTTGGGAAAGCAGCCATGTAGCAGCAGGTCCCAGGGAATGGCTGAGCCCCTCTCACCCAGTCTGATTTCACAGCGGTCCCCAGTCCAGCCCTCGGCACAGAAGCAGAAGCCGTCGCCGTGCAGGCCTCCATTGCACACTCCGTTCTCAGTACAGTTGCACTCTGTGAGGAATGGACAAACACACCATTTATGCCTTGGTGGAAAGGCCCTGGGCCAGCCACATGGCAGAAACGTGGCATTGTGGGCAGGTGTGAAGGTGGGCACAGGAGCCCGACACATCCCTTCCTGCCAGTCCTGGCCCCATCACACACGCCCTTCACAGAGGAAGAGAAACCCCTGCACCCACCATATCCCATCAGTCCTCTCCCCTGGGCATTTCTGGAATGTGTTTCTCACTCTGAAACATTCCTTGAGACCCCATGAGGCCCAGTTTGGGATGGGAGGATGGAAGACTCTCTTTTTGCTCCCTTTGCTTTTGTCTCATGTGGGCGCAGGTCTCTGCTGAGCATGTCCCAGGTGATGCTCTTTCTGTACTGGGTTCATCACAACTTCTGCATCCCCCAGCTCACAGTACAATGAATACTTTCTCCCAAACTGTGGCTCTCAGCTGTGCTCGACAAACGAGGAGGGGTCTTTGACCCTGTGGCCTTATCAGCCGTGGGCTGCAAGGGGGTGAGGCCAGCACCTCTCCCCTGTCCCGCAGGCCCCGGTGCCGCAGCCCCCGCCCAGCCGCGGTACCTCGGCATTCCGGGCCGTATCTGCCGGGCGCGCACAGCTCGCAGCCCGTCCCGATGAACTCCTGGCTGCAGTTGCAGATCCCTGAGCCGCCGATTTTGTCATCGCAGGTCCCACGGTTGTTGCACGGTGTCTCCAGCCCTCCTGGGCACGCTGCAAATCGGGCACCTTAGTGAGGCTCTGGTGACAAAGGGACCCTGCCCCTGAGCTGCTGCTCACGGGGTGCTCAGACCACAGACAGCTCAGCAGTCTGGGCACTGAGTGCTGGGGACATCCCATGACAGGAAAACTTAGGAATGGGGGCAAGAGGGACACATTTGGCACAGCTTCCACCCTGGGAAAAAGCCCTGCTGTGATGTGCTGGGTCTGTGCTGTCCTGCCCCACACTAACAGCAGACTCACCCAAGGATGTGAAAGCTGCCCATGGCACAGAGGGCAGATGCCAGGGGATGGTTGAGCATTGACAACATCTAGAGGTGAGTGACATGTCTGACAGCTACCCCCAGTAGCCCTGTGCCCAGGGCTCTTCACAGAGACAATCTATTCTCCAAGGAAAGGGAATTTGTCATAATCTTGGGATATTGCTCCCTGCACCCTCTACAGGCTGGGGCTCCCCTTCTCCGCAGAAGCACACTCATGGATGTCGGATGTGCTGAACCAGGAATGCCACCTTCCCGCAGGGGACAGAGGCGTGGCTCTTACCCCGACAGTCCCGGCCATAGTGGTTGGCACAGCACTGCGGGACCCAGTGGCTGGACACGCAGCTCCTCCTGCAGCCTCGTCTGAGAGGCCCCCTGGAAGAGAAGTGTCTCCTGAAGGGGTCCCACGGGGAGTGTGGTGGCCATGCCGGCCGCAGCAGGGAGTTGTGGTGGAACAGGAAGGTGTTCCTCAGCAGGTAGTTTCCATAGTAGTAGCAGCGCCTGGTTTCCCCCTGTGAGGAAACAGGCAGAACACAGAGATTGCTACACTGGTCACTGATCACTTTTCTTGTGCCACTCATTCAGTTTTAGGCAAGCAACAGAGGCTTCCTAACATGTGCTGAGGCTGGTGACAATGGAGCCCCAGAGGAGCCTCAGGGACATGCCAGAAGCCAGCAGTGAGAATGGGGTACAGCCACTGCCTCCCAAAGCTGCTCACCATGGAATCCCTGAGCCACTCCCAGGCTGAGCTTTTTTTGCTGTAAAGCACCCAGAGCCATCCCCAGTGCTGTTGGAGGGACCCCTGTGCCACACAAGACTGACCCACTGGACCCCATATTTTTCAGCCCAGCTCCTGCATGACTTGGGGCAAGGCATGGACCATGGACCATGTGACTGAGCCAAGGGCTTGCCACATGCAGGTGAGCCTTCATTTTGCTGCTAAAACATGAGGGGCACATAGGTGTTGTCATCAGCCCCCTAGGACCTCCCTGGTGACAAAGCTGTGAGCTTTACCCGTTGAACGGAGCCAGCAGGGCAGGGTGGCTCGAAGCCACAGAGTCCACAGCTCTCTGCAGATCCCTGTGGAGGGGAGAAAGAAACCTCACAACAACTCAATACGTGCTGCTGCCTCTCTTGGCTGCTCAGAGCTTTGCCAAGGAAGGGCAGCAAGCCCTCCAGACATCCCTGTTCCCAGGCACAGGGCTGCATGGGTGATCCAGATGCTCATTGACAGGTTCTTACCTGCAGCTCAATCAAGGTGAACTCGTCACACCGAGATCCCAGATCCGGTGGCTCCAACAATCTATCAATGCCATAAGCAATGCCCCCATTGAACTCCATGTGCCTCTGGATGATGGTGGCATCGCCATTCCCCAGCAGGATCTCCCCCTAACAGAGGAAGAAAGCAACTTGTGATTCTGGCACATCCTACATCCTGGCTGCACCACCCAAAAGTGGCTTGGGTTTGGCTGCCATGGCTTCTTAATCACTCCAAGAACTCCAAAATCTCTGTGCACATGTTGTTGACCACCCTTCCTATTTAACACGCTTCACAGCCGCCTCTCCTAAGGATGGCCTCTGCCCATGCAGCACGTGCTCTCTGAAGGTTGTGGCACCATGCAGCCAGGTCATTGTGACATTCATGTGCAAGTACCAGACACCTGTGCACTGCCCTGCCAGCTGGCCATGCCTTGTGCCTCTTTACAGCCCGGCTGTAGCCAGGGAATGGGGTGTCCCAGCCTGCAAGCACCCCAGCTCTGTGTTCACTCCCTGCCAGAAGCACCAGTTGCCCTGTGGCCATGCCCAGGGACACTTGCTCCATGGGAAGCCAAGCCTGGAATCACCAACGCTCACCACGTGGGCTTTGCTGCAGCTGAATGAGATGGTGGAGCCGTGCATGGACCGTATGGTTTCAACCTGGGGCACGTTACCAGCAACAATCTAAGAGGGAAAAAGAAGAATGTGAAGGACAGACTGGCAAAACTGGCAGTTCATGTTAAGACATGGTGAGGGCAGGAGGACAGTGGCCAGCCTCAGAGGGGTGTGATGTTGCAGTCCCTGAAGCTGGTGTGGGTGGCATAGCACAACTGTGCTGGTGCACTGTCCCAGATTCCTGCACAGTGAGAGGCCAGTGTGAAAAAGCAGGGCCTGGCTTTGCTCAGCTGGACTCTCCCCTCACTCATACCCCTGTACACAAGAGCCTGTGTTTGAGCCTTGCAGCTCCCCAGAAGCTGATGACAGAAGGTTTCAGCTCAGCCAGCAGAGGTTCACCATGATGCTGTCGGTGCCTCAAGTGCTCAAACAGCTTTGGGTCTTCTCAAGGCAGCGGGTACGCTGTGTGCTCTATGGCGGCACAATGTTTGGCAAGGTCACTCTGGCATAGCCCTAGCAGACAGTGGCACCTCGTGCTGCCACATTTACCTTGGTGTCCCTGATGATGTGTGCTTTGAGGTAGGAGGCCAGCACGTCGCGGTGCTCCCTGCGGTACAGGAACTTCTGCTGCTTCTCCGGGAGGGCGCCGAAGGCGGCGTTGGTGGGCCAGAGCAGCGTGAAGGGTCTGTGCACCGGGTTACCGAGCAACGGCAGCAGCTCCGCGTCCTGCCCGACAGCACAGCGACACAAAGGGGAGCCCCGAGCCCACGCTGACCGTGCCCAGGCACGCAGCACCTCCCCGGGGCAGCAGGGACTGCGGCTCACCTGCAGCAGCTTGCTGTAAATGGTGTACCCGAAGGCCTCGGCCACGTCCGTGATGTTCTGCTGCAGAGGGAGGAAAGCAAACCACTGACACCCCGGGTTCCCCATCCAGGACCAGCAATGCGGGGGAGAAACCAGACAGGCAACAAGAAGTTTTTCTCTGTCACCATCATGCTGATGGTTTGGCCTGGAAAGGGCTGGCATTCAGCAGCCACCACTTTTCTGATTTGTCCTGGATAGACACTGCTATGGCAGGAGCTGGGATGAATTCCAGCACTCTGTTTTGCTGCACAGAAAATATGTTAGATTCTGTAAAATGCAGGCTCTATGAGCCCCTAATGCTTGCTTAAGGAGTCACAGAGAGATGTTGGCAAACTCATGCTGCAACCTGCTCTGTGCTGGAAAAGGAGTGTAATGGTTGGCATGGGACAAGATCCTCCTGCCTACATCCAGAACTGTTGCTCCCTCATGATGGAAAAGGCTCCTTATGTTCCAAATATCCCACAAATGCTGTCACCTTCACAAGCCAAATCTGTGGCCTCAGACAACCCCTAGGCAGTGAAGGACAGGCAGGAAGAGCAGCCCAGGCAGTTTTGGGCTGAGGCAGCACTGCTGGGAGAGATCCTGTCCCTGAGCTCACCACAGCCCTGACAGCAGGGCACGGCTCCAGCCTTACCTGTGAGAGCTTGGAGGAAATGTTATGGCCCACCAGGCCACTGGGAATGAGGATCTTGTTGATGAAGTGAATGACCCCGTTGACACCCACGATGTCACTCGTGACCACTTTGGCTTCCTCGTTGAGAGTGATGCTATTCTGCGAGAGAGGGGACCTGCTGAGGCCTGCACCAGCCACGGCACCATGCTGTGGGCCCCGGGCAAGTCACCCGCCACACCCACAGTGCCTTCACATGACAGAAAAAGTGACTTCCTGACAAATGGGACAGCAAAGGGAAGTACCTCGTTCACTGTGATCTTTATTTTGTGGCCAGATAAAGACGTAAGGGACTCCTGGCCTTCCAGGTCACTGGAGAGCAACTTCTGGCAGCCCACCATGTGGTAGCGAAGCAGGTCCCGGAGGAGGCCTCTGCTCTTCCACTCCTCAAACTGCAGACAGAAAACAGGAGTGAGGGAACACCAGGGCACTTTGCCTTGCACACAGGGCCCCCAGCCCCAATGGGGGAGACCTGGATTGCCTGAGTTCCCTCTGACTCATCCCTGCAGGGAAGATGTTCCCCCCAAAACACACTGAAGGCACAAAATGATTTCAGAGCTTTGGGAACTTTCAACCAGCTTGACTAGTCAGTGATGGGGTTAGGATATTCCATTACATTGACACAAAAAAGCTGCCATTCTCTTATTTCTGAGAAGGAGTAAGGGGTCAGTCACAGATGAATGGGAGCCTTGTTACCAGCCCCGTGGGCACCAAAAGCACCACACACCACTGATCTGGCACAGTGCCTCTGAGGCCCACAAGATGTCATCTCCAACAAGAGGAGATATGCCCACCCCTGTCCAGGTTGTGTCTTCAGTGAGATGCCTACAAACTTCTGCTTTTATACTGATGGAGAACAGGGGGTGCCTTTAACTCTCCAAGGCACAGCCCCTTTGCCTTGGTTCACTGGGCAGAACAGTCCTGGAGGGGACATTGCCACAACTGGAACTGTCAAACACCAGACAGAGCTTGGCATGGGAGGACACTTACCACTGTGGTGTTTCCTATGAAATCTGTCTGTGGGACGAAGACAGTGAAAGGCCCTGCCCCACTGAGTTCTTTGATGCTTTCTGCCTGTGTTAGAACAGTATTTGTGGGAAGGGAAGCAGAAAACATTGTTCCAGTTAGCAAGACCCTTTGCAGAAAGCCCTAGGTGGGATTCACTACACAGAGACAAGGACAAAGCTGTCACCAACCTGTATCATCCTAAAGAACATGGATGCATCTGGAATCCTTCCAAGCTCCTTAAACAAAGGGAATCAACTGGTGTTAGCAGGGTCCCTTCCACTGATTCCTCACCAACCAGCACAGTGACCTGCTCCTTCCACTCTGGGTCACTCTCCCACCCCAAAGAGACATCAGTTCTCCTGGCACACTACAGTGATCTTCCCTCCCTCCCTCACCAGCTCTGCAAGCACAGGTGACATGGATGCTGCAGTGAGCTCTGCCAGCACCATTCATGGGTGCTGCAGGATGCAGTGGCCAGAAGATGAAAGCTGGCTGGTCCTGCAGCACCTATCTCATGGGCAACTGCCCTGTGCTCATGGGACACCTTGAGTGCTTCACAAAATCTCTGCTTTAATCTCACTGCCAGTTCTGGGATGCTGTCCAGAGGGCAGACATACCCTAGAAGGCAAACATCCTCTCCTCACCACACTGACTTTCAGTAAGAGCAGAGGCACACACAGTCCATCTCTTTTCTCATGGCTCTGCTATGGGCACAGCTTTTATTTGCCACTGCCTGAAAAGGTCACCAGCTTGCCCAAGGACAGCCATTGTACTGCAAGAGAACTGGACAGAGACTGCTGCCCTCCAGGCTGAGTCCCAAGTCCTGGCATGGCCACAGGGGACACCTACCCTCATCCCATGGGGCAGAAGTGAGTTGCCTTGGGAAAAAACAAAGACTACTCCCATTTGTTTATTACATGAAGCAAGCAGTCCCCTGGAGGTATGGCCAATGCTGCTGACAGCAGTGAAGTGTTCCTTCCCTTTGGAGCAAAGGCACTTTGCCATGGTTCTCTCCCATAGCTGGCACACCAAACACACCTATGGTTTATGGGGAGTTTGCTCAAAGCACCTGTCTCCTCTCCCACACCACACACGTGTCAATGTGACACCAAGACCTGCTCACCCTCTGGAGGGAGGGAGTGGTTTGCTGCAGGGCAGGGGACACAGAAGGTGCAGCACAGGCCTCTCACCTGATGCAGCTTGCCACGGCAGGTGAAGCCATCTCCAATGCTGTGCCAGGAGCAGGAGCAGTTCCGAGTGCCAGGGCCTGTGTACTTGCAGAGCCCAAAGGGGCTGCAGCCTCCATTGTTCTGGCAGGGAAAGCAAAAGGCTGCTTGGAAGGGCTTCTGCAACCACCTGAACTGCTGCTTGTGTGTGGGAGCTACAAACTCCATCCAGCCCAGTGAAAGGAAACCATCCCTCCCCCTGTTTAGTGCCTTAGAATAAACGTCACCCAAATTCTCAAGGGCTTCCCAGCACCAAATCCTCCCATGAAATAAGATTTTACACCTCACTTTAGAGCCCATGACAAAGCCCCTGATTCAGAGGGACAGTTTGACATTATGCCCGTGAGCACAGAACACTCTGAGGCTTTTGAGCACCTCCCACACGAAATGGACACAAAGGAAAAAGCCCACATGCCTCCAACACTATGTCCCTCTTTCCACCCTGAGGGAATGCTGGGTGACAGACACAACTGCAAGTGACTGCAGGAGGCAATGGAGACCAAACACACAAGGAAATCCTTCAGTATGTGGAAAAGCAAGTCTTCAGCTCCAACCAACCCGGCTAATGCTGTCCCTGCTGTTAACTCCTGGGAGAAGGGAACACTCCCAGGCTGTGGCCTTCACCTCTGGAAGCAGCCAGATGCTGACATACCTGTTCACACAAGTTGATGGGGTTGCACTGGCTCACACCATCCCCACTGTAACCAGGCAGGCAGTTGCAGGCAACCTGGAGGGAGAGCAGAGCCTTGGGCTCAAACTTGGACCAAATAAAGGAAACACACAAGTGCTGCCCTGGACAGAAGGCATGTGGTGCAGCAACCGTTGCTGCCTCCATGAATAACCAAGCTTGTGTCCACAACAAATATAACCTGAGACTGCCTTCAGCCTCTGGCCAGCAAAGCCATCTGCTCTCATGGAAACAGCAATGTTTTCATGCTCTTCCAAGGAACTTTCTCTACATGGAAGAGAGTAGGCACAAAACAGGGCACTGCAATGGACAGAACTGTCTCTAGTGACAGCTGTGACAACTTCCATGCCCTGACATCCACCCTACACACTCACCTTCTTTGGGCCTGTTTTGATGCACTCTGCGTTGGTATGGCAGCCCCCATTGCTTTCCAGACAGAGATCAATTTCTGCAGCAAAACAATAAGGCCAAGTTATTGCTGAGGACTGCTCAAGGCAGCTGGGAACTGGTGATCCAAAGAGGTTTTGGGAAAGGAACAGAGAGAACTTTTCAATTTTGGGGAATACTTTCCTGGGAAAGTGTCTTGTGATAGCAAAGGAATAGGGTGTAACTACAAAGTTACTCCTGACATATGTGGGTCTCTGAGCTGAGACAAATCTGCTCACAGAAAATTCCAAGCCTGTCTGGGTGTACTTTAAAGAATATCAGAGATCTGAACTCCCCCTAGCTCCATCTTCACCCAGAGCACCACTGTGGGAGACTGCTTCACCTTCTGTCCCTGGGCCTCTCCATGGCATGCATAAGAGCAAGAAACCTTGCAGGAATCCTTTTGTCTGAGACCAAAACACTGGTGTTTTAGTCTGAAATTGCCCTTAGTATTGATGCTGCTCCTCTGCTATCCCCAAAACACACCCTGAGCACTCACCCATGCAGAGTGTCCCATCCCCAGCATAGCCTTCCTTGCAAGCACAGGTTCTCTCTCCTGGGGACACTTTGGTGCACACAGCGTGCACGGAGCAGCCACCATGGTCAGTAGTGCAGGGATCTATTTCTGTGACCAAAAACAAGAGGAGCAGAGTCAGCTCAGAACACCTAGGAATGAGCAACTGTGCCAGAATGATCATCTGTCTTAACAAAATCACAACATCTTGTTAAAATCTTTGTTTCCCAAAGAAACGGTTGGTTCTTTAAGGACATGGGGCCTTATCCAGTCCTGAGACAGGTTAGTCCAAGTCAATAAGCTGAGCTTATGTAACCTCCACACTGGAAATCTTTCCCTCACAGCATTTGCTCACTGACCACTAATGGTGAGATGAGAAAAATACATTTACCTGAACAGCTTATATGTTTGAGTTGTTTTTTTTGCCTTTCCCCCCCCCCCCCCCCCCCCCCCCCCCCTACTCACTTTCCAACAAGGGCAATGCTGAAAAGAAATTGGAACGTCTACCAGTGTTTTGACTGTTACAATTTGATCACTTGTTTTTTTCCTGCTCTGTTTGCTTTTGACGTAAACAAAGTATGTAATGTAGCTCTGGTGAAGTATCCTGAAATTCCACCTCATTTTGGTTCTACTGCTGCACTATGACCTGATTTTGGTATGGCCAGCAAACAGAAGAACCACAAAGTTCTAAGAAATTGAAACCCCACATTCCAAGGATTCATGGCCAAAATTGTTATAACTTTGCCACCAATACTGTCATATAAGAAAAAGTACAATCCATTCATGTGCACTCAGGCAGTAAGAGCTGCCCTCTTACACTTGCCCGCCTTTTTATCCCTCTCTTGCAGGCTTTAGCAACATCAGAAGCATCCTGTGTAAAGCTCTGGACTGGAAAACATCTCTACCAAAGCATGGCAGAGTTCATGGTGGATGGCTGAGAGGAAAAGGATTTGAGTGATCTTTCCTCTGACAGCTTCCTGCCATTTATTTCACCTTGTCTTTGCTGGACACACCTGTGCAGTGGGTCCCATTCCCTGTGTATCCAGCAGAGCAGAAGCAGGTAGGTTGGGAATCTGTGGAACTGTTGAGGCAGCTGAAACAAGACAGGGATAAACAATCACTGACAACACCTCCTGATTTGCTCAGCTGGTGAGAAGCACTGTTCAAATCTGGCATATGCAAGAGACCACAATGACCACAGGAGGCACATTCCAGGGATTCCTTTACAGCTCCAAACACTCCAGTCACACTGGCCAGGACCTGGTGTCCAGCCCAGGCCTCCCACAGTGCACCCTCACCACACCCACGAGCTTCTGCAAGGTGCAAGGGGGATGGCAAGGTCCCTGCCTAAACCAGGAGTCTGGATAATGGATGGAGAAGGGAGCCTGGGGGAGTCATTCCAACCCTGTTTCATTCCTTGGCAGGGGCAGAAAGAGTTTGTAAATGGCTGGTTGATTTGCTCCATGAATAAGGCCAGCCTTGGAGCACTTTGAAATCTCTGCTTTCTGCCATCCACACATGCTGAAGGAACTTAGATTGGATTTATGCCTGGACAGACAAAATCCTTGGGGAGACTACACGTGGCTCAGGTCCAAAGAGAGCTCCCAGAAAGGAACTGACAATTATGCATCTTTGATGAGGAGGCACCTTCTGCCAGCCCTTTGCCAAGCCCTAAGCCAGAATCACTTCTGAGTAAAACACACACAAACCCACATGGATGACTCAGCTCCTTTTCTGCACTTACTTGGCCATTTGATGGCAAGTGTTATTGCATAAGTCAATCTTGATTCCTGCAAAAGAAAACACAAATATAACTTGGAATTTTCAGCTGGGGCCATTTCTACCATCTAGAGAAAAGGAGTCTGCAAACCAGGAGTGATGCTAACTGTCTTGTCCTATGTGGCAGCAGGAAAATCTCATGGGATTTATGTTTTGGCACTTTGCAAGCGGGTGAATTTGATGTTCTCTGTCTGAGCTAATGGTTCAACTTGATTTTATCTGTGTGGCCTCTGCACTGGTCAGAAGGAAACAAGGACTGAAACCTTGTTAACCCAGAACACAGAGCCATTTGGTTTTGGCCCTTTTGAAGCAAAAGATGAACTGCTTTCATGCTTGGCATTTACACTAGTAGGACAGCTCTGCTTGATTTCTATTTCTAAATTCACAATAAAATCAACCTTTATGTGCAAATCTTTAAAATCTCAAGGTATTTAGAAGCTCAGGTTTCTCCTCACCCAAATGCTAATCAAAATCCCAAGTCCATCTTCAACATGTTTTAACACACAATGACAGATTCTTTATTGAAAACTGCCAACCATGGCCTGAGCTCACCTGAATGACTGCATCTGTGAGCAGAAAAAGCAGCTCAGCAAACACACTGGGACCTTTTGAAAATTTAAATCAAGCCCTGCCACCTTCTTAGGAAAGCAACAGGACTCATGACCGACTCAATGTGGCTGGAAGCTCCCATTTCTCTCCCAGAGCAAGGGGCTGGTTTTGAGGTGCCTCTAACTTCAGTGAAGGAAGAAGCAGGGATAGGCTTTTCTTGGGTTACCAAAATAAACGGTTGGGGAAGTCACAGCAAATGCAGCTTGTGTGCAGGAATGAGAAAGCAGAGCCTGAAAAGGTTTTGGGGGAATGCAGAGTACACGTGACTCTGTGGTCAGAGCAGACAGAGCTGCTCTGAAAACTCGATAGGATCTCTCAGATTTCTCTGCCACTCTTACACCAGAAGCCCCTTCACTCTCACGTACTTTCTTGGCAGGTGGGGCCCGTCCACCCCGGGAAGCACTCGCAGCTCCCGTCCCCTCGCAGTCCGTCATTACAAATGCCATTGTCACAGGCACATTCTGCAGGGCAAATACAAACACCACTGTCAAACCAGCCAGGCTCACCAGAAGAGCCTTGCTGCCATTTTATTGTCCGCTCTGTTACTAATCCAACACATCAAACTGCCATCAAGAAAATGTCACAGGAGTATCAAAAGAAAATGTCACAGGAGTATCAGCTCTTGACGCCTCACTGCCAGGCCAAAAAGGCCAGGAAGAGATCACCTGTCTGTGCTTGCTGCAGTTTGGGTGGCAGCAGGAAGAGCAGCACAGCACAGCACATGCTTGGTTTGAGGATGCAAAATGAGGCCACTCCTCTGGCTGGCCACAAGTGCTCACTCCTGCTCTCTGTCTCTCAGAGTCCTGGCAGCCATTTGCCCATCTCAGAGTCTTGGCACCTTTCTGCTCTCCCACCACCCCTCCAGAGAGCTGAGCTGTGGCCGCCTTTCTGCCCTTGCAAGCAGTTTGGTAGAGCCAAGCTGGCCCAGCCATCGGTGTCACCTGATTTGCAGTCGGCTCCGTATCGTCCCACTTCACACATCTCACAGGCAGTGCCGTGAAAGCCCTCCAGGCACCGGCACTCCCCGCTGCCCTGGATGCCATCCTGGCATTCCCCGTTCCCAGAGCACCACCGGCCTGGCTTCCCGGGGCACATCTCACACATGTGGCCGTAGTAGCCGGGGCAGCAGACAGACGTCTGGAAAACCAAAAAGAACAAGCTGGGGTGAGCCATCCTGTGCACACAGACAAGGTACAGCTTGATTCCCCTCTCTGTGTGACAGCCATAATTTCTGACAGCACATGGAAGGAACAGGTAGGATTGACTGAACACCCCGAAATGAGGTGTTCTGTTGCTCAGAGCTTCATGTAAAGGTCTGCACTACCCTTGGGAAACATGGGCCCTTTGGTGAGTAACAGAAATATCCTGTGCCCCTCCAGCCTGTCTCCTGCCTGTGTCCTCAGTGTGTCTCTCTGCTGGGCAGAGAGAGGCTTTGCCAAGAGGTGATTTGGTTCCAAAACCTGATTTAACTGCTTTCACTTCTTTCTGCATCTACCCATGAAGGGAAGAAAATCATGACAGGACAAAGTTAGGTATTACAGATGATGAGAAACAACATCTAATGAAGCAATGCAAAAGTGCCAAATGAGGTGCAAGTGCTGACTGAAACTCTCTATGTGAATACAGTAAATCTAACTCCCCCTCTCCCTTTTCAATTTCCCATTCCCTCTAAACTTTCCAGTTGATGCTGCAACACCTATAAGACGTCAATTCACACAAGCCTTTCTTTTACCATTTTCTCTTTAAGTGTTTTCTTCCAGCAACCCATTTTCGCAAAACTGGTAGGGGCCATAATACACACAACATGAGGTGTGAGCCCTTCTGCTCCTCCCTTTGGTTCGGCTCCAGTGAGTCATCAGTTATTCGGGAAGGCACAGGCACAAGCAGAATACCATCACTCATGCCTCATTTCCTTAGGAAACCTGACTGCAAACATTCAACTCCTTCTCTTCCTCTGCAGGACAAAACCCAGAGCAACAATACCGAAGCAGCAGATCCCAATCCATCACGGTGCAGACATTTCTGCAGATCTTTTGTTGTTCCAGTGCCCTCCACCTCCCGGATAGAGAGCGATTCCCAGACAACCCCAGTCTCAGCTATGCAATGACACAAACACAGCCAGGATTTCAGCACAGCCCACACTTCCATGGCTGTGCTTCTCACACCCATCTATCTTGCTTTTGCCAAAATGAATCAGAGGCAAATGTTTTTCTCACCAGAGAAACTTTTGCACAGGTGAAATGGCAACCCGTTGTTCCTGCACCCGCAGAGCGCAATCTACAGTTAGCGAGATTCCCTCTTCCAAGGGGCTCCTGAGGATACAATCAACATAGACACACATAGGAGACACTAATATGTTTAGACAAATAAGGTACATTTTGGTGCATATGGCAGTGTTCTTGCTTTGTATCTGACAGGAATAGCCCTAAAAATCTGAACTATCCAGAGCTGAGACAATGAAGCATCTCTGGATGTGAGGTCACCACACAGAGTCTATTTTTTACCTGCCAAACCCATGGTACATGTTGGTCTGAATACTGAGAAAAAAAGAATTGGGAATTTTTGGGTATAGGGTAAAGCAGCGAGGCCTAAGAAGCCAGATGTAGCTGCTGGGCATTTCACAGCCAGCATGGAAATAAAATGCTTAGTTATTTTCCTCTCTGGATATGTTTGTCACTCACTCCCAAACAAGCTGCAGGCACAACCAGCCCATCTGCATGAACAAATCAATGGCCCAGACAGGAAAATTGCTACAGGCACTCTTAAATTGCCTTTCCTTGATGATAATGCCAAAATAGTCAAAGATAAAATAAAATTAAGAAAAAAAAAAAAAAAAAAGATGTCTCTTCTTCCCTGTTAAGTGTGAAAATGAAAGGGGTCCTGAAATTCAGGCAAAACCTGGTGCCAGCTCTGTGAAGCTTCATGATTCATGTCCATGTTTTTCCTGTGTAACTCTCCCTTGGTTTCTGCTTTTTCTTGCAAACCTTGGCAATGGATGAGCTACAGAGTACTCAAGGGCACATGGATCCAAGACTCACCAAAAGAACTGATCCAGAAGGACACTTGATCCCCTTGTCACACTTGCCGCACCTTGACTAGGGCACAGAGAACAGGACAAGTCACCAGGGTGCCCTATACCCACATCACACCAAGACACTAATCTTGAATTACAAATACTGCTCTATAGGCTGCTGGCTTGGACAAAGATGTTTTTATCTCTGTGGCTCAAAACACCAAAAGAAGAGATCATATCATGCTACACCTTTCCTGAGTCTCAGGAATTTTTGTAAACCTGGGGTTCCTTCACACAAGGCTGCAAATACTATTTTCGTGATCTGTAGCAGGCAGTCTGACACTGCAATCTTCAGGTTTAGTGGCTTAATTGCAATGAGCCACAAGGTACATGCAAGCTGGGCTTTTGGCCATGACTCCCAGGCAAACCAGGGAGCATTTTCTAAGGGAGCTTGTGGTCATAGCATGCAAAAATTGGGCTGGACTTTCCTTCCACAGCTGAGTATCTGGGAGTCTCTGCACTAGCCAGCCCCATGGCTGGCATTGTGAGGGAGGCACAGCAAGGGAGCTGAACATGATCTGCACAAGAGCTGCATTAGATGTACAGAATCTCCAGGTAGGAGGTGCCAAATCTCCACAATGTCCCATTTCGTGAGGCTCATCTGGGGTTACACCACAAGCTAATGTCTCATCCATGAGGGCAGCCAAGGAAGATTGTCTGTTACCCATCAGTTTGGCTCAGCAGGTGGAGGAACCCTGTGAAATGGTGTCAGCTCCTTGGACATCACCATTACCTTCAGTATGGTGGTGGTATTGGCAGTGCAGCGATTCTTCTGGACCTGGAGCACCTGGGACACCCCGATCAGGATGCCATTCCTCGTCTCAAAGGACTTTCCATCCAAAGGAATGTTATTGACAAACTTCTGCAAAGCAGGAGATAACAGCTGAGACAATAACCTTCAACTCCTTTTGCATGGATTGTTTGGCAGCTCCAAGACAGTCCAGCAGTAAACTTGTGAGGGTGTGGAAAAGACAAATGGGAGTGTTGGGTCACCAGCCTTAGGAAGTGATAGGTCAATCCAGAGCCTCAGATGGCAGAACAGCCTGCCTCCCTTACCTGAGTGCTGTTTTGGTAAAACATCAGCCAGTAGGAGAGCCCTAGCATGCTGTTCTTATGAACTCCACTTCTCAAGTCTGCAGGCAAGAGCTTCTCTCCCAGAATAATGTGGTACTGCACTGTTTCATTGTCCTAAATCCACAAAAATACAAATGTTTGGAGTCTTTTGACTTCATAGACTACAGTCACAGTTATGGTATAAGAAATGTACCTAAGCACCTGTAATGGCTAATTAAGCCCACAGAACCTAGTAACTCTCTGTCACAGAGGACTGATCACACTTGATGATTCTGATACTTGATGAACCCATTAATGCTTTCAGAAGTCTCAAAATTGCCAAAATTGCCACAGCCAGCCAGGAAGTGGAAGATGTATTGCCATCTATCCACATACTAATTTACTCTGTGCTTGGGGTCCAAATATTCTTTTCAGATCCCACTGCAACACCGCTGGAAATCCTCTCACTTCTCTGCCACATTTTTCCCAGCTTTTAGCATCAGATATTCATCTGCTCTGCATGCTAAAATCCCATGAGCTATTTGGCAATGTACATGCCCCTGCACCCACCACAACACATATTCAAATTGCAAGCAAGCAGTGAGCTTACCAGCTGGGTCACATTGGCAGCACGGCAGTACTCCTCAATGGAATTATTTCCAGGAACAAAAATTGTGTATTGTTCAGAGGACTCAACTTTCCCAATGAGCTGGTACTCCTAAAAAATATCCAAACAGTAACATTACCAATTACCCTTGTACTCACTAAAACCCAAACTACATGTGAGATCAATTACAAAGGCAAGAGGGAAAGCTTGAGAATGGGATATACAACTTCTGCTCAGCCATACACATCTGATTGCTTGCTCCTTGTCCTGGCTGACATAAGAGCAGCTTCCCAGCTGTGAAAAAGCCTTCCCTTTCTCCTGGTTTTCTCTGCCTTATATAGGCATCAGAGCACCTGCAGTAGACAGTGGAAGATGACTGTAACACATGGCAGTGATCTAGAGATCTAACTGCAATTATGGAACTCTTGGGCTGCACAAAAGCTTTCCTAGAAGACCCCTCATGCAGAACACACACGATCTCCCTTTCTTCCCAGGCAGCCCAAACTTAGGTCCCCCAGTACAGGGTGAGGTGGGCATTTGCTCCAAAGACTGTTGTGACAGTAACAGCTGTGCTCACCTCAGCTGCTTACCTCTAGCAACTCCTGGAATATGCTGAAGGAGGCCACTCTGCTGAGCTGCTCCTGCAGACCAGGAGGGCTTGGTGGGATGTCTCCTGGGGACGGCAACAAAACCTGCCAAAAGAGCGAGGCTGAGCAAGGGGCTGAGGGGAATCTCACTGGACTCCTGCCCTGCTTGCAAGAAAGGCAATTAAAAGGCCTCATTTTACACAGTCCTACAATAGCCTGAACTTTTCTATCAGCCAAGAGAAGGGGAACTCTGCTCCCATTGGTCCTGGAGACAAATGTTTTAAACATTGAAGACTGCAGCACAGGAAACATCTGTCAGGACCTTGTGATAACCTCATATATTTTGCCTTTATATCCCTTCCTAACCATCCAGACATGTGTTCCTCCTTGGCCCTGTAACAGAGGCTGCTACACAAGCCCGCTGCTACAACTGCAGCATTTCCCAGTGCCACATGTACTGACGTACCTTACTGAGGACATGGATGATGCCATTGCTGGCAGGGATGTCACTGACAACTACACTTGCATTCTGGATGGTCAGTACCTGCACAAGAACCAGAGGGAGAAGCAAAAGGTTCAGGAAGTGCAAAGCAAGTTCAAAACAAATACGTTGTTCATTCAAGGCTGCACGTGGTTAATCTGGGTACAGTTTTTGAAAGATGCCTGCATTTGAGGGCACCAGTGTCCCACCCAGGCTCCTCACTGGATACAGCAGCCCCTCAGCAGTTAAATTTGAGCTTTATGTAAGAAAGCCTTACGCCACTCGTGGTGTTTATCTGCCATCTGGTCTGTGGGTTGAGAGTGGGTAATTCTGGCCCATACTTTTTGAGCTTTTCAGCAGTGAAGACACCTTCAAGGAAGTGGGCTCTGTGGGGAACAAAATCAAATAAAGAAAAGATTAGGGAAGTGTTGGTAATGACAGGGAGATAAGACCATAGCACCCAACATTCACTTCTCTGACAGGAAGTACTTTAGCTTGTGGAGAGAACAATGGAGAGAATTGTTCTGATGCCATCTGACTGGGAAAATCTCTCTGCAAATACATGAAAAATAAACACACTTCCTCGTGGTCTGTGTCTCCTATGTTTTAATTGCCTGCTTAATTTTTTGCCTGCTAGATATTTAAATTTGCTTCTGTATTTATCTCAAGATATCTCCTCATTGGTCATGCATAAGAAAAAATCCATTTCAAGGCTCTGTTACTGTTGTTTGGCCCAGTAAAGCAAAGGCAGGAGGCTCCTCGTACCTGACTAAAACCGGCAGCATGTAAGGGGTCAACCAGAAATCTTTGTCAGCAGTGCTCAAGTTCTTGATAGCTGCCTCTGATGGCACCAGGACAGTGACATTGGCTCCTGCTGGGATGCTGAAGAGAGATTTCTGTTGTCCAAAGCAGAGAAATGAACAAATAAGACACGCCACTGCCACATCTATAGTGCAAAGTACACCCAACAGCCATCCTGCTCTCGCAGCCATGTGAAAGGGATGGGGAGGAACAGGGCAGGTGCTCAGCAGCACAGCAGGATCTCCTGCCTCTCCTGGGCATGGCAGGCAATGAATGCCACAGATGGTTTGGCCAAAACAGCTGACACCTGATTGCCAAGGGAAAACCTGCTGCTTTAAGCTCTACCTTCCCAATTCAGTTTTCCTTCAAACACATTCAATCATATCCATAAATCCTTTTTGAATGCCCAACATCAGTCCTGGGGGAGGGACCAAGATAACTGCTGGCAAAAGCAATTTTGTATGCAGCAGGTCAGGTGAGCAAAAGCTCAAGTTAGAGGCTGTCCATCATAGTGAGTTTCCACAGACTTAGTGCAGTGTGTGCAGGGTCTCTCTTGTTCCCACACTAGAGGCAGGGAAGCAGCAATGAGAAAAGGAACAAACATGCAGTCTAATGTCCCAAAGGATGTTCTTCTGAAAGACAGTGTTATAATGCTACCCCTTCTTTGCCTTCTGTGCTGTTTTTTGATGGCCAGGAGTTACAGATGGTACAACCATGAAAAGTAGGTGTAACACAGCCCCAGCTTCCTCTTGTGAGAGAAACAAAGCCTCCAAGACACACTCGTGACCCTCATTCTACCACAAACTCTGCAGCTTTTCTACATGCCTGCTCTGTAACCACTTCTCATTTGCTTTGCTTTGTTTTCTTTAAACAAAAAGATAAATGGAGTTGCTTGTCCTCTAACAGACTCATTCACAGACTTCACTTCTACAGAACTTACCCATGTGGGTGTCCCACAGGTTCTCTTACCTTAACCCAGTTGTAGAAGCCTACAAAGTGGGAATTCCTGGCCAGCTCCTTTCAAACAGAAACAACAGAAGAGTTACCTCTGCTGAGCACAGGGTACAGGGCTGGGGGACTCAGGGTGGGGGAAAGGAGCCCTTTGCAATATCAAATCTGGCAACAATGACTTCAACATTCTTCTCACTTCATAACTGTTACAGGCACCATGTATTGTGAGGAGAGATGGGCACTTCTAAATCCAAACTTCAGCCATTAAAAATATATATTTCCAAATAAACAAACTCTTTCCAACTCATTTGTAATGAGTTCATGTGTATGAGGGACAAAAGATTGAATCCATGATGGCCTTTGATATTTCTAAAGACAGAAAATAGGCCTGACAGCTCTGACCTGAAAGACTTTCCTAACAACAAAGGAAAGTTGACTTATTGCACAGGACAGGTGCTGCCTGCACAGGGGTGAGGCAGCTTAGAAACTACGCTTTCACTGGCAGTAATTAGTCCTGGCACCATTTCTGTCCCTGTGGCCTCAGAATACACTTGGGCTTCATGCTGACGCTGGTAGAGTCAACTCAGGTAACAGGGAAAAGCAAAGAGAGCAGAGACAGTTCTCCCCAGTCCCAAAAAGGCCTCAGACATTTGCTCGTCACTAACTTTTAGAATGTCCCCATAGCATGTCATGCCATCCCCAAAGTAGCCTTCAGAGCAAGCACAGGATCTCTCTCCTCCACCAAGGGGTACACACGTAGCCTGCAAATACAAGGAAAGGAAGAAGAAATTAGAGAGCAAACACAGGTTATGTAGTGTCACACCCATCTCAAAATTGAATTCTGGCCTTCCAAGGGCTGGGCTAGAGTAGCACACACAAACACCTTCCCCCTGCTGCCTTTATAGTGGCACTGAGTGTTCTCCTTATGCAGCCAAGCCTAGGTGATTGCTTAGGTTCTGTGAACCCACAAAAATCAGAGGATTCATCTTTGGAGCACATCAGTGCAGGCCAGTAAGATGACATAACAAAAACTTTTGCAATTCTCTCAATGCCATGGCTGCTGCAAAACCTGTCAGTGAGCAGGTGAGCCTGCCCTGCCATGCCAGCCTGAGGAGAGCTCTTTAACTACTCACCAGGTCATGGCAGCCACCATTGTCCATGAGGCACGGGTTGATGGCATCACAGCTGTGGCCATCGCCAGCATAACCCCTCTTGCAGACACACTTGCTCTGCAAGAAAGACATTTCAGTTTTACAGACTTACCAGACCATCCTCATTTACTATCCAAAAAATGTCTAAAGCAGCAAAACTTATCCTTGATTTATTTTCCCAAGATTTCTTCCTGGTCCCTCAAGACCTGGAAATATGGAGTTGTTTCCTTAGCAGAGCATCATTCTCTATCACAGCACACAAGCTGCCTGGTTACTCAAGATCATTGATCCCCTGCATTGCTTGGCTACGGGGGTCACTTGAAGATGATGGTTTCCTCCTTTATTTTCAGGTTTTTAGGGAATGACACAGACTTTGTGAATGGCAGAAAGAGGAATTAATTTCAAAGCTTCCTGATTTCAAGATGTCTAGGAGAGCATTTGTACATCTCACCTCACTAAAATTTGCTACAGTCTTTGTACCTTTTTTCAGCACATTGTGCAATGCTCCCCATGCTCAGTGGGGAGAAGCAGCACCCTGAGGAGTCTCCTCTCATGTGCACCTTCCTCCTATCCCTACATACATTTCTCTTGGCCCAGCTCCCTGCACAGACTGTCTGAACAGCTGCACACGCTCTTCAGTGCTGTGGTCAGAGGACAGGGGCACGCAGCTACTGCTGCCTTAGGTCAAGCTGTATTACAGAGTGCCCTCCTGTCCCTTTGCTGCACAAGTCCCAGAGTGGAGCAGCAGTCCTGAACACACCAGTGCACCTCACATGGAAGCGCACTGTGATGCTGCAGCTGCAGCTGGTGTTTCTGGCAGTGGACAAGCAGGCTTGGCTGCTGGCCAGCCCCGTTTTTACCTCTGGCAGTCCAAGGCTGCCTGAGAGCAGCTGAGGGAGTGTTAGTGCTACCACCAGGCTGCTTAGCCTTGCTCATACCTGCCCAGGCCCGGTGTACACGCAGTCGGCGTTGAGGTGGCAGTTCCCTCTGCTCTCCAGCACGCAGTTGTCTATGGGCACACAGGCCTTGCCATCCCCGGTCCAGCCCACATTGCACTGGCAGGTGGCAGTGCCAGGGCCTGTACTGGTGCACAGGGCCTTCAGGAGAGGGGACGGAGAAGGAATTACACCCAGCAGAAGGGAGAGAGTCCAATGAAAATACAGCAACAAATCTTCTTCCTAAAACTGTGGAGAATTTCTGACTGACTGACTCTGATGCCAGCACTGGGAACTGGGGGTGAAAGCATCTTCTCCAGAAAAGTCATAGAAAACTTTATTATAAAGTGATTCTGGAGACATATTGTGTTTTCAGAGAGGTAGACACTTGTGTCTAAGGCGGCTCAGAACTCACAGGGCATTCATTATCATCATGTAAAGCTCTTCCATTACACTATAAGTATTCCCTGAAGAGGAGGACCACAATCTCCTGCCTGGATGTCTGGGATGGAATCAATGATAGATGGTAGATCTCTCTCAGGAAAAGACCTACTTTGTACCCAGTGCCATCCTATTCTCTTGTATACGGCCCAATGTCTTCCTCTGACTGAAGGGCCTAATTTATGGTGAGGTCTGACCATTTGGCAGTAATTTCCAACATGAAGCACCACATGGGTATACAAATGTAGTGTTGATGGTTACTGGGGATATGTGTCCGATCTCACAGTTAAGATACAGAGAAAATAACACGTTAGATGAGCTTGAGGGGAATATCATTGCAAATCAAAAATTATCTGTTACAGCTAATCTGTGTGGCTGATAAAATATCTGGTGTGAACCAGCCAAACTATCCTTGCAGTGCCACATTTTGGTACCAGCCCAAATGACTGACATATTTACAATGACTATGCCAAGCCACTTGTTATTCCACCTCATCTGACAGACAGGAAAAATTAGCACACAAAATCTGTAACAATCCCAGGAATCCTGGATCCCTGTTCTGATTGAGAGGAGCTGCCTCTCCACTCTTCACAGTCTGAGCCCACTTACATTCTGTGAACAACCTCCCCGTTCTGGCTGACTGCACAGGTCAATGGGCTGGCAGGAAAACCCATCCCCTTCGTATCCATCCATGCAGATGCACCTTAAAAGTATAAACACAAAAGGGACACAGGTAGAGCAGTCCCTCAGGCAAGCAAGATTTATTACTAGCAGGCTGGCTGAGTCACTCAAACCATCCTGTGCACCAAATACATGGACACACACAGCCACAGGGGTGGCAGCCACATAAATGGCTGTGTGCCCCTGAACGTGCCACAGAGACTGACCTTGCTGTGTCATTGAGGCTGCAGACAGCGTGCTGGTGGCAGTACTGGGACAGCCCACTGGGGCCACAGTTCTTGGATGTCTTGTCACAGAATTTCCCTGTGTAGCCTTCCTTGCAGGACCAGGACTGACACACCCCCCCACTGCCAGGCCTGTTGTCACAGACACCATGGACACAGCCACAATCTGTCAAGGACATGCAGTAAGATCAGTAAGTACAGAAAGTCCAGAATCCACCACAGTTGTAGATTTCCAACTTTCCTTCACAATTTCTAGTGACACCAAATAATCATTCCATTATTATTTTTTGACAGGGGGGATGTCTGCTGAGAGACATCCATCACAAATCAAGCCTGGCCAGGGAACAGATCCTGTGACTGCCTGGGTCCATGTTTCCTATAGGCTGTAAGAACAGACTCAGATTTAGGCTCTATCAATCTCAAGGTCATTGTCAAGTGTCTTTTGTTTCCTAACAGGGGAGATCTAAATTAGGTTGAGGTTTCCAAAACGTCACCACTGTCATATCAAACATGTTTTCTCCACTGTTTGAAGGGACACACATGATGACATTTTTGTCACTTCTTTCATGATGCTGGTCTTACCAGAATGGAATCCAATATACATGAATTTGCACCATTATCTTTGTTCTAAATTTTCCTTTAGTTTCTCCATCAGAGTTACTAACCTTCATCACAGTTCTCGCCATGCTTGTTTGGGTTTGCACAGATGTGGCAGGCTGTGCCTTTGAAACCTTCAAAGCAGTGACAGTTGCCATTCCCTTGAATGCCATCGCTGCACTGGAAGGAGAACAAGAAAAAACCAAAGTGATTGAAACTCAGAGAAATGCCAAGGCATTGATATCCATTAACAGTACTTTGATACTCACAGTAACAAAGAGGACTTTGAAGTGTGGTGGTAATACAAGACCCCACACAGCCAGATCTGTGCCCAACAGCCATGACCTAATTCTCACCAAATGTGTGCCATTCTCCCTGGATCTTCTGCTATCACCTCTGTGGGCTTATCCCTGGAGCACCAACTCTGTATTGTACTTATCTCAAACTACACTCTCCAACCACACTTACATTTCCTCGGCCATAGCACGGACTGGAAAATCCCCCAGGGCATGGCATGCAGTCTGGACCAAAGAACCCTTTGCAGCATCCAGGTTTCTGAAAAAAAAAGCAAAATTGATAAGTTATGACATGACTTAACAAGAAATTCCTGGAGTACTCCTGTGCTCATAATTCTCAAATTCTGGTCCTTGTCTCTGCCATGGAGGGAAACAGAATGTTGTATTTAGCCTCTGTGTTTCTTAGGAGGCCTTGCACCTAAATTATTTTTCAACAATGACCCTCTTCCTGCTCACAGCCAATTCTTCTCAGAGTAAACCATTATTTTCTGTTTGTTCTGTGACTTCAACACACAGGATGAATGTTTTTTACGAACTTTTAATTCTTTAATAGCTCCGGTCCACTCACTTTTACTTCATCCTTGCCCAGAACTGCATTCCTGTGGAGGGATGTAGCAGTCCTGGATTGCAGGCCTTGTCATGACTGACCAAAGGAAGAACAATCATAATACAAACAATCAGCAGTATTTAATGAAACACCCACAAATCATTACATACAGTTGGCACTGTGAGAGCTCAGGAGCTGCAGACAAATATGAGGTCCATAAATTCACTAAGAGAGACTTTCCTGAGCCATCTGACAGTGGTTCATAAACAGGATGCAATCACTTCACAGCTTACAGCGCTTTCCCTGTGCTCAGCTTCCTTTGGGAGAAATGCTAAAGCTGGCACACTCCAGTTAACACTACACCACCATGGCTTCCTACACTTGGCAGGTCACAACAGGGATGCTTTATTTTATTTAGTTATTGCACTCAGGTTTAACTGAGCTGCCTTCTAACATCTGCAGTGGGTTGGTACCCTGTGTTCTCCTGGACAAGGAAAAGCAGGTAGCTTGTTTATGTGATGGTCCTGGGGACAGCTTTCCTTTTGCTCCCATCCAGCCCCCTCGACTCAGAGTCAGAGCTGCTCCTGGTGTATGAGGAAGGGCAGAGCTGAGCTGTCCCAGAGGGAACGTGTTCCTCCATCCCACTCACCGTGATGGTTTGATTGCAGTATCTGGCACACCCCTTCTTCAGGACGTTCAGGCCTTTTGGGTCATGGATGTAAACACATTCCTTTGGGGACAGCGTTGCTTCCTGCACAAACAAAACAAGCCACTAGCACTGTCACCTTCCCCTTGGTTCTTTTTGCTGCAGAGAGCAACTGTGCCTATCTCTGAGCTGGGGAAGTTCACTGAGGAGCCAAGGTGAACAGCACACAGCTGTGGCAGGCCCAGGATGGACCAAGGCACACGCTGGCCTTCTCCTGCTCCCAAGAGTCCCCAAGCCTGAGCCAAGGTGCTGCCCTTTAGTTCTAATAATAGTGTCTGTGATAAGGGAGAGAGCAAGCACAGGGGAAGGAAGGGAGGGGGGGAGAGGGGACAAGGGGGAGATAAGGGTGGCAGGGAGGAGAAATCGAGGGTAAGAAAGAGGGGAGGAAAGAGGTAGGAGAGGGGAGGAGGGAATGAGAGTGGAGCATAGAAAGAGTAAGGAGAGAATGAGAGAGTGAGGGAGGGAAGGAAAAAGACAAAGGTGAGATGAAGAGAGGTATATATAAGAGGAAGAGTGGCAAATAACATTGGAACAATGCTCAGTGACCCATCTTGGAGTTGGGCACGGGTAGAACTGGGCCCCAGGTGATTCTGACTTTGCCAGCTTGAGTCAGAGAGGAAGATGGCAACTGGTGATTTTGCAGATCTCTACTTCAGACATCCATGCTGAGACAGCATTAGCAAGTTCTGCTGAAAGTCAGACCTCTCAGAGGACACACAAGAGTTTAAGGGTGGTGAGCACCTCTCTGGCTTTCACAAACAACATCTTGGGTCTGGCCTTCACATTGCCATTTCCTGGAACTTGCTGTTCTGCTAACCTCAGCATGGGATAACTTAAACAGCACCACTCCTCCTTCCTCCACCTTCAGCTAGCTCTGCTCATCTTTAAATCAACAGGGAGCACAGGCCAGGAACAAACTGTTTCTCATCCTCTGCAGAGCAGATTCTCTGTGATTCTCTGGCTCTGATATAGGCAGAGGCAGTACTGGATGGTACTTCTGGAATCAGGTTTGCTTCTGAGACTCTGGAGGAGCTGGCAAACCCTGCATGTGGGCAGGAAAACTCTGCCTGAGGCAGAGCAGAAGTGTTAAAAGCTGCAAGTCTAAATTTCATTTAGACCAGAATTTCTCACCATGCTCCACATTGATTCAGCAAGCAGACTCCAGAATAGGAGAGTGCACAGAGCAGTTAGTGGGCAACAGTCTAGGACCACAAAACTTGGATACATACCCTCTAACAAGCCTCTCTACTGGCTGCCTTTCCTGCTCCCTATTTATTTGAAAGTGGCTTGAGTTAAAACTGTCAGTGTGCCTGCTTGTCAATATGCAAAGAAATTACAGAAATAACTACAAATATTTACCATTTCCTTGCTGCCAGGTGGGCAAATGCTGTTGTTGAGGACCTCACAATCCACACAAGAGCCCTGTTAAGAAACGAAGAAGCAAAAATGTAATTTTCTCAAAGGAACTCCTTCCCTATTCCAAGAATGCTACAGTACTTATATCCAAAACCTCACAACATGTATCTGAAATACTTAACTACCATTAGTTTCCACACTCTACAATGCACCAAGTTTATGACTTAAATAAAATTTCTCATGTGTCTCAAGGAGATGATTGCACCTGCCTGAAGCTGGGGTCTGTCTGTCTCAGAGAAACTCTCTGAGTTTCTCTGCTACAAGACATGCTGCTAGGCTGGAAAGCACTTTGGGCATCCAAGCAGCAAGACTCACTGAATCAGCCATTTATGGGGACACTCTGTCCCCTTGGGATTCACTGTGTCTCCCCAAACCTCTTGCTATTCAGAGCCTCACCTTCTTTCCTCAGTAACCTACCAATGATCAAACAGGGGAGCAAGCACCTCAGATAAGGTATATGAAACAGTTCCTGTGAGAATAATGCACAGCATTTGTAGGTCCTGCTACTGAATGCCTGCTTCCTGTCCAGGCTACAGGACACCAGTGCTGACAGAGGTGGGAACAAAGCACTGTCAGCTGAGTTAGCAACTCTAGTGGGAAGAAGATCACATTAAGGAAAAGGCAAATGTACTTTGGAATCAAAGGTAGGATGGGTGCATGGAAAGAACAACAACCTACAAGGAATATTTGCTGATTAGCAGGAAAGCAGTGCCAAGTGCAAGCAGAAGAAACGCTGACAGTGCTGCCAAAGTTCACACCAGGGGAACTCTCAGACAGACCACCTTTCCCAAATGCAGTTTACACAGCCTGCTTTTGGCCCTCCAGGTGAGTGTGGGGTGCACAGCAAGCACCAGCTGTGCTTCAGCATGAGAATGGGAGAAGCTGACTTACCATCACAATCTTATGTTGCTCTTCATTGCATCTGTGAGGCAAAATGGGAACGATTGAAGGAGGGATGAAGATGCCATCCAAAGTATGAATAATACCATTTGAAGCCACAATGTCTCGCATTTTTAAGGGAATCCCTGATTCATCCATCAGAATTCTTCCCTGATGCAGAAACACAATTTTAGCCCATTAGACAGGATCAACTACATAAAGCCAATGTGGGAAACAGATGGTTCACAGCATCAAGGGCAACCACACAAATGGTCAAGCCTCTTAGTACAGTCACAGATTGGATAAGAAGCAAACTAATTCAATGACATTATTCAAGTCTAGTTTTTTAACAAGAGGAGGAAGCAGAGATTGGCTGAAACCACATTGTCCAGAACCACATGCAGACTTTCGCCTAGCACAGAAGGGTTTGCCCCAAAGGGTTTTGATTCACACTTACATCTGCACTAATGTTGATGGTGAGAATCTGGTTAGCCATTGTAACAATGTGTGGCATCATCATCAGTTGCCCTACAGTCACCTGAAATAAAACACAAGGGGGTGGTACCATGAAAAAGCAGGGTCATTTCAGTGTAGCTTACAGAATCCTTCCATGATTTCTGCCACTTGAGAAACTTCTGAAGGGACTTAACATTTACATTTCATGAAATGCCTTAAAAACAAGCAGTGGGTCAGAGGGTAATCCAGGACTTTGTGTGAACTGTGTGCAGAACCACAAACACAGCAGTGCTGGTGGCAGCTGCCTTGGTTTTCATTCCTTGTTTAGGTAACTGTCCAACACAGCTGAAATGAAGTCTCACTAACAGTGTCTCTTGCTAATACAGCTGCAAGTAGGGTCAGACTAGTAATGGTTTTTTCTAGGACATATTCAACAAACAATGAAAGTTCAGCCAGAAGCATAATAGAGAACATATTTTGACTGAAAAAATATGCTTAAAGGCTGAAAAAAAAATGTAAACTGCAGCTTCTGTACTCAGAAATGTAATGATTTGAGTGAGAATTCTGAGAACCATTGTTATTTTTGTGTCCTGCAGCAAACTCTGCTGGACAATATTTTCATTGTAAAGGCCATCCAACTAGGGAGCACCAACACTCCAGAAAACTTAGAGTTCCTTCATGGGGAGAGAGAGCACAGCTATCCCTTTTGGCAACTCCTTTCATGGCAAACATTTTTCCTCTTCAGATCCTGCAGAGTCACATCTCTGCTCCTCCAGGGGAAGTCCAAGAAGCAGCAACTGAAGTCATCAACACTGTGGCATCTATGCCAGACAAAAGGGTTGATAAGGTGTTGGTCTGAAGGAGGTCTGGGGTTAGAGCTGCCTGTCTTACCGCTGCTGAAGTGTAGATGTGATGTTTCACCAGTTCCTGAAGCTTATTTATGCCCTAAGGAAAGAAGAGGACATGAGAATCAGATACCCCTTCAATACTCAGGAGTAAGAGGAGGCAACTACATTTTCTTCTAATCAGAGACTGACAATGCCAATGCCTACAGCAGTGAATTCACTTGGTGAATAAGTTCCTTCATTTCCCCCTGCCCAAAGCTGGGGTGAGGAATGAAAGTCAAACACCAGATGTAAGCAATCTGGCTGACCATATTTCTCACTGCAAGCTCCATCAGCACCCACTTCTCTCCTAGAGCCTTACAGAAACAAAGACATGGTTTAGCCACCCCCAGGAAGAACATCTTTCAGCAGTGACCAGTCTATTGCACAAATTCATTCCAGCACAGCCCAGTGTAACTCAGGCAGCTCAGGATATCTTACAGTGCTATGGGCTCCCACCTCTGTGAAAAGATAAATGAGCCTTCCATCTCTCAGCCTATCCACAGCATCATTGCTGGGTACAAACACGGTGAAGGGGCCTGGTCCATCCAGTATTGCAGGCAGGCCACAGTTCTGCAAAAACAACAGAAGGTTTCATCATGGATCTAACATGGGTCACTGAGGGGGGTCCAGCAGGAAGTGAGAGGAAATATTAAACAGCTCACTAAAGGCAGAGCTGTTGCAAAGCAAAATGTGCAAGAGGCAACTGGACACCAGGGACAGGTGTGTGATAGAACAGAAGTGTGAGTGCCACAAAACCACAGCTGGGACAAGGTTCCACTGGTGGGAATGCAGCAAATATGAGCAAGGGAGTCCCAGGCTAATGCTCCCTGCATGCTTTAAACACAGAGACTCAACTGTGGTCAAGAACTAAACATGCTGTGGAGAACGTCTCTGCAGGGACAAAGGGAAGATGGGAAAGAGGAATGTACCCTTGCTGCTTGTGCCAGATCCCCTATAGATGTGAAAACTCCAATCTTTTCCATTACATTTGCTTAGGTAAAATAAGGAAATAAAACCCAAAAATGGCACAGAATAAAACACCCAGAAAGAAAGTCAAACCACTGAGATGTATTTAAATGCTATTCAAAATTCTCCCCAAATCAGCAGCAGGCTTTGTACAGCAGCAATACCACAGCTTCCTGGGTAGACACAAACTTGCTTACCTCCAGTATCGTTTCAAATCTACTGAAAATCTCCATCGAGGCAAGGATCTCACCTATGGTTTTCTGCAAGAAGATACAAAGAGGAAAAACATGGCTGGGGCTGAAGCCAGGTCTAAGCACATACTGGGATGCCAAGCTTGTGGTTTGCATGTAAAGATCTACAGGAGACCATCATCCTCAAAGAGATGGGCACAATCTAATGATTATTGTTCTCATTTAACACCCAGACAACTTTTTGATTATAATTTCAAAATGCACTACAGCCCAATTAAAGAAAATCTTAGTTTTATTTTTATGTGAAAAATGCTTTTCAATACTAGTCCTGTAAGGTACATATCCTGTAGGATACAGCAGATGAAGAGCTCATTTGCTATGATTTTATTCATGAAAGTAGAATTCCCTTCTCATCCAAGCATGGCAAAAGCATCACTGTGAGATTTTTATCTGGCTAATGCAGTATTATTAGCTACTTTTAAAGGTATTTTAATAATACCTAACAGGCCTAATCAGAGCTGAAAACAAAATAAATAGCCTTTTCCCTTTAAAAAAAAACCTCGCTGATTTTGAAGATTAATGATGAAAATTACTTTTTAAAAAGTGTTTATTCTGCTGTCCAATAGATGAGAAAAAATATGAATGCTTCTGTACCTGTGGGTTTCTGAGGTTGTCAGTGCTGGTTTTTTTCCTGAGGCTGTTGACAATATGCATGATGCCATTGGCTGCTGGGAGATTTGATTGCAAGATATTGTACAGTTCCCCTGGCAGATCTTGATACCGGAAAGATTTGATGTATGTCTGGGTGATAATAATAATAATAATAATAATAATAATAATAATAATAATAATAGATTCCTTTGTGATATATCTGTGTCACCATGATACAACTATAAATCAGTCCTTATGGGTCAGCTAGAGAAAGGCACAGCCAGAGTTACTCTTGAAAAAGTAAATGTATGGGATGGCCTGGGTGTAAGACAAGCACCCCACCCTACTTGAGTTTGGGTGAGATTTTGATCCTGAGTGGTACTTTTAAGTCTTAATACAGAAAAAAAAAACAACCTCATCTGGGATGCCCTGCTCCAGAATTGAATGTGAGCAGTGCTTGATCACAGCTCTGGATCACAAAAGGATGTCCTGACCACCACATGGCTGATTTGGAGGCAGTTCTGGAAGTACAGCTTTGACTGCAGCTTTTATTGACTCATTGTACCTACAAGGAGTGTTTGTAACAAAGCCAGAGCAGTCAGGCTCACTGAATTACAAGGCAGGTGTCTGATCCCTCCACTTTGTATGGATCCATGCCCTGCAGCCTAGTGTGGGAGGGTGTCCCAAGGTTAACCTACAAAGGAAGCATCCAGGCCTTGGTGCTGCAGCCGTGATTCAAGTTCAGGGAAGCACAGCTTTCCTGTGCTCTTCACTTCACCATGTGCATTTTGAATTGCTCCTCCCTGCCCTAAACTTTAGTTTATGTCACTAAGGACTCAGTCTGAAACAAAGGAAGGGGTGTGCAGACTTCCCAGATCAAAAAGCTCCTAAGTAAACAAACAGGAAAGAATTTTAAAAGGAGCATTGACACACTCAGTTCGGATTCCCCTGCTCCCAATAGTGCTTTGTCCTTTTGATGTATTATGACCTAGACCTCAAGGCCAAGGCTGGATCCTCAGAGAGGAAACACAGGGCTCTCCCCCTTGCCACCTGTGGGCTTGCATGCAGGAAAGGTCCAGGATGGAGAGAGAGAGCAGTGGATACCGGAAAATGTGAGTCAATTGGAAAAGGAAAAAAGAGCCTTCATGTCAGAACACAACAATGAGAACTTCTTTGCTAAGAGGACTAAGGAAAATATAATGGAGAGGAAAAGAGAAACTAAAAGAAGAAATATTCATCATGTGGCTGTGTCCAAGCATGCAAACTCCAAGGAAGCATCCAGTCTGAAGGGAGACTGTTGCCTCTTCCATGTCAGCCACATGGATATGGTAGCTGCTGATGGTGTAGGGAAAAGGTCTCTTCTCCAGAACATTGTGCATATAGAGAGCATGCAAACACCATTCACATGTCAGATTCTTGCTTGTCTGTGAGACAGGAGATGTGGTTGCTTGGGTTGTCTGCTCTTAAATCACGTTGCTTTAGATTTCATAAAGGAGCTTCTTGTTTTGATCACAGAAAAAGGTTTTCTGGTGAAGAAAGCCCATCAAGGAAACCATGCTCCAGCTCAAGACTGTCCTATGTGAAAACAGTGCCCCAGGCCTTCAGGAGATTCCTTACCTGGCTATTGAATGTCAGCTGATGTCCTGACAAGGTCCACATTGTCTTGGTTTTTATCATGTCTTCTATCAAGTGCAGACCAGGAACAATGTGCATTCTGCACAACTGCTCAGCAGCTGTGTCCTTTGGGGAGGAAAGCCCACATAAAAAAGAAAAATTACATGTTCTTTCAAAAACTTCATTTACCACAATACCACCTTTCTTCCAGCTAACACAACAGAAAAATTCTTAGCATACAAGACTGAGCTTTCATCTTCATTTTGATTCACTGGAGTAGCACTCTGGCAAAACCCTTCTGTTTGCCTGCACATCCAAGAGGGAGACTGATTAACCTGCAAGGGACTTAAGAGGAATCCCCTGGACAGAAACCTATTGAACTTGGACAAATTAAAAATTTTCCTTGCTTGATCCTGATTATAAATTTGCTGAAACTCCCAAAGTGCAATCTTTGCCCATGCTGGACCATGCAGGTGGTCTAATCTGCTGAAACTACATTTAGTTTTTTCCTTTCTTCTCTAGGCTTACCATCATTGCTGTTTTTAGAACAATCTTCTGTCACTTTTTGTCAAATGATTTAGGTGGAACTGATCCTTGGGGAACAGGTCGACTAGGTAACTTGGGAGCCTCTCCTGATATATTTTCTATGAATCCAGAAGTTATTTTAACCATAGTTAACCAGTTAACCAGTATTTTTAACCATAGCTTGAAATTCCAATACTTTGGTATAATACTTGGTCCCTTTTGAAAATTACATCCTCAGGTAGTAAAAAGCCACTTAAAGTTTTAAGGACAGTTATACATAAGAGGTTGGAGCTTTGAAAGAAGAATGACCAGAAAGTCTTACACTTCCTGACATTAAAAACAAACAAAATCTATCAGTATTGAAGAAAGAAATAGAGTTTTTAAAAATAATTGAGGGGTGCAACATCCTCTATAAGACTGCAACTTAACCAGAAAATGAAACATATTCCCAAGAGATTATTTCTATAAATAGTGCATGCCAAAGTTCCTCTCTTGTGTCAGTTTTTACAGGCTACAGAGCTGAAGCACGAAAGAACCTTAAAACAAAAAAAAATTGCTGAAACCAAGAAAACTTACATTGAATTCCATTCTATCAAGAATGGGAAGAAGGGATGGTACAAAGACTGTGAAGGGCCCATATTTAGTCAGCAATGTTGAGCACCCAGAAGCTGTAAAAAGAGGGGCAGTGTGAAGTAGTTAGGCAGTGGTGGTTTAACCACAGCAATAAATATTCTTCTTGTTAACAGCACAATTCAATCTACACAGTATCAACCTGGTGCAAGCAACAAGTATTCATTTACAGGGAAGCAGAGGGAGTTTGGCGCTGCTACCCTGTCCCCAGCTTGCTCCATTCCCCAAGCAAAATAAAAAAGCATTTACCAAACATTTTCTTGGCGACGTTTAGCTTCCTTATAAACCTTCCTCGCAAATTCTGCTGATTTATCTCACCCAAGAGATCTTTATAGCAACTTCTCCCATCTCCAATCTCCCCTTCTTTACACACACAGCTATGAGGCAAGGATGAAACATAACAAACCATTGTAAACCAGTTTGCAACATATTCAACAATTGCCAAGTAGAACAACATGTCAGTATCTACACTTGAAAGGCCAATTTAGAATCATAGAATGGTTTGGGTTGTAAGGAACCTTAAAGATCACTTAGTTCAAACCTCCCCTGCCATGGGCAGGTACGCCTTCCACTAGACCAGGTTGATCAGGGCCCCACCCAACCTGGCCTTGAACTCTTCCAGGATGCAGGTAAGGGCTGAGTAAGTTCTGCCTAAACTGAGTGAAGGAAAAAAGGTGCACATTTATGCCAGGAAAGCCAATTTATATCTACCCAAAGAGAATAGAGATGCTTTCTCAGATACAAACAACATAAGGATTATCTGCTCTAAAGTTCAGAGTACAGATTGCCACAATATAATTATTGACACCTTTTTATTTAGATATTGAGTCAGTTGTAGTAATTTCAGCATCTGAAAATCTGAGGTAATGCATAAAACCCCCAGGCTAAGTGACAATCTATCAAACAGCTCCAGTGTGACCCCTTGGCAGCAGTGAGAAGCCAGCCCAAGCACTCCAGGTAGCTACAGTTCATCTGGAACTCACTGAGGGGCCCAGACAGGTTAATGACTTTTCCAGAAAAGCTTATCTACATGTGAAAATCTCTGTCCTGGTTCACACGGGTTTGTAGTCGTCACTCAGAGACTACCAAAGCTGTTTTTTCCCGTTTGGGCTTTGTCCAAGTATCAGCTCTGCTCTTTCTGTTTCAGCCATGCAAAGACATGCGACACAGAGGAGGAATTTGACTCCACTCCAGCCTCAGAGGGCTCAGTGCCAGCTGCTGGGGAACAGATCTGTAAGGCAGGGACTGCAGTGAACACTGTGTCCTGCACTGTGCTAGCAGATCTTCAGAAAGGGAAGCCACTGTGTTTCAGTCTTGGCCTGGAGCACACAATGAGCAAGTCAATGCTAATACTTTTAACAGCATTGGAGAAGGAAAGATCAAGGAGATGGGATTGCTCTTTCTCTCTTCAGTGTCTCAGAGAAGCTCTACCTTTTCCTGAAAACACATAACATTCTCAAGGAAGCTTTCTCTGGCGTTTGAGAGACCATTATGCGAAAATGATCCTCTATCCAGACACATTTCTCATCTAAGGGGTACCAGCTTGTAGGTGTTTTGCTCCAAAGGACTACATGAGGTCTGGTGTTTCCTCACTCAACTTACCCCTTCTCTGTCACTCTGCAACTCTAATTTATTTATTACTTACAGACCTGACTGGGAGAAGAGACAAAGTCTTATTCCTCAGAAGCAAAAATGTGCAAAGGTGAGCAAACAACCACATATCTCCCTTTTAATGATTGATTATTATCTTCTACCACCACTAGCTTGGGGAGCTACACCTCCAGCTCACATCAAAGAAGAGTCTGCCACCCCAGATTAAAAGCATTTTGTGACCCACGTGCAATAGTTTACAATGACTGATGTCAAACTCTACTTCCAGTAGGTTTGTTACAAACAGGTTCTTCTCAAAGGGCGACTCTGGCCTGTAGTCCTGGGATCACCCTCAGTTTCTTCAAAATTCAGCTCATCCAAACCAAGTTTCCCTTCTAGCTGCAGAATAAGCTTCTTTATTTGCAGTTTTCAAACTGGCTTACCTAGGAGTCCCCTGAGAGTTAATTCCACACGTGGCAGTCACGTCGCAAAGGTACTGCCGGCAGTCGCTGGGAAATGCCAAACACTCGGAAGAAGGAGTTCTCCTACTCATGCCAGACTTGCAAACACACGTTGCCTAAGGGAAGGCAACACAGTGATCACAGAGCTGCATTCACCATCTTTTACCCTGTGAGTTATCCTACAAAAGAGATGTCTGGTTTCCCTCAGCAAAATCTGAGGTGAGGAGAGCAGATTTGACCTACGCATTCATCAGTTCATGTGAAGATCTTCTCCCCTGGCCAATTCTGGCTGTTATTGTCTTACCTCTCCTGGTCGTCTGTAAATACAAATTGTAGAGTTTTCTGGGCAGCCTCCATTGCTGTCAACACAAGGATTGATGGGCTGGCAAATCTTTCCATCTCCTTGAAATCCTTCTTTGCAGGTACATTCATATGTACGTGGTCCAAGAGCTTTACATACAGCGAAGGGGGAACATGGAGAAGGAACACAAGGATCCTGAGCTGTAATTAAAGAGATTAGAGGTGAGCAGAACCAAACTCCTCTTTTCAGAAAAGCACTTAATGCAGCACGGCACACTGCAAGGAATGGAAAGAATGGAGCATAAGGAATCTGTACTGTTAAACTTCTAAAATTTCACAGGGAAATTAAACCATTCCAGACAGCAGACATTTGGGGGTTTTTATTCTGAGGAATTTAGATGACACATCTTCCGTGTTAATTCAGTAACAGAAGTGTGAGTGACAGAGGATGCTTGGATTGATTCTGAATTGTCATCATATCTGAGGATACATGAAACTGCAGTTTGGTCAGAAAAACCTGTAAAGATCCACTGAAAACATCTATCCATGCTAGCCAATCACATGTATCTTATCAGTGCTCCTTTAAGGAAACCAGTTCAAAAACTTAAATTTGAAATCACTGAAGAACTCCTTGGACTCCACACCTTATTATTTAAACTGGTTCAGACTCACCAACATCCTGCTGTCACTATTTAGTGCATAATTATAAGTGAGTGTTGGATGGAACTTGCAACTTTAATTCACTATCTTGACCAAGTGAAAGGAGAGTCAAAAGCTTAGGCCTTAATCTTATGGATATTCCTGAAGACAATGGGTTTTAAACCTCTGCAGTGAAGCAGGCATTGTGTTCACAGTAACCAAACTCCTCTTCAGATAGCAGTGTGATAGGATTTTTTCCAAACAGGACCATTTAGGGTCACAGAGAAGTTTCTCACCTTGGCAAGTGCTGCCCTGCTTTCTGTAGCCCAGCTTGCAGTCACACAGGGCTGTCCCATCCCTCACCACACACTCGCTGTTGGCCTCGCACGTCACACCTCTGCAAAGGGCGAGCTCTGCAGTCACACAGCAAAGAGAGTTTCCCTTTGAGCATGTAGGCCACTGGTAGAAGATATAATTCACCTTACAGAATATCTGGAAATAAAGGCAAATGTGGTTTCCGAGGACCCCGAACTGGCACAAAAGCCAGAGGATATGAGCAGTGCAGGTAGCTCTAAGTTGCTGGCAGCCTAGGTAGTCAGGACCCCAAGGCTGAGACAAGGGATCTGGCTGGTGTCCAGAGAAAAAACACAGGCATTCAGAGATGGTACATCTTAACCCCTGTCACAAAGTGGGGAGTAGACCCCAGCTCTTCCCTCTGTCTTGATCTTCAATGCTCAAATCATCTTACCTCTACATTCCCAACCTATTCAGTGCCTCCCTGCCCCTTTAGGGACACCCAAGCCCACACCACAGGGCTGCTCTCCCAGCCCCTCTGCAGCTACCAGTGTGTTTACCTTGGTCACACCTGGGGCCTGTGTAGCCTCCATAGCATGTGCAGCTCCCATTCCCAGCAGTGCCGCTGTTGCATTCCCCGTGCACACAGTCACACTCTGCAAGGGAAGTCCAGACAAAGCTTCAGCCCTTCAGCTGCCAGGCACCAGGAACACACTGGCCAGCTGCCCTGGCACTTGGCATCCTGATTTCCCACCAATAATCCACTAGCTCCTTTTAAAATATGGCCATGCCAGTCAGAGATTTGAGACATAAATTGCATGTCTTGGGCTCAAGAAGATGAGGTAAGAGCAGTCCTGAATGCAAGACCTAGACCAGATTTTCAGGTGTGTGTTTTAACACGTGGGCACAACCACCAAGGACACACCTATCTCACCTGTGTGGACACAAGGAAGCAGGAGCTAGACAAAAAGGGCTCCTGTAACAACCAGGCTGCACCACCCATAATTCACTTCCCAAAATGCCATACGTGAGAGGCAGCACAGTGTGTAATCATTTTTTTATAGAGGGCAGCAAGGAAGAAGCTGGGAGACAAGTGGAGTCTGAAATACAGTTGGGAAGTGAGTGTGGGTTGTTTCAGGGATGTAGGTAATGGCCTGGCTACAAAGAGAGAGGGAAGTGGGACAGCCTGGGTAAGGGGGGGAGAGAGATTTACTGTAGGAAAAATGGACTGTGTGAGCGACAGTCTGAGACTAATTTAATATTTAATGGGACAGTGCAGAAGGGCACAAAGACAAAATGCCCAGACACCTGCTATTGAACACTGCCAGCTCTCTACCACTTTCCCCCTCTCCAGCACCTTCCTCACTCAACCTCTTCCTCCTCCTTCCTTGTTTTCAGTTATCTTTGTGGAGGTTTCACTTGAATGAGTTGTTCTTACCTGACTGACAGTCTGGGCCAAAACGATTTTCATCCCGGCAGTTCTGGCAGCCATACCCACTGTATTGCTCCTAGAAGGGCCCCAAAATGTGCCAAATATTATTTTTCTATATCACTCCATTGTTTCACACATCATTATAGTTTAAAGTCTCTCCCCATTTTTGATTTTCTGTGACATCTGAAGCAACACAGTGAAGAAAACTGATCTGTTCAGTGCTCCAGTACTAACCAACCCCCGTGGCAAAGGAGATCCCAGTGTAAGCTGACACACAGAGGCCATGCAAATGCCAGGAAACCTGCTGGGCACAGAGAAAATAATGTCCTAATTACAGACAGACAGGAAAGTTCCAGCTGGCTCCTGATATCTCTCTGAAAAAGGAATCTGGAGTTCATTAATACCAGTGGGATTTTTACATTGATTTTACAGGGCTCAGGGACCTTCAGCATACATTTTAGTTGATATAAGGTGTCTTTGAGTTAAATCCAAAATCAACTTTTCTCAAACATGAGTCCAATAGGTAGGATTTGAGCTGTTAATTAAGGATGTGTAAAAATAAAAAACTCCCTGATGAACTGTAAAAATATACAGTTCATCAGGGAGAGTTTCAAGTCTAACCCTGACTCATTATCATATACATTTTAGAAGCACTGCTCAATTCAATTAAATTCAATTGTTTATACTTTGGTTGTACTAAGTCTGGAGTAACAAAGAAAAAAGAAAAAAATATCTGCCCTAAATTCTTTCTCATCTCTCCTGTTTTTCCTTAGAGAGGGAGCCTCTGCCAACCTGGGTACAGCTCATTAACAGCCAAGTCTCTCAGGGTTTCTTGCAGACACAGACAGATACAATTATTTCAACTGACCAGGGGTTAAATTAATGCAATTCTTTTCTTACTTCACCCTTGAGATTCTTCCCAGCTCCACACCATCACCAACAGTGTTTTAGTGCTATTGCTGACAGCAGCAATGCTGCAGGAAAACCACAGACACTGATGCTGGGATGAAAGGAGCTGCAAATGGCCTTCCAGGCAGAAGGGCAGCCTCCACGCAGAGCACCTCCACAGACACCACACAAACAACTCCCTCTGACAAAGCACATCACCCTCAGAGTAAATCATGCACTCACCTCGCAGATGCATGTCCCATTTTGCTGTATACCATCCAAACATGTCCCATGGCCATTGCAGGGATTTTCAGAGCTGCCTGGACATTCTAACAGGGAAGAGACAGGACAGATGAGATTAAATTGAACAACCACCACCTTTCCATCTCCTCCTGCCCCAGGTATTCCAGCTGTACAAAACAAAGGCCAATTCACCAGCAAATTATCCAGCATGCCTAACACTGGCCCAGAGGTGAAAGGTCTAAGGAAAAGTCCCAACAAGCCATAACTAAATTTCAACAAACTGAAACATTTTTTGAGGTTGGGGCACTGCTGCCAGCAGCACTGAGAGGTGAGGGCAGTTCTGGAGCTAGGAACAGACAGGAGCCTGCTTTGCAAAGACACCGATTATTTTCAGCTCTCCTTGACTTCATGGGGAGCTGGAAGTGTGCCCAGAAAAACAGGGTCCCCACATCTTTGGAGTGTGGTACCTCCAAATTCTGAGGACTATTTCTGATAATTCTGAAATCTGTGATTTCTCTGATGAAACTAGTTGCTTATTCAGAGCTAGCACAAGAATAGGCTCCAACAGTCTCCCATTTTCTGTATAACTGGAGGGGGTCTTTCCATATTCTGTCAGTCAAACATGTGAGAAGTATTCAGCTTAGTAGGTCTTGATTTTGGATTTTTGAGACAAGATAAAACAAATTCTCATTACTTGGCATGAATCTGGGTGGGAGATCTGGGATGGTTATTTTCACCTTGGGTTGGAATTGCTAAGTATTTTCTGTGGCTGAACAGCTGACTGACTCCAGACTGTAGAACAGCACACGTGGCACACGCGCTGCAGACAAGAGGGATATCAGAAAGATCTTCCTCTTCCTTTGGAAACTTTTGCAAAGAGGAACAAAAACATCCCTTTCCAAAAGTTTATTTTTATAGAAGAGACAAAAGGAAGTTCCACCACAGGAGGTTATGTTATGTGTTAAATGTAAGGGGATTCAACTCATCTGGAGCAAAGAGATTATGTGCTGAACAGACAGATATGCTCCCAGACAGATAATGGAGACCTTGGGAGTGTTCAAGGAATAATGGAAATTAATCACCTCAATATATATTTAATGCCTCCTATTAAAACTGGTTTGACCTGTTCAACAGCTGGAGGTTGTTGTAAAAAACCCCAACACTTACCATAGCACTCTGTACCCCAGAATCCTGGACAGCACTTTTTCTCCTCAATTTCCTTCTTACACATGTGATGGCACCCTGGCAGGGAAAGGGTATTTTCTCCTAACTTGACAGAGTATCTTAAAAAGAATAATCCAATATTATTATGATTATACCACAAACCCAGCAGAGGGTTTCTAGGCAAGCACACTGCAGTGCCCTGAGCTCTGAAGGGAAGGAAGGGCCCTCAACCCCTGTCCCATGCACACACACAAGAGGTTTCACTCCAGTTATGGCTTCTCTAAAGAGGCCATTGACTTGAGCCTCAAAGATTTGTTAGAAGAAACCTCTTAGGGACTGGGCATGAGAGAGGATCTTGCATCAGGATGGAAACCTTGGGTGCTGAAGGGTTAAACAGCACAGGAAAAAAGGTAGGATTTCCAGGGTGACTCAGCATTCAACTTCACATCTAAAGTTTGAAAGAACAAAATCTCCTTTCAGGACTTATCCATTTGTGTCTTTTACTAAAGACTCCGCATCAAGATGCTGTAAATTTGGATTTAATAGCCAATTATTAGCAGATTCTCTATTAAATCTTGGACAAATGCCTTAAATCCCTCAAGGAAGCATCTTCTTTTCAACCCATCATCCCTCCCCTCTCACACAGGGTGAGTCCCTGGTGGCAGTGCTTCTTGTTCTGCACGTACTCAGTACAAAACTATTCTTGGGTCTGTCCAACAACCACCACAAGAGTAGATAACACTCAGAAAAGCTGCATAGACTCACATTATTCTTACACTTCATTTTATTTTTGGCACCACATCCTTCCCAAAAGGAACTTGGAAATTGTCTCAAAAGCATTGCTGCTTTGGCTTCCATCTGACTCCTGTGTATGTGCAAAAACTGCTATAAACTGCAAAACTGCCACCACTATTTTTAAAGTATTTTGAGGGAATCAGAAAAAGAGCAGACAATGGGGCTATATATTAACATTAACATTCACTGCTGAATACATACACAAACAATAATCTATAGTGTTTCATTTTACAAAAGCCTCCTAGTAAATTCAGTTTTCCTTCATCCTTTTCCTACCTGCCAAACTCAACAGAGTATGAGCAAGGAACACATGAACAAGCAATTGTCATAAAGTGAACTAGGAAGGTTAAAAGTTCAGAGGATTATTGCTGGAAGCTGAGAGTATATACAAGGGGAACTATCATTATTTTTTTTTTCTTAATAAGCCACTAAGGAATTCTGGGTCTGAAACAGGTTTTTATGCTGGACAGATCTCTGTTAAATTGCTACAGCAGGATTAACAAACTCAGGTTATTTGGGGCAAGTTAAGAGGTTATTGTAATTTAATTTGTTCTGTGTATATAGAACCTGCCCAGCAAAAAGTCTGTGGGATTTGCAAAGAGACAAAAGCAACAATAACAGGGGCCATAAACCCATCTGAAACAGAACTCCATACAGCCCAAAACCACGTGTGTGTTCTCCTGAAGAGCACATTACTCTCTGCATAGAAGGGCTGCACCAAAAGCATAACACAGTCAGGAAACAGGCCTTACCTGCAGTCCCTCACCCCTGATCTTTGGGTGGTCTTTAACCAGCCTCTTGGACACAACATTTTAGGCACTGCAGCACAAGAAGTACATGCTGTATTCAAGGTGAACATCGTCTTGACATTGCATCGCATGGATTTTAACTTAAAAAGAAAAAACGGAAATAGCCCCAGATTAAATTGTTATCCTAGGCACTTATCTTGCCAATCTTGTAATATCTTTATCAAGTTGCACCATTAGTTAGATATCACTGGGGAGGGCAGTGGCCAGTGCAGCTGCTGGGAGGTACCACGCTGTCCCATGGACTAAACCCCCCTGCCATGGTGCTGCATGCTTGGATCCACTGGATCTCAGCTAGAAGCAACAGGGCAGAACACAGCTGTCTTATCCTTCCCCTATGACCCACAGCAAAAATCCTAACCATTTCTAAAATAACAACTCTGCACTGCTAATTTCAGCTGATCTTTTACAAACATGTGGTAGTAGTGTGTGAGGACAAGCCCTAAATTAATAACCTTTGCCAGAAGACACTGAATTAAAAGACAACACAGCATTTATCTTTTCCATGCCACTGATAAAATCCAGTTAATTGCTGTTCCATGGATCTGCAGAGCTGACTGTTAGTTCAGTCTATTTCCCAGAGCCAGGAGCTGCTCACAGAAATACTTCTCATGGCAATTGTCCGTGAGGAGGCACAGGGAGGTGGATGAAAAGGAAAGGTGTTCTGCACCTCTCTGAACACCTCGATGCTTTGACCCCAGGTGAGAAGGACTCCATAAACATTGGCATGAAGATCAGGTAGGACACTTGGATATATCACATGGCTGGTAGATAAATCAGTGAGTCCTCCACCCAGCCAGAATGACTTTAGGGGTTTGGTTTTCCTCACAGGGCTTTCCTGCACCCCTACACAACCTTGCTTTTCCAAGTGAAACACAGATGACAAAGTACAGCCTCAAGAGTGAATGATCATCACCACATGCCAACCTGTCATTTAAACTTGTGATTTTGCTCCAAAAGCATTTCATTGAATTTCTAAACTTCTGGAAACAAGCAACTGCATGGAAACCTCATTGGTAATTTTGAAACAAGACATTATTTGCCACTGCTGATGACAGAGAAAAGCTGAGAGGCATGAGCTGTGTATGCCCCAGAAGGTCATTGACTGGAAAAAACCCAGAGCTCATCTCAACTGTGCCTCTACAGGCACTGTATTTTCTAAAAATAAAAACATTATATCAAATTTTGGGAGGAGGCCTTCATGTGGAATTTTTAAGCCAATCCTGAACAATGCTGCTAATGCAGCAGCCCTCCTGTCCCCAGAACTCCTTGTTTTGGATTCCCATCAGCAATCTCAGCTTTGCTTCCTCTGAACTTAAGCCCAAATACATACATTTGCCTCAAGGCAAGGGAGGAAGCCCGTGGCTTCCCATCAGTTATCAAGAGCTCAGGAAGACCCTCCCAGATGATAGGCAGCAGACCCTGTCAGGAAAACCTCCTGAGAGATAACCCTCAAGTCTCAAGTCCACAGGGACATGTTCCTGGAATATTTCCCAACTTCTTCCCTCTGACTGGAGTCGTTGAGCTTTTGCTCATGTTTATGGATCCACCTTCTACAGCCATACATGCAAGAATGTTGCCCAGTGAAAGAAATTATTTCTGTGGCTGTAGTTGCCCTTCCCATGGATATTAACTTCTAGTTGTGCTTCTGAGGCTTTTCTACATATAGCAACCTCCAGTTCCCCTGGCAGCAGAATCCCTGGGAACCTCTTTTGTCAAGGGCTCCCTTGCAGTATAAAGAGCTCAAAACCAATCTGAGATCCACCAACTCCATCTCTCCTGTGAGCACCAGCTTTACTGATATTATCCAGCAGAACAGAGATCAGCTTTGCTGTTCTTTGTGCACAGAGCAGGCAGAGGAGATTTCCCGTTTTTCATGGAGCAAAGCAAGAAGAAGACAAGCAATATGGATGAACAAACAAGGTGCTGACTCCAGAGTACTCTGCCTCCAAAGATCAGCAGTGCCATTGATGGGGTCAGCCATCTGATTGGATCTTAAATGAGGACTCCAGATTAAAGTTGGGCTTTTGAAAGGAGCCAGTTGAAGCCAGGCACAGGGGTCTCACAGAACAGACAGCTCCTGACTTTTTGGTTCCACCAAATCCCAGTGTCAGCCTTTCCTGAGATAATGCCTCAGAAAAAGGAATGGGAAGATGCCTGAGCAAGAAATACAAATGTGAAATCCTTCCTGTGAGTTAGAATAATGCCACAAACCTCTAACAGGTATCTGAGCCGCCCTATCTGCATCAAAAAGACCAAAAAACAGTAGAGCACAAAACACTAAATTAAAATTCTCCAACCTTCTATTTCTTCTGTACTCAGGCATCAGACTCAGTTGGGCCATTAAATATGTTCTCTGTCATGGTGGTGGAGGAAGACACCATTATTCATACATTATTCTATTTCTCTTCTCTTTCCTCCATCAATGGGGCTCCATTTCTCAACGGAAACAAAGAGTGGGAGAGGTGGATGTCTGCCATTCCTCCCTGTTGGCATGTTTAATTACTTGCAGACCTCTAAGACAAGACAGTTATTGTGGAATCCCCCCTACCCTACTGGGACACTTGATCAGCTTTAGGCAGCTTTCCAGTAAGACCTTCCCCTTTTTATAAGGAAATATGCTTGTGTCAGCAGCAACAGGCAGGAGGAAAGAGGAAGAAAACAGCTGAGTGGAAAAGTATTAAAAAAAAATATTTCCCTTCTAATTTGAGTGACAGAACTGATGAAGCAGTCATTTTCTGGAGAGTTTTGCTTCATAGGAAAGCAGAAGAGGGAATCAAGGGACACAAATGCAACAGTCTGGATACTCAAGTTTGGGAAAGAATGAAAGACAGACAGAAGTTTGAGTCAGAAGTGGCTCCTGGGGCACAGCCTCATGGAAAACAATGATGCACTGCTCCCTTGGGCTCATCTTTGACGGCTGTTTCTAAGTGCAAAGCCACTGGAAAGGAAGCAGCAAGAGGGAATTGTGTCCCTGTGGTGCAGCAGTGCTGCCTGGTGACAGTCACTGTCCTGATCAGGTGATGTTGTGAGCCTGGACTGGGTCACAGTTTGTGTACAAAGGCACAGGAAAGGAGGACTGATACTCTCAAATATCTCCAAAATGAAAAGTTTTTAATGCAGAAGACATCCAGCTGTAGCCAAAATAAGTTAAGAGCCCGGGTGCCTCTGTTTCCAGGCTGTGCTGTGCTCTCTCCCTGCACTCAAATGCTTGTGCAAGAGCAACCACTGTTCTCTGCACTCAGCTGAGACACATGGAAGCTTCTGGATGCTGCAATGTTTCCTTCCCTCCTCTCTGAACAGATGTCCCTCACTTCTCAAGTGCTCATTTCTCGTATTCCACCTCAAGAGAATAAGCTGGGAAGTATTTCGTAAGGGCTAGTTTCATTCCTCTCATTTTCACTCTTTATCTTTTCCTCCCAAACCATAACACAAATCCTTCTGCATGGTAAAAATCTCAAGGAAGAAAGAAAAACATATTTGGACGTCAGTGTTCGGCTCCAACAATCCTGGGAGCCAGTTCTGGAAATAGCCATTATCTAATGAATCACCAAGTTTCCAGGGCATTTGTCCTTTACAAAACAGAGCTGTAGACACATGCTCGAGTCATTATAGTCATGAACCTCCCCAAGCAGTTCTCAGTAACACTTGAGCTGAACAGAGCAGTAGCTCCTGCACACACAAACTCTTCACACTTGTTCAAGGAAGAGGCTTTGTAGCATGAGGATGAACAATCAAGCTCAGAGATCACAAAACATGAGATTTACTGTTGCCCTGGGTGCTTCCCAGCGTCTCAGCTGCAGAGCACTGGAAACATGGGGATGCTGAGACCACTCTCCCCATTTCCCACCTTCCTCCATTCCTCCTCCAGCACAGCCTGGGATTGGCCTCCTCCCAGCAGAAACACTTCCATGGTTCTCACACCTGCTGCATCTTCCCCAGCCCATAGCAAGAGGTATAAAAAACCAAATCAGACTAACAAAGTCACTGTCATGTTTGAGCCATTAAAGCTGAGCCCTGAGGTCACAGCACTGAAAAACAGGGAGCACACAATCTCTCTTCTCTCTCAATGGCCCCTGTGAGCCAAGAAGAGCCTCCTGTGGAATCACAGCACTTTTATTCCAATCAGATCCAATGGGTTTTCTAAACTGCCAGAGAAAGCTTCATTAGATCCTTATTTTTCCTTATCTCCCATTATAACCTTGCAAATGTTTCTTCTCTTTCTCCATAAAGAGGGAATTTTTGAGGAAAAAAACTCTAAAAGGGAGTTATTCCTGGATTAAATAAACTGCTCCAGAGGTGATTCAAAATATTTAACTTCTCTGTAAGTGGGTACTCACTACCTAATAATGTACCTGTTTCATGCCAAGCCAGTCTCCTCAGTGATTACAGAGACCAACACAGTGTCTCCACGTGGAGAGACCTACATTTCCACTTACAGCAGCTGAAGACACAAGGCCATGCCTCTGAACACAATCTGAAACCCATCTGCCTGGAACCCACGTCTCCAGACAGATGAAATCCACCCCTAGAAACACTTCATGTTTGTGCTCAAGTCACCATAAGGATCCTACAAGCATTCCTGGTATTCATTTATGGCCCTTTCATGAAAGAGTCTATACAGAAGCTTCCACCCAAAGGTCTGATACTGAAGCATCTTTCCAGTCCTCTGGCTTTTTCTAAATCAAGTCCTTAAGACTCACAGGTCTGTCCACTCTCCACAAGGCCCTGCTGTGTCATTGAAGACAAGAAACCCTCCACAGAGTGTTTCAATTCCCCAGGGAATTTCCAAATGCCCCCCACAACTCCGGGCTCAGCAGGCCAGTTCACTCCTCCAACAGCAGGACACAAGGAAGGGGATGGCAGGAGACAATAAAATGTGAATTAGTGTGAATTCCAGCCCACAGGAACTGGGCTGCCTCACCACAGAGTCTAGAGAACAGATCTACAAAGGTATCACACATTCTCCTAGGTGCTGCTGCTAAACACAAGAACAGAGAGGAAGGAATCAAAAGAAAATCAACAAAATTGAAATAAAACGGAAAGTATTCAACAAACCTTACCAGGGAGCTTTTGGGAATATAATTGAAACAAACTGTTGCAAAGGGACAAACTGATGAGACAGTAAAAATTTTTTTAAGTAAAATTCTCCTGGGAAACTTATGGATCTGTCGTGATGGATACAAAGTTCCTTTCCCACATACTGAAACTAGCAGAAGACAAAGATGCTGAGTATTTCCCTCTGATGTTGCTTCTTTCAAGTTCAATACCGAACACAGACATGAATTTAATCTGATTTAAAACTCAAGCAGCTCCCTTCAACCTTATATTTAGTTCCTCAGTTTGGACTACAGAGAAGATACCTTACAGCCCTACAGTTTTTACTGATTTTATTCTTAACCCAACTAAATGTAAATGAAATAATGAGTTGTAGAGAGGACTATTTCCTAACATGCTACCATCCAAATATGAAGAACTTTTCAATGGACATTTAAACAAAGACCCGCAGACTTACCTTCTGACTCTGGCAGTCAGCTGTGGGAGTGAAGCATGCTGCTAAGAAGAAAAACAGCAATCCAGGAGGATGCATTTTCATGCTTTTACAGGCAGGACCCTTTACACAAAAGGGGTGGCGAGAGAGGCTGCAATTTCTGTAAGATAACACCGCCTACTAAGAATCAGATCCAAGACAAACCAGAGGTTAAAAGTAAACAGGGAGAGAGCATTTTTGCACTGTGCTTTTTGGCTGCAAAGCCTTCAGAAATGGATCTGCTACTTCTAGCGGGGTTTCTAAATCAACATAACCTTTTTCTTTCCATTCTTTTTTTAAATGCACAAGCAGAGCTCCTTAGTAAAAGGTTTACTCAAAACAGGAACATCTACGGATTTCCTCTTACATATCAGTTCAAAACAGAAGGAAGGAAATCCTTAGTTTTCAACTAATTGGAATGAAAAGGGGTTAACTGTATGCTTAACAGAAGGCAAATGCAATGGGCAAACTTAAATACCATAAATTCATGAAGGGTAAGTTAATTTCCTTTTGCCACTGATGTGAATATGTCCATAACGCCTCAAAGTGAAGGTAGAGCTGCCTATGCCAAAGTATTGCAAGAACAAAGCAATGTAAGTGACAGGCTGTGCTTCAGAGCAGGAATGGAGCACATTGCATCAATCAATCAATTAATCAATCAATTAAGCAATTTGGACAGGCTTTGATATTTTTATTTTAAATAGTTGACTTTCTCAGCAAGAAAAGCTGATGCTATAGCAGCAATGGCAAAATTTAGAATTTCCAAATACTCTGCTGACAGCTTGATTAATCCAAATAGCACTTCCATAGCACTCAGAACAGGAAAGTCCCAAAACAGGATTTAAAAAAAATACACACTAACCTGAGGTACAATCTGCAATTTATATTCTCCTTTTGAACTTTACAAATAATTGATCATTGACAGATTTTCCATGTTCTTTGTCTCCCTGCCCTGCCAAGAGAGCTCACCATCCTGAGCAGTCTAAGGACTGCTTCTGTTAGCAACAAATCTCACTAAGCGATGAGGCACCTTCATATTTTCAAGCCATTAATAGTACATGAAGGTGCCTAAATGAAACCAGGGCAGGCAACCATTCTTGTCTTTACAGAAATAATGAGAGCATTAATACTTTTTTGGCCCTGCATCCCCACAAAGACACACATGCTGTAACACACGAGGCGTATAGGAAGCGCTGTACTTACTGGTGCCGTTAGCTGTGCTTTACTTCTGCCTTCATCCTACAGGGAAAGGCAGCATGATGAACAGCCAGCCCTGCTATATATCCTGCACTAACAGGAAGCAGATAAGGCACACAACCATCCACTGCAACCCATGTGAGCAGCACCAGCCCACAGCTCAACCCGGCGGCTCAGCCCACTTGTCCTGCCACAGGACAGCTGCAGCCCTGGGACTGTCGCTGCCCAACTGGTGCCACCCTGCCAAGGTCAGAGGGCTCACACTGCTCTGGAAACCATTTGGTACCCTGAAGGTCTTCAAAATGAGACAGAGGCATCATGGCCAGCTCTGGTGGGATGGGAAAGTCACAAATGGGCAGTGGGGACACTCTTGTAGAGAATGGGAGCTGTACAGTGTTTTCTTGGCCTGCAGTCACAGCCCTGAGCTGGCCAAGGAAACACAAGAATGAGGCTGCTCCTCTGCTCCATGCTGCCCTGGAGGATGGTGAAGATTGCTGGGTTTTCCAAGAGCTGGCTGTATGACACAGGGATTAAGTTGCCAGCACCCACACATAGCTGATAAGTTTTTAAGGTGAAAACAGCTCACCCTGGGGCACTTATAGGTGCATTGGATTCTTTAATGGGTCTTCAGACAGTTTTCTAAATGGCTCAGCACTGAAAATGGTACAGGGCAAGAAAAGACACACAAAGACTGATTCCAGGGCTTTCCACTGCTGCTTATCATCACTGTATCTGACCTACTGCAGGGAAACCAGGAAGGGAGAGAAATGCTTGGTGAAATTCCTGTCTGAATTAAATAAATCAGATTCACAGCAACATCAAAAGGTTTACAGCCAGCTTCCTTATCTGACCTCACCTCAATTAAAGACTAGCAATACAACAGCAATACACAGGCTAAAAATGCAAACAGTGAGTAGTGCCATTGTACAGCAGCAGAGCATAAACTGAAAAATCAAAAGGTCATCTGTCATCAGACCCTGCTTTCCTGACCAAGCAGCATAAGCAGTGTGTGTTTCAGCCACTGCCCATGAGCTGCTCTGAGAGAATGGAAACTGTGCTGACCTCCGCTGCTGGATCTGGAGCACCAAAATCTGCAACAACTTTGGATCTTCATGATTCTGCAAATTAGTAAGATGGTGAAACACCTCTAAATTAATAGGTGGCCAAGAGCCATTAATGTTCAGTGCACAGAAGCCAAGGTGCTCTCAGCAGCAGTTGCAGCTGGCAGTGTCATCAAAGATGGCAACACCAGCAGAGAAACAGCACAGGAAGCTGTTTCTCATAGATGGATTCCTCCTAGGCAGATAAATGTATTTTCTCATGGATGACATCAATAAAAACTTTATGCCTTAAAGGCAAAATGCATTGGATCAATTTTTTGATTCCACTGTTTTGTCTAATACTCTTCAAAATTGTTAACGAATAGAAACCCCAGTTCCCTCACTCATTCAATATTAGACCTGCTCATGCCCAGAGGCATCTCTACAAAGTATTTCAAACTCCCAAAATCTCATAAAGCAAGATCTGCCAGAGGGCCTTCATCAAAAGAGAAAATTTAGGCAAGGCTTGTAAAGATCTGCTGACAGAACAAACAAATGGCCCTGTGCAGGCAGGGTAGGAGGATTTTGTTCACATTCTAGTCAATGTCTGATTGAAATAGGATTGTGCAAATACAATTTTAAAACATACAGTAGGAGTTGTCAACTGTCTGCCAGTGTGTTTATCTGTGAGGTTTCACACATGGATTTTATTTATTCTGGAAAGCATGGAGATTGATTTATCTGTCAAGTGTCTCTTGCCCACATAACAGAAGGTGGCTGGTTTAGCCGAAGTCACAGACGTGGGTCTCAGAAACATCTTCAAATTCTGGCCCTGACTTCTTCAGCAAGAATGCTCAGGATTTTTCTCTTTCAGGGAAAAATTTCCTCTTTTTATTTATGCATCAATGACAAGCTGAGTCCTCTAAAGCAACTTTTGCAAGACCTGGGATTTTTATTGTGTACACATTAACATTTAAAGTGGAGAATCTGCTGGCAAAAATTACTCAACCTGTTTCACAGGAAAAGAAACCAAATCCCCACTTGGAAAAAGGCAAAGGATAAGGCTACAAACCCTCCCAGACTCCCTGCCTGCCTGTGCCACACACTGTGCTTTAAAATGCTGGGTCACCAGCTCTGCTCTGTGAAGTGTGCACAGCTCTGACCAGATTGGGCAACTTCCTGCTATTGAAATCTTTTGTTTAAAAACTACAGAGCCAAGGCAAGTGATTTGCCACCACAGTCCACCTTGCCAGCTTCTCTGGGAACTGACCATTTGGTTACATCCACAGAGAGAAAAGGACTCTTGTTCTGCACGTCTGGCAAAGCTGGGAAAGGACATTAAGTCCCTTTGCTGAATTGTCAGGGTGTAAAAGGCTGTGAGTCTGAAAAGGTTTAAGCAGGCCAAGCCAACAGTGCTTGTGTGTAGGAATGGGGCCAGCTGAACCATACTCACCCAACATACCCTCAGGGTTCTGGTGAAGATGCAAGGACACAACCCTAATTTTCTTTTCCTCTTGGCAAGTTGGAAGGAACTGGAATTTCAAGGTTTGCTCATAGAAGCAAAAAAACCTGCAAGGATTGCACAGAGAATAGTCTGTTTATCCTTCTCTTTCTCACACAGACACAGTAGTCCAATTCCAAGCAGACAGGTAGGGCTGCCTGAGCACAATGCTGTGGTACAATTCAGAAAGAAATTGTGGTTGCTCACATCCTGTTACTCCAAAACCTCTATGGGCAGCAGTCCCAATGTCAGTAAATAAGTGCTTTAAGTCTGGCCTATCACTTTCTCTCGACTCTGAGTTCCTTTACATGTTCTGCTGCAGTGAAAACCAGCAACATTTTCCCATTTCTTTGTTTTAGTTTTGTGCCTTTCCCATTTATTAAGCAGCACTCTGGGATTGTACTGGAAAGTCAAGACTCTAAATTGCCCACAGGTACCCAACATTAATTAGAATTCTGGGTAAAACTGAGCTATTGAACCTCAGTACCTGCTGACAGGAGCACGATGGCAGAGGCAGTGAGCTCTCCCATGTAGTGCTGCTGATTCCTCAACTCCTGTTGTCTGCAAGGGATACAAAGGGCCTACACTGTGCTTGACTCAAGCTGTACCCAGCAGTTTGCCAAGGACAGCACTGAATGTCTGCCTGAGAAGAGAGGGAGATGGCAGTCAGAATCCTGCTAGCTCTGCATTTTCAGCAACTTCAGACATGCTAGGTGTTCTTGTCATCCCCTCTCAGGGACCCTGAAGACTGAAGCACAAGGGTTTGGTGCCCACCTTATCTACTCTGGCTACTGCTCCTCATGCACCTGTTCAGGTAGATTTTTCCAGTGTTGGCCAGTCTTTTTTTAGTGCTTTCTATATCTAATGAATTTCACATCCTCCATCTCTCCACATCAATTTTTAGCTTTCCTAGTTACTAAATACCCTTTGAAATCAGGTGGACATCAAGCTACAGGAGCTTGTAGTCTGCTCTGAGCCACAACTTCCTGTTTTCCTCATGTTGCTGCTTTTTGCCTAAGATTTGGTATGTTTGAAGATTAGTACTGCAGAAGTAAACATTCTGATCAGAATGCAAGTAAGACGGAGCAGCACTTTTTGTTACACTAATTAAAAAACCCCACCTCATTATCAGGGCTGATAAGAACAAGAAGGTGAGCCAGAGGGGCTGATGGAAATACGTGACTGTGCAGTACATCCACAGCCAGGCAGAGCAGAGCTCTGTAAAGCAGCACAGGAATGGACACAGGACAGACAGGATGCAGGTCACACTGTCATTTCTTCTTGCAGAGAGAACAGTGTAGCCCAGGTCAGCACCTCATTTACTTTCCTTCCTAACGAGATTCACTTACAATTTTTTAATTGTAATACAAGGGAAGTTTTAAAACCTTTAGGCAGATCCTTGGCAGATGACACTGAACAAAAATAATTGTCTGGGTCTTCCTCAGGTGGCAAAAATCTACATCAGCTGCAAAGCCAGGACACAGAAGTCTGAGAGTTCAGGAGATACTTTCCTGACAAAGGACCCTCCACCTGCCTCTGTGTGTTCCTGGTCATAACTTCAGCTACTCAGATGTTGTCTTAATGTTGAACAAGGGTTGGAAGCTGGAAAGAATTTGGGGACAAAGAGTTACTAAAGAGGACTATGCCTGCAGGGCTTTGTAGTGCTCTTGCAAAAAGAGAGGCAGAAATCAAGACTATTCTTTGTGACCTCAGCTGTTACAGTGAGTTCATTCTGCAGAGCTTTCTGTAGAAACTACATGTGGAAAGTTCTGGGAAATCTTTATGAACTGAAGAAATAAGTTTCATTTCAAGATAAATTGTACATTTTCAAGAAAATATCACTTAAGTTCCTGTATTTAAGAAGAAAAGACTACAATAAAATTAGACAAAGACAGCAGGTTGGCACTGAAGAATGACAGTTTATTAAATTTTTCATCTTAATATTGCACTTAAGTGACTAGAAATGCACACCCACAAAACACTGACTCCAGCACGTTCCAACACAGAGCATTTCTCCTCTGGAGACTGGCTGGGAGAGTTTGAGCTGTTCAGGCTGGAAAAAAAAGCAGGTCTAGGGAGACCTCACTGCAGCCATATCAGTATTTAAAGTTTTTTTTTTAATGAGGGACTTTTTACCACAGCAGACAATGGTACAACCACAGGGAATGCTTTTTAATTGAAGAGATTTAGGTTAGATGTAAGGAGGAAATTCTTTACTCAGAGGCCCTGGCACAGTTGGCCCAGAGATGCTGTGGATGCCCCATCCCTGAAGTGTCCAAGGCCAGGATGGATGAGGCCCTTGGAAAATCGATCAAGTGGGTGGCATCCCTGCCCATGGAAGGGGGGTTGGAATGAGATGATCTTGAAAGTCCATTGCAACACAAACCATTCTGTGATTCTATGAAAGCAGCAAGGGATCAGATATCTGGTAGCAGGAGAGGGGGATTTCTTGTTTGGGATTTGGTTGGGCTGTCGTTTCTAATTTTTTTTTTTCCGGGAAAAAATGGAAAAAGAGGTGAAGTATCAAGGAAAAAGCTTTGTATAGCCCATTCTCTACTTAGCAGAGAATAAAAGATGATTTATTGAAAAAATGCCCTGAAAATAAACAATTCTGATAGCATCACAGGTAAGATAGTTAATGGAAGAATCAAAACATACTGCAGTATGTACTGAACATTTCATTAATCTTGAAATGTGATCAATGCTCATTAAGATATAAAGGAGGAATTGCAGCTATTTCCTGGACTAATAATCTGTTGCAAAGGCACAGATTCTATGTTTTAAACAGCTGTGAACCTAAAAAGAATTTCAAGTTTAACCAGAGATGTGTTTTTTTCTACAATACAATATGAAAAGGAGGCCTTACCTGCTCAAAGTATGTGACAAGCAGGGGGTTATCCCTGCTTACTCTAACATAAGATCCTCTGATACACACTACTGAATTAAAATATCTTTAAACAGTGGTGTTTACAGAAGATGCTAAAAACAGAACTCATGTCTATCTCAAGCACAGGGCACCCCCCAGGACAGCCCTTATTTATAAGATGGAAGCAGGGCTGACTTATCCAGAAGCAATGACAAGTATAATCCTCATAGGAGAGACAGATCCTATGTCCATGTTGGCTCAAATTCCAGGCAGTTCCAGAGGACTCCTTACAGACTCCCTTTGTATTCACTTATAAATTCCCTTGTAAATTATCCATTCATCTGGTAAGTTCTCAAATGCTTTTGAAAATCAGACTGTTTAAGTTGCCACAGGCTCCTCAAGTGTTACCTTGGACAGTTATTAGTAAGTGATTAACAGAGCTACTTCAGAAAGAACTAGTGAAGACCTAAGATTTCTTTTAATTACTTTATTCCTAGGATGTTTAATTAAGAAATTAACTTTTTCTACCCAATGATAATTCAGCTTAAATGAACATAAGCAACCTTGAGATTTCAGAGAATAAAAGAGCTCTAAAGTACAGGAAAATTTAGGTTTCTCCAAGAGCCTGCAGTACCTACCTTAACTGTTCAGTTCAGTCTAAGCTTAAGGAGTTAGACTGCCTCTGTCAAACTGGAGCACAGCTGCACTCCAGTTATGCTCCTCATCTCTGCTTAGGGAACTCCACTGCATTCTGCAATACAATTTGACTTTGGCTGCCTCTGTCTTTGTCATCCTTGCACTGACTGCAATATTCCTGGCTTCTGAAATCCAAAAAGCACAGCCAAGCTCTGCAACAGCATGGAAAAACACTCAGTGAAACCACCAAATTCCTAACACCACTGTGGACTCGCCATTCTTGGAGAAAACCCATAACTTGTTTAGACCAGGCCCTGAGCAACCTGTTTGAAGACTGCCCTGTTTAAAACTTGACTGTTGGATGTCCTGAGATCTCTTCCAACCCAGATTTCTCAATGTGTTTAAGGGGCACCAGTTTCAAGCAGCATCAGCTGCCACATAAGTATCAAAACTGTTCTTCCCTTCTTAATCCCACTGGATATAGAACATTCTTTTTCAGTGTCAATATTTGTCTTCATAATAGTGAGTAGGGATTTTACTGTCATGGGGGATGTTAAAACTTGTTGGCACAGTAACCATCAAGTTAAACACAACAGCTTAGAAAGAAAATCCCTAATATCTAAAAGACAAACAAAAGTACTTGAAATAAATCCTCAAATTGTGTTTAGAGGCTGCAGATCCTCAGTTTCCATGACTCAGCTGTACTTCTGGACTAACAGTCTTGTAGTAGAATGAACTATTTTCTTCTTTCATCTTGCTGCACATTTCATACTTTACAATGCACTCTAGGAACAGAATGTGTGCTGCTGAACTGCCATATGGTATCCTGGAAACACAAGATATAAACTTGAATAAAGACAAGGCCAAAAGAAAACTGTCAAATTACACTTTATTTGTATTGACAAGATAGGCAAAAGAAAGACTTTGTGTTCAGAGATACAAATCCATTATTTGCTGACAAAATGCTGATATACCACATTGGGTACTTCCACTTTCAAGACAATACTGAGGGGATCTTTACCAAGCAATTCTTTTATCCTTGGATAAGGAAAATGAATGCCTGTGAAAATAGTTTCATGTGAAAATTTGTTACCTGTTTGTGGCTCAAACTTTACTGTTAAGTTAATGATTGGCAGCAAATAATTACACTTGGCCTCAAAGAAAAACATATGTAAAATTGTAAGATCATTAAATAATAAGCATTAGCAGCATACCCAAAATACTTCTTGTACAAAGAACATTGCACTTGAACATACACAAGCATTTACCCTTATTTACACATTAGAATTTGTATAGAACAGCAAGACTGATATATACAGAAAAATAGTGGAAACCTTAACAGCCCCAGACGACAGAATATCTAGTGTTGACTCCTTAAATTTTCCATACAGTTTCCCAGGATGTCTCATGTGGTTTTTTTCACTATATACTATTGCATAAAAATAGACTGTACAAGAAGGTCAGTCCCCAGTTAACACTTCAGAATATTTCTGTGTACTATTAAATGTTCACTGCACCAGGGAGCAAAGGAGTCCAGGCCAGCTCCTCATGAAAACAAAGAGAACTTGACAGGTGCTATCTACTTACTCACTGTGCTTCACCTTGTAACACACACTGAAATCACTTGGCTGTGCAGTAACTACCCAGTGAGTTCCAAAGGCAATTCCCTACCACACAGGATCTCCCACTGTCTTGCAAGCAATGAAATTAATTTCTCCCTGCTTTCTGCACTTGGGATAAAAATGTACCACTGGATCTCTCTGTTCCTGCTGCCCTCTTGTTTGGAATTTCCTTTTGGGACACTATCAGTTTCTCCAAAGTGATCCAGTGTTAAATTCTGCATCAGGTCCTGATTCTGAACATCATCAAACACAAATGTAAGGGCCTGTGGATATGTCTGATAGCCCATGAGCACTCTATCTAAATCCCGGATTCGTCTTCCATCTGCAAGCTGGTACTTGTCTCTCTTTGGTGGCTCCTTAGCAAATTCAGGTAGTGGGTAACTGATATAATCTTCATCAAAGAGGAACAAATCAGAGCTGGTCAGTATCAGTGTCTTAGGTTGAAGTGAACTAGTGTTCTGAGCAGATCCTTCGAAGTGATTTACTTGAAATGCCAACACATACAGAAGGATGTTGAGGGATGGAAGATTGGTCAAACCATCCATCTTCTCTGCCACTAGAAAAGCAAGGTCCCCAATTTCCTCTTCATTTGGATAAATAAATTTTACTCTGCTAGAGTGAATCAGTTCATAATTCTCCATTTTTCCTGCAAGAAACATATATTGTTATATCTCTATTTAGTGCTATACAATACTTTCTTAATGTACTAGGATAAACAACAACCCTTGACAGCTGGCTGTAGCTGGAAGAATTTAAGTTTTGTATCTATTGATACATGCTTTTGCTTATAAACAACATTGGAATAATTTTATTTGGATTGCAGGTCTCTGCTGGAGCCCTTCTTGCATTACCAACACACTTCTCTGCAAATTTCTAACCATGTCAGTTCAGGGTGAAAGCAAGAAGCCATCACTAACTTCACTTGTGCAAAACTCTTACATACATTTAACAATCCTGCTCACATAAGGCACATCTAAGATAATTAAAGTCAGGGAGTTTAGTTGAAGTATCAAATAGGAAATGACTGCTGCATAAATGTTCCTCAGAAGAGTTTTTAATCAGTACAGTTTAGGTGAAGCCTTAAGTATGATGCCTAAATAAGTCATGACATGTAGAAAAGACCACTCACCTGTGTTTTTACTCCCAAATTCAGAGTAGAAGTCCTTATCTACTGGTTCAGGTGAAGGAGTGCGTGCAAGCAGCGACAGGACTGCCATAAGCTGCTGTATGAAGGTGTGAGTGTTGTAACTGTCTCTTGTCAGGCAGGTGACAATGTGACCTGCAGAATGTCCTGAGGAGAACACCGAACATAATTCACTCACTGTGGCATTACCATTCTTGAATCAACATGCAACTGTCATCAGAAAAGATTTTTTTTAAAGGATTATTTCTCCTGAAAATATGCATCACTATTCAGAAATCTTTCAAATTCTTGAAAACGACAATGGAATCCTTAAAAATCCCTCAAAAAATGCATAACTGCTCTTCATTTAAAATACAATGTATACTTATGATTCAAATCTTAGGAACTCAAGAAAAAGAAGCAGCAGAAAACCTCTCTTCTATCTCACTAATAAGACAGGGATCCATCTAAAGAAGACTAGAACAAAGTAGAACTGGAAAAGCTTAAAGCACAAGATGTACTCACCAGTAATTCGGAAGTATTGGTCAAACAGGCCAACATTTACTGACTGCAGGTCATTAAGTTTTAGCACAAAGCAGCAAGAGAGGTGGAAAGTACTGTTTTCACAATCTGAGTTTTCTTTGTTCCAAAAATCTGTTAAAGAAATATACATGATAAAAAGGTAGAAAGAAAAAGATTGTTCTGTCCATAAGCAGAATTTTTATATTACAATCTAACACTTATCTCACACTTGAAGAAAGAAATTAGGAAAAAACTGGGTACAGTGGCTAAAAATTTCTGGAGCAAAATACAAGCAATTTTTATTAGGAGCATTTTTATGAACACTTGTCACACACCAGACTAATAACAAACTAACTGAATAACCACCATGAGGTTCATTACCTTTCATTTTCCATTTTCACTATGAGAGGGACTATGAAATAACAGAGAAAAGCATGGATCCCATGGCAGCTAAAAGGGTCTGAGAAGCAGACATGACTCAAGACCCTGGTTTTTTTGAACATAAAAGCCTTATGCAAATACTGACCCCTTCAACTAGGAGGTCTAATTAAGAATACTGACCAAAATTGGTTCTTAGACTGAGGACAAACACAGAGAGAGATTAAACTGGTAACATGACTAAAGGATCAAAATAACTATTTTACCTGACTGGTGCTCATCTGCATGAATGAAAGAATCATCCAACAGAAAGTAAATAGCTTTTGTAGAGAGAAGCACACAAGCCATCACTTCCACACTGGGAGTCTTGTAAAACAGAACTGAAGACCACATGAGGTGTCTCAGCTCCTCGTTTTCCACCTAAGATGTAAATTTTATTTCATAAACACAGAAACTTTGATATTTCAGACAGTTTCATCACCTTAGAGGCAACTTCAGACCCCCAGAGAAACAACTTCAAAACCTTAAGCACCTGAACATGCTCTGGTCAAAGAGAGGTAGTTCACCTCAAAGCTGCTAAATGAGGCCACAATGGCAGCCACTGAAAATATCTTGTGTTTATATAAGAAAATTATTTTTCTGTTATAAGCAAATTATTCCTTCTTTTCTGACCAAAATTAGAAAAAAATACAGAAAAACATCTCATTTATAAGGAAGACTTTTTAGGGCAGACACTGCAGGCAAAACTTTAATCACCAGCTGAGCAGTGGCCTCCCAAGCCTCAAGTCTGTTGAGCCTTTAGGAGTTCTGAGGCTTGGAATCAAAGACCCTGGAGAGAGGACAGGAGCACAGCTTGCCACTGCAGCTGCTGTTCCAACTCAGCATCTTCCCAGCTTCTAACTTGATGGGCTTACTGTGAACCTTTAAATGAGTCACCTGCTTTTTTTATCAGCTTCTCCTGATATAAAAAGAGAAGCACAGCTTGTAACTGTGCTTACTTAAAACATTTGCAAGAGAGGTAAGGGAATAAGAAAAATGCATCTATTTCTCAAGTTTTTCAATTGACATTTGTACTCAGATCACAGTAATTTATCATTCAAAAAGCCACATCATAAATTTTGGGTAATATTTTTACTTTTCAATCTGATGTTCCCCAGACACATTTAAATGTTTTTCAGAAATCAGGCTTATCTGTTCATGTTTCTGGAGTCATGCACAGTATTACAAAAACAAGTCAGAACACTTATTTATTGATATAGCTAAGAACCATCCCAAAATCATTTCATTCCTGTTACTTTCTTTCCTTTTCCCAGTTTAAAGAAAATAGAGGAACGTTCTTGGAGCAATCACATCTTCAAGACTAGTGAATAATACACTAGTGTACTCTCCTGTTCAGCACCACAGATCATGAAGGTAAAATATGCCTTGCAGGATTCCAGTTACTGTAGTAGGGATCCCAAAATGGAATAACACACAGATTCTTGATCAAAATGCTTTCAGGTTTCCCAGAGCCTAGTTCTTGTGGCTAAATTCAATCAGGAAAGTTTTTATAGATACTGTGTAGTACACAGAAAGGTCACAAAGCATGTTTTTGTACACTTGATATAGACATGATACCTCTGCAATGTTGCTATGGAAAAATTCAACCAGGGCTCTTCCCTTCAGCCCAGCCACATACTGCAGAGACACAGAAACATGAAGGTGAACAGGAATCTGGTTGTCTTCTGTTATCTTCTGCATAAGAAGCTCAGATGGGTATAAGGATGACAATGTCAGATGAGGCTTGCAAAAACTAGAAAAGATCCAGAAGACAAATAACCAAAATTTAAAAATCTACACAGCTTTTTCCCTTCAAAAATATCTGTATTTTATTCAAAAATTAAAACCAGGTATCTTCCACGTTTAACAGTTTAAATTATTATATCTTGACCATAGCTGTCAACCTGCTATGACCTCAGCCTGCAGGCACATGAAATAGGAAGTTTCCTTCCATCAGAAATTACATTTACGTTGAAGCAACAAAACAGACAAAAAAAAGGTGGACTGCTACAGTCCAGGATAACCATTCACACTTACACCAGACTAGCACAATGCAGAAGTATTTAATCAATACTACAGTCCAAACCCAAGCACAATGACAGCAGCAAAAACAAGGGTCAGGCCACATCAAGAGAGACCTTTCACAGGAATCCTTACCTGGCTGCCTGACCATGTCTGTTTGCCTCCACAGCATGATTTCTTACAGCGTCCGATTTGCTTGAAGCTTTGAAAATAATAATAGTCTTAACATCCTGGAGCAGTGTCCTTAGAAGGCTGTAGATTCTTAGAAAGTGGAATTTCTCATGAGGTAGAACAAACACTGCTGTAACAAATCTGTATCCAACAAGCAACTCCAGCACGTGTCCATCCAAAAATGAACCCTTCTGCTGTGTGGCACTGTGAGCTGGATGCAGCACAAGTGATGCCAATGGAATTCTATTCAGCTTAAATACACTTCCCAACTCCTCTGTGCCTACCCATTTACCTGGCAGCAAACTGAAATCCACCTTCACTATGTACAAATGCTGGGGTGTTAGAAATATCCAACATGGATGGACCACACAGGAACTCTGGTCAGAAGATTTATATACTGAAGAATAAAGTGCAGAACACAAAACATTCTTTGACCATTCCTTGTTATTGCCAGCTGACTCTGGTTGATGCAAGACTTTCTGCACATTGGTTTTATTCCCATAAACAAGATATGTTGGGAAACAACCTTTTATTTCAACATCTTCGGCTGAAATGCAATTCAATTCCATAAGCTGACAGAGAAATTCTTGGAGATTTGCTTTTCTACAGTACCACGTGGAGCTTGGTAACACTGATGTGTAGTGTTGAGAGCAACACGTTTGTAAACAGGAATAAAAGTCTTGAAGATTCTGGGAGTCTGAAACAATAAACAAGCAGTGGTCACTGTTTTTCAGCTTCAGAGTTAAACAGATTTCTGGCAGGAGAAATCCAAATTCTATAAGATCAGTGTAGGGAAAACACAGCGTTAATTTCAAGGCAGAAGGGAGGTGCTGGCAATTTCCTCTCAGTTCCTGATGAGGAATCTCAAACACAGCTAGCATCTCATCAGTCAAAACCAAACAGGAAGCAAACTGTCTGAGTTCTTTATGAATGTGAATTGAAAAGCTCCAGAGAATTTTGACTATGTCAACACTCTCCACTGCTATGTTGTCAGATGATTGAGCATCCAAAGTAGTGCTGAACTCAAAAGTCTGATCTCCTTCATGAAGTCCCATTTCAAAATATCCATCTGCTTTGTCTGTGGTTGTGGAATTACCCCCAGGGCTTCCTTTATTCTCTGGGAGGGAGGGGGAAGATTTCTGCACAGCCTGCACTATCGAGGCAGAAAGGTGCTGGACAAAGTCTTGGTTGGTGGCAGTGTAGGACATACAATTAAAAGGCAAGATGATGGTGTTACAGGGGTCAGGCACTGCACAGTGTTCTCTCTCCAAACTTCAAAAGAGAGAAGAAGCCACAGTAAGTACAAACTTGAGTTTAAAAAAAGTTATGACTACCTACAATTCATGGTGCTGCTTCTCAAATCTTTGATATTTGCTCTTGCTAATACAGTTAAATCAGAGTAATTTTGTAGAACATCTTTGTACTGCACAGCCATTGATTTTAAAGGCTGGTAGTGTAATTCTATAGTAAAAGTAAGTAAAAATTAAGTAAGTAAAAGTAAGTAAAAATTAAAATGTTTAACTCCTCTTTCCTTTCCCATCCCCAGTAAGCACAACCTCACAAGCTAAAGGACTAGACAATACAGCTATTGCTGGTTTTGAAACCACCAGCTGCATTCCAGGGTTCAAAGGTTAAAAACATATTTTTGGTTCAAAAGACCAGAGGCAGAATACAATGAAAGAGACTGTTTTGCCTTAAAGGCTGTGTTTAAGGAAACAGTATCCACTACTATTACCCAAAAGCTAACAAGGATTTAAACCAGAATTTATTTATGTAGCTTACCACACATGATGATCACCACCATACTCTTTGCATGAAGCCAATAAAGAGGCAGGTGCCTAAGGAGAGGAAAGTAACATCAGGAAGCTGTAAACTACTTAAGAGCTCAGCACACATGAGAAGCAAAATTAATGCTGGCTCATGCTTTTTAAAGCTGGCCAAGTCCTGCTGTTTTCACAGGGAGCTTAACAGCCATCCTCTGAGGACCTGAAAGTATTGTTTGCTTTAGGTTGGGCATTCAATTAAGGCAGAAGAAGAATGAACTCTGCTGCTGACCTGAGAACAGACCCAACCTGTGACACTGGCATTTCAGCACTCTACAAACTTTTACTGAATTAGTGTAACATGAAGCCAAACACTAAGGGAACCTGACAAAGACCAACCACACTGGTAGCAAAGGAAGAGACATCAAGTCTTCCTGTCATATTCCTTGAAGCCATGCATATGAAGAGTGCTTCCAATACCACAAATGAAATCACAAACCAGAAGTTATCAGACAGGAGAAGAGTGAAGAAGACAAATTAAGGCCATTCCCTATTGACAGGGAGAAGACTCTTCCACTCTACCAGCAAGAGAATCACCTTTCAAAAACTGATACTGTAATGTGATAAGACACAATTCTTACACTCAGCATTTAAATGGCTACTAAATTATGTTATACTAGTACTGGGTAAACATCTCTAAGCCACAGTGGCAACAGTTCTCTGGTAAATTTGGATTTTGCATTTAATTTGTAAGCTGGACCAAACACCCTTGAATCAAATTTGGGGCTCCCTCCTTTTCCAGTAAAATTGCTCTGAGAACCAAAAAAACCCTTGCTATGGATTACTATGATAACCTAAGTTTAACATCAGAAGTAAGTTTGCAAAAGCTTTTTAAAATACTATAATATAAACAGAAGTGTGGCAATTACCTGAATTTTACATCTGGAGTCTGGTATTTCAAAGCATCTCTGGGGAACTGTATGGTCTGTAGGAGTCGAACCACTGGATTGCAAAAAACTGCTGGCTAGGACTGTTTCTTCACAAATTATTTCTAGAACAAATATAAACAGCTCTTTAAATCACTGAAGTAAAGCAAAAATAAATGTCTAATAGTATCTGCCAATCGAGTGGAATTAAAACTGTATCAACAAGATCTAATCGTAAATCATTAAAGCTAGAGGATCTTCACACAATAGCCAGGACAAAAAGCAGAATATTAGTTTAATGAAAAAAGACTGCTACAGCTACTTTCTCAAACTAACAATCAATTTGAATCTCAAATTCTGGTGTAAGAAATCTTGACACAGCTCAGTTTTAACAGAACTAGTCAGCTGCTAGGCTGGCAGAGCACTCCTCATTAACTTTGCAGCACACTCCCAAATTTCTGCAAGCTTCAATTGAACAGTATCTGTAATATCTGTTTACAACCTTCAACCAGACTTAGAAGCTCTGATCTCTCAAACGCCTCTTAAGATATTATCTCACCTTATTTGGAACCTTTTTCAAGGGTTCAAAGCTGAATCATCAGTAAAAACTTAATCATGAGTGAATACAAGGCAACATTCTCAGGGACACTTTTTGATATTCACAGCATCGAACTGACACAACAGATCAAACAGATTTTTAGTATTACCACTGAGCCAGCAAGCTCAAGTATTTAAATATGAAAATAATCAACAAAATTACAGTGTGAACATGTTTCTGGCTCGAGCATAAAAAGCCTGTATGTATCTTTCTGGATTGATGGTAAAGTTCAGCAGATTACACCAAGACATCTCATGGTCAGAGGAAACACAAAAGGTATTTATTACTTGAACAAAATACTGTGTTAGCAAGAAGGAAACTCAAATTGACAGGAAAACCAGAACATGACAGCATTATTTTTGATTTTCTGTTTCCTACATAAATATTTAATCTTTTTCCATAAGCCATTTCCCAATGACATTAAGTATGAATAATATGTTACGGAAACAGATGGTGTCTAGAAAATGCAGAGAAAACAATTCATAGAAACAGCGTATCAGGAAATTAATTCCATTATTTATGACTTCAGGTCTAACAGTCAAACAAATTGCTTAGCATATTTCCATTTTCTTTAAAAGAGATTTCTCAAAACTGGTATTTTGAAAACAACCTTTCATAGTTACATATGTAGCAAATAATAAATTTTTATTGTTGAAGCTGAGAAACAGCCTGGACAGTCCTCATTTTCCCATTATTTATAAAAGCCTTCCCCAAAATTCTACTGAAGGAATCTTATGGAAAAGGACTACAGGAAATAAACCTTGACTCTTATACCACTCTATAGAACTCCTAAATCCTTTAGAAAGATCTACATTTTCTCTTCTCCCAAGATTTGGCTCCTCCCAAACATTTATTGTAGTATAAAAAATTGATTGATAAATAATTTAAACAGTCCCAGGGGTTGCTGACATACATTTTTACAGCAAGCCCTGTATAAAACTGCAGGTTGTTACATAGTTACAGGACTGAGACAGTTTGTCAAGTGCTTAATATTTTAAAGCAAGCATTTACTTAATTTTGGAAAAACTGGCATTTTTTTCTGCAGATGAAAAATTATCTAGAAGGGCTACAAAGGCAAAGTACATAAATAGCAACTGAATCTGTATCAAGGTGTCTGTCCCTTAATCAAATGCTGTCAAAACAGTTTCATTTTTCTAGAGTGAACTAAGAAACCTCTGCTGATTCTGCAGAAGTCACAGCAATGGACTTTTTCCAAAGATCAAGCTCCTCAGGGATACTTCTCTCCCCCATCCACCAATCCACTGATTAATGGTAAGAGGAAGCTGTGCCACCCCAAGAAACTGAGAAGACAAACCCTGCTCTTTTAGCTGTGTATCAAGTATTCTCTCACTGTGCACATTCTACTGCACTTTTCAATCAGACAAAAGCCAAAACCAGAAGTATTTTTATCTCTTTTTCTCAGTCACAATTGAATATTCACATAAGTCAGCCCTGTGGGCTAAAGAGGAAAGTCAAGTCATTCTTCTAAGTTCCTAATGCAGCAGGCACATTCATTTGAAACATAGAGTAAAAAGACTTAAGGTGAGATCAGCAGGTACTATAGAGCACAACAGATGTGCTGAAATCACCAGCTCAGCCAGAACACTAATCCCACAGGTGTCTTTTACTCATCTCCTTTCTCTATCTTCCCCCTGGTGTGACAGAAGTGCAGCTCTTGCAAAAAGCTCTAATGGAACATATGCTGTTTGAGCTCACATTTTGCAGACCAAGAATGGGTAATGAAGCAATTTTAAAATATTTCTCTCTATGCCACAGTTTTCCATTAAGGCATGACTCTAAACCTGGAAATAATATCTAGTCCTCTGCAGGATGATGCAGTAAAAAGTCCTGTACCCAAACTCTGACTCCAGGTATTTAACCACTACTGGAAACTACAGGCCAGTTTTGCTGAATCACATTCCGTACAACTTTCACTTTCAAAGCCAATTCTACCATGTCTTTGTGCTTGTCTTGAAAGCCCTAAATCCATGCACATAATATTCATGTATATCAATGCAGCTTAGAAAAGCAGAACCAAGAGGCTCAGCCCAGCAGCACGATACATACATGATTACCTTGGCTGGAGCTGACAGGACGAGGCAGAGAGGGAGAGGAAGGACGAACAGTAAGAGAAGAACAGTTTGATTTGGAGCTGGCAGCAGTGAGCCTGGAGTCCTCACTGATCTAATAAAGAAAGTACGCAGCAATTAAAGAAAAAAAACTAAATAAACAGGACACATGAGATCCTGAACTAAAATAAGTCCACACAAGCTTTCTCAATTTCAGTAAAAGGAAAGTTAGTGCCAGCTTTTTTGTTTTCCTCTCTCTTTTTTTTTTTTTTTTTTTTGGTGGGGAGTGGTGGGGGTGGTCACCTCCTCTAAGACTCTCAATTTTCACACTAGGTGGAATTCCACTAAGAGTTCTTTTAGAGAAGTTATTCTGATCACTGTCTAATCACTGTATTGGCAGTGTCACAAGTCAAAAGAATGACACCAGGATTTCTACATTGTAGGGACAGAACCTCTTCTGTCCCTACGCTGATTTCCAAACCAAGACTAACCAACTACACAGCACACAGCCAGGTATGAGGGAAGGCAAGGAGAATTCAGATTTCTGATTCTCTCTCACTGCTGAATACCCAGAGGAAGAAAGTTTGGGGAAGTAATTTCTCTGCAATGTACTCTGCAATGCAAGCAGTAAAATCACAGCTCTGCAATACTTGTGTAAGACACAAAATATGGCTGTTAAGGTCAACTGTGAAGTCACTGTGTACACTATTAAGTCATTTTATCTTTTCCTCCCACTTCCTCTCTCCCAAGCCAGCCCACAAATAGAAGGTCAAATAACAACCAAAAATGCATTGAAAACTAAATAGGTAAAAGAGGCAACATTAAAAGTTCATACCACATTAAAACACAAGGCATACAAATTCTAATGCTAAGGAAAATTTAGCGCATTCTGTGTAAATCTAACTTGTAGAAGTAATTTTGTAAGCTTTTGTAAGCTGCACATTATACTTCTCTCACAGCACCAGACTCACCTTTTTATCAGAGTTGCTGAGTTTGTATTTCACCTCCTTTGCTTTTTGAATAGCTTTTAGCACTTCTACTGTGTCTAGTTCCTTTTCTGTGGTAACAATGTTATCCAAACAAACCTAAAAAATAAGTTAAAATATTTAAAGCATTGAAACTGAGGCATTCTCCAATTTTTATTAATGGAATAAATTACCATAGCTCAATGCAAACCATGTGCATCTTTGTGACCATTATAAAGAAGAAATTACCACATTAGACCTTGAGCTAACATCACTTTAATGCAAACTCAGCAACGTTTGGTAAGTTTAACACCATTCCAGCAGAACAGTGTTTCAATATTAGCAGTCTGTTACCCAGTGAGGGCAGAGTAAAATCTCATTTACATCCAGGAGCACAGCCGAGTAACATTAGTAAGGTTTCACTCTCTAAACACTTTCTCCAATGCACACTAAAAACTCATCAGGTTTTCAGAACATTTGTACCACTTCCCTCCCCAGGCAGAACAGAGGGTGAGAAGAGCAGCTCTGGGGCTCACCTCTGAGGCCCTGTCCCCAAACTGAGCGAGGACTTTGGTGCGGTAATCGGGGATGATGCTCAGCGGGTTGCTGGATAACATCACCTTTTCCAAGCATGGCAGGTTGCCAATATTTTTTACTTCATCAATCTGAAAGTATTTGAGAATAAAAGCATGAATGAAGACTGGCAAAATGAAAATGAGCACACAGGCTGAGCATTTCTTGCATAGATTACATACATACAACAACCAGGAAAAATCACTACCGCCACTTTTATTTATTTGCAGTTTGATCCACTAAAAGAAATGGCTTCTGATCTAACACACATTTTGACACCAAAAGTCAACAGTTACCTGTTCTATTTTGTTGTTGCTCAGATCCAAGTTGACTAATGAGTACAGTTTGTTAAGACCACACAGCCTTTCCAGCTGATTTCCTGCTAAATTCAGAGTTTTGATGTTTCCCAGTTTTGTGTGAACACCTTCTAGTGATGTAAGTTTGTTGTAGGACAAGTCCAGGTGAACAAGGTTGTAGAGATGCTGCAACAGCACAGAAAATTCATGTCATACACCAATTAAAACTGAACAAACATGCCATCTTATGGCTGGCTCATTTTATCGTGCAACAGTGTTTTCATGCTGGACATGAAAACACTTAGCATGAAAGACATGACATGAAACTGTTCATTACAAAGGTTAAAGCTTGTAGAAATTTAACTTCCTCCACTGCATTTTTACCAACCCAGGCATACAGCTAGCAGTGAATGAATTTAGTTAAGAACTAAATGTATGTCAATACTGGCAAAGAAATTAAAATATCCAGGAGCAGTTAAGAAATGCATCACTAAAAGAGTACTTCATGTTACAAAGAAGCAGCTATTTGGGCTGAAATTACTCTCCATAAAGATAAGCAACAAAATTCTGAAGCATGAAAATCTGTGTTCTAAGGTCTCAGGCAGCTGGGTAAAAAATTCACCTTCAAATGCATCACTTACCTGCAAATTTTCCACCAGAGACACCCCATTGTGACTCAAATCCAGGAACTCAATCTTTGGGATTAATTTCTAGAAGGGGAAAAAAAAACCAAACGTGTTAAATGCACTTTAGTTTTAAGTCAGGCCACACTTCCTTCAGTATCTGCTGACCAGCAAAAGCAATGGAAAGGTGTTATCCAATGCAGTCTCTCTTCCCAGCTTCTGGCATTAAGAAAGCATTCTGTGTGACTTGGGGCATAAAAGAGTTGACTCCTTCTCTTAAGAAAACCAGGTTACTCTGAGGGGCATCATTCAGTTTTAATCCTTCTTACTGAAGACAAATAATTTCTCCTAGTTTATTCCCACTAATTATAGATCAAACTCGCTAATGCTGCTTTGGTCTCATGAAACAGATAAACCAGGGGATTTATGCTACACACAAATCTGGATAAAGACAGTAGTACCAAAATCCAGAGTAAGACCATTACTGATTACACCAGTCAAGAACTACAAGGTCACATAAACTTGTAGAAAATGCATTTTAACTCAGAAATCCTTTTACTTTTGGAGGTCTCAAACCTTGAACTTGATGTTGAATTCTGACATCAGTGTTTTGCATCTGCTTTATTTTGGTTGTAATCTCAGAATTGATTTGCATTGACAGGCCAGTTAAGACCTGCACACGGACCTGAAGCATCATAAATCTACATCACAAAAAATCATGAACAAGATAATTATGCTCCAAGTCTATGATGTCTGGTTGAACTACACATGTAACTATTTCCTGCTTCACAAGAGTAGCTCAAGTAAAAAGCTATGTCCATATTTTACCATGCTCTTGTGATGAATGTTAATTTTTTTCTAATATCTGATTTACAAAACAAAATTCTAAAATACTGGCAAAATACTCTAAATTTTGTTTTCAGGCTTTTCTTATTATTTTGATGTCAAGAAAGCTGCCAGCAAGTCATAAGTTTTTAAATATACAGGAAGCTTCAGCCTTGATAACTACTCCAAAGTTGAGCCATGAGGTGTTTTTTCTTTTAAATAAAATTTTAAAAATGAATTCTATTGGCTCTACAGCCAAGGCAAACAGTAAAAGCCTGTTTCAAAAAGTGAGAATTCATGGAAATGTTTCCTACAGAACACAAAATTCCGTATTCTCCTTTAGCAAAGGAAATAAAGTTCTTACAGAACAAATCTCCTAAGCATTAACTTGGGTAGATAACCAACAAAGTGCAACTGAAAATTCTCTAGAAAAAGCAGTAGAACAAATCCAAAATCCTTGCTGTGTATGTGTACTACAGATAAGTCATACTTTTTTTCCCACAAATTAAAAATACTTCTTACCACTGAGTCATCAATTTCAGAGATGCTATTGTGACTCATATCCAAAGTTGTTAAAGTTCTCCAGGTTGGGATAATTGCTGTCACTGGACAACTTGAATCCAGTGCATCCTCTGGCTCCCACTGATCAAACTCAGAGGCCTCAGGCACCAGGATTTCCTGTTTAAGAGGACACCAACATTTGGCTTACATCTTCAGGGAGAACTAATGGTTTTGGAAACTATGCCAACAAACCCACGTAAGCAAGCATCAAAGGTGTCCCTGGGAAGGGACACATCCAAACACTTCCCTCACTGAAACCTGAGATTCTGTAAGGTTAGAAAACCCTTAGAGTTCCATGGTTTTGAAAATAGAATCTGCAATAGGCAGTACAGAAAACTCCATGGACTCTAAATGGATATTTCCCCATTGTGCATGTTGGTTTTGCACATGCTTTGAACACTCACCAGAAGTAGGAACTTGCTCTTACCTTCATTGATGTTGCTGAAAATCGAACACTCAGAGTGGCCAGAGCATGTTTTGATGAAGTCAGCCCTTTGATAAGCTTTCCCCCACAATGACTGATCTATTAAAAAAACATCACATTACAAAGTCAGAAATGTTAGGACAGACAAATGAGACACAAAAGAGGTAGCGGAAAGCTTCAACAGCAGATTCTACAGCAATCTGCAAAGTAGTTACAGCACTTCCTTAAAATCTCATGAGATTATCAGGTCAGAACCACTGACACTTGGCAAAGCTAAAGCAAGAAATTTGAGACATAACTAGAGAAAAGTGAAATTCAAACATATATTGACTTTCCACCTGTCCCCATATTCAAGGTGAAATTACCGAGGTGATTTAACAGGTCACAGCATTTTTACTGTTACCAAAAAGAGATCTATTTCAAGCTATGACTGTACCTGCAGACACATTCATTTGGGTATCAGATGTCCTTTTTATCATAAGAAAAAATAAATGCCTAGAATGTGAGGACACTAATCTAATGACCTGTAGTCAGCTAATTATACAGACTAAGTTTACGATTACAAAGTCTCTTTTTCTGTAGCTTAATTTGAAACAACATTACTGAATATCTGCTACAGCATCTGTCCAGGTCCTTCTCTGAGACAGTCACACACATTGTGCAACTATGAGAGCTGGCACATTTGCTGGTGTACCAGGAACACCACAATGAACTGACAGAGATTGAAAAATCTCTTTCATTCTTGAAAAAATTCTTCCCAGATCACCACTGTTACTTTTTGGACAGCGCTTACTTTGGGATGAAAGTGTTCATCTAGTGTCAGTCAATCCAAAACCTTTCATGAACATACCATTTCAAAAGTCTTCAAGATCTCAAATCTTTTTTCCTCACATTCACGCTTACAGAATTGGGGAAAATTGATACAACTCTGCAATATCCTCTCTGCTGTGTTAGACTCTCTCACTCTATTGTAGTTTCTTTCCCGTATGAGAATGACAATAAATCACTGACATCAGAAATACACTTCAGTTCTCAACCAACAACTGTCTCATATCAACGAGACAATAGCATTCGTGTACTAGAAAAAGTACAGCAAAAGTCCACCAAAAGTGCAGAGAGCACAGACTGTGTGACAACATTGGATAGTCTGTCTCTCTCTGGAAACACCTGAAGTGGTCAAGAAGGTATTTCAAAAAATACTCATTGAAAACTGCTAGAAACCCTGGTATTTATATTGCAAGCAGAGCAATGAAAAACATCTGCAAATTATCAAGCAAGCAGTGCTACACCCAAAAGGGCACTTTCACAAACAAATTTAATGCCAGGGCACTTTCACAAATACTTAATGTATTTTTTTTTTCCAAATAAAAAGCACTTTGTAATAGGGGATCCTACCATAACCACTTGTTAGTTCTTTAAGGCAGTGGAAAGGCACTCAGGTATAGGTGTTGTGTGAAAACTGGAAACTGTGTTTTTTGGAAACAAACAGTGCAAGGTCTTCTAATTTAAACGTCATGTCCTTATTTCCAAAACTTGTGAAAAAACATTGTTTCACAAATGAAACAGTTCTCTTAAACTCTGCGTTCCCAATTCCAGCAGCAAATCAAAGCAGAGAATCACCAATTCTGAGATATAGGAAGCAGGCCTGGCATTTGCAGAGCACCTATGCATTTATGAGCAGTATTTCAGCCCTACCTCTATTTGATGAAGTGATTTGAAAATAGACAGATCAAAAGGCAAGAGATGCTCCTGAATGTTACTGGTTCCAAAAGGTCCCCCTGTTCCAGTGACCTGGCATTTAAGACATTAAAGAACTGAGTTAGTGCACACAATCCAACTTGTTCCCATTCCCGTCTCACACAGGCAATGGCCCAAGGGCAGTGGCTTGGAAAGACAGCCAAAGTTCCAAGCAATTTTTCAAATATGAAATGATTCATGACACTTGCAGGTTAACTCTTCAGGAAAACAAACACTAGTTGCTCCAGCTAAGTGCACTGAACTTGAAGTGCCACCTTGTGCTTGCATTCTGTAGCACATGGGGCATGCAAAAAGCAATATCATAAGCAAGGCTGACCAAGGCTCCATTCTTAGCTGAAAATCAGATTTACATTCACTGAAAACAACTTCCTTGAAACCTGTGAACCCTCCAAGTTAGCACTGTCTTTATTTCCACTACAAGGGATGAAGTTCAAGGCACTGACAACATGGGTTTGAAGAAAACAAGCATTACACTGATACAACAATAAAAATGCATCTGGTATTTCCATATCATCATAGGATTCTGGCCTCAGAGCACGTCAGCAGCATAAAAAGCAGGTGGTTTCATTTATGTTTCTGTGAATAGAATTTTGAGAGAAAATTCAAAGGGTTTTCTCTGGTTTTATGTATCTTACAAGTTCTGAATGTGCCCACTCAAAAGCATTCAGAAGGGCTAGAAATTCTGCAGATGCCGATTTTTTCTAAACAATAAGCTCTTCTCCAGCCAGAAAATCCTCCCTCTGGAGGATTCTATACAGAGTATTACAAAGGCAACTGAGGAGCCCCAGGAACACCAGCACAACTGTGGTTTTGCTTCCCTGATCCACCATTTGATTTCAGCTTTGACTACATGACACAGTTAAAAGGCAGCTCCTCATGCAATAAAGGGGCTAAAATGAGTTTTTGAGTCATAGCAAGCAGTGTTAAAAATTACTTTAGGGAAAGTCTAATTCATTTATTTGGTAGAAAAAAAAAAGTCAAATTGTCTCCTGACAAAAACTATCTGTTCTGAGGCCATTTTACATTTATTCTGAAATGGCATTTTAGCTAAAAATTCAGGGCCATCTATGAAACTGAGGAGCTTTTTAGGGTTTTATTTTTAACTGTCAGATGCAGTCAGTCAGTGAGAAAGGGGGCAAGATTTATATAGATGCACATATGCACATGCAATCACATACAGGGCCTACCCATAGTGCTTAAAAAGAAAGTAAGGTTGCAGAGGTCAATATTTATTTCTTTACCCATCCCTACTGGCACCCAGCGAGATTCTGTGGCTGCATCTATACAGAGGGCACTGCTGAAGAGACCACATCACACAGCAAACACCTTGGCTAGAGGACAGCATGGATTGAAAGCTGGCAGCATAAACACCTATTTAACATTGACCTCACCTTTAGATACTTGAGTCTACAAGTGAAATCCAGAATATGCCCTAGATCTGTTTTGGCATCTCCATTAGCACAGGTAGGTTTGCCCTGCAGCAGCTGCTGAGTGACAGCATACAACTGCAAGGGCCTGATGGTGAAGACTTCTCCAGCCATTAAGAGCTGCTCTCCTGAAAAACAGAGTAGCTTAGGATCAAACACAGTGCTGCAAGGCTTACACAGGACTAAATGGTACATGGGAAATGTAACGATACATGTTTGTCATTTATACTCTAAGACGAAAATTGAGGTAGCAAAATATTTTTTAACACCAAAATAATTCATGTATTCAAGTGGGCACTCATGATACTGGCCCAAAGTTCCTAATGCAATTAATGGCAAATTTCCCTCGGTCTTAACAAGACTGGAGTCAAAGTTCCTTTACATAATGTAAGTGCTATGAAACTCTTTCTGCGATATATCTAAGTTTACAGCAGTTAGATTTTTTTTTCTATTAAGAAAACACAGCACCTGCTATCTAAAATACAGACCTCAGATCTTTTGCTATGCTGCCTAAATACAGAATTGTAGTAAACGTGGGTTTTCTGGAAAGTACGGGGATTTTCTGCATGCTAGTACCAAAGCAAATACCCAGAACAGAAAATGCCTTATCTAATTATAATTTTACAATCCAATTTAACAGTAGGAACAGCAGGAAGCAGCATATAAAAGCCTCTCTGAAGGCAACCATTAGCTCGCTGTAGGCTACAGCAGCTGGAACACACACATGGAATTAATATCTTTCTTCCTTTTAGGGACACCAGCTTGACTTCATGGACAAGAAAGTATCAGCTTTTGTGATGAGCAGAGTTCTCAGAAATGCTCTGAGGAGTAAAATTCCCTTCATCTTCAGTGGGAGCAAGTCCAAGAGTCCAGCTGCACATACATTACTGAAGATTCCACCAATACAGAGCAGTCAGGGACACATAAATTCTGGTATCAGTGAGACTGCAGGCACTAGAAAGCCAGCAAAGATTTCTTCACAAGCTTCCTTAAGATATTCCAAAATTCGCTGCATGGACTCTCTGAGGTGGCTTCACCTAAAGGTAACTTTCTGCCAGAAAATCTGGAATACATCCTGAAACCTGCTTCACCTCTCATGCCTACCACGCCTCAGCCAACTGGAATTATAAAGTAGCATCTTGCATGTCCTTCAAAACAAAAATAGCAGGGATTAATCCTTTCACATGCCTCCTGCTTTTAATGGAGCAGACAGAGCTGTTGTAGTTACAGTAAGAGCATTTAATTTTCATCTGCCAGCCTCAAAAAAGCACACCCTTAAATTAACTGACCAGAAGGTCTCCTGTTTCCTGAATTCTGGAAGAATAATATTTAGATATGTAAAGTGATCTCCTGCATTTAATACACAGACTGTCAGGACTCACTGACACAGACCAAGCTTCCTTACAGGTTACACTAAAACACACTGAGACAGACAGCTTAGCAAAAGCTCCTGATCACCACTGCCACATCCTGTCTCTTAAGGACACAGACTAGGAGGCCCTTTGCAACCATACCATATTCACCAATATCTTTTTCCAACAGTGGCTGCAAGACTGTTGCAGCTCCTCACAACGCAGCTTGAATTAAAGTGCAAGCAGCAAGAAAAAGACAAAAAGAAAGAAGGGGGAGAAAAAGTATCAGTTGAATAAGGAAGACCAGATCTCCCATTGTCTGGAGGTAAAATATGAAAGATATGTGAACACATGAACAGAGAGGAAAACATTCCTGGATAAATACTGCAAGCTCCTTACCTTTGTGAAAGAGCTCTTCAGCCAATGCAGCAGTGATCCCATTGATCTCCTGCAAACAACAAGCCATTGCAATAAGTGTTATTTGCATACTTATGGTTCCAATTTTTTAATTTGGACCTTTAGCGAAGTATCCTTTTTTTGCTGTGGTAGAGGACTGTTTTGTGATTTTTTTTAACTGAAATCAGGGGTGACTGTTTTATAGATTTGTTTGTAATTTGAAAATGCTTCATAAAAATTATTTGACATTGTTTTATTTCATATGATTTTCACTTCCAAGATGAAAGACAGTGAACTACTTAATCAATCCCATTCTGCACACATTAATAAAAGGGCAGCAGGAACAAGTTATTACTAGCCATCATTAGCCCAACTTGGAAGACAGTTCTGTTTTGAAGAAAATATTACAAATGTAGTGTTCTCCAAATTTGAACATTATTCTAATGCCTCAAACACTCAACATTTCCTCAGAATATCACTAACCAGAGAATGCTTTAGATTAACAGGTCTACAGAAAAAAAGAGATATAAAAAGTAAGTAGTCTTCTGGACTTCAACTCTACTATATTTGCTGCAAAGTAATGCAAACCCCTTCTCATCATCCTCTTCCCCCTCCTGAACTCACCCAGGTGCTCAACCTCCATTCCTGGCACTGATGGCTCCAGCATGAAAGGCTGAAAACTCTCAGTGCAGGGATTTGTACCTTGTGAATCTGCAGGTGCAGAAACATCAGTACAAGTATTTCCCACCTGGGCACACCTCTCTCCACAAAAAGCAAATGCTCTGTGCAAGTCCAGAAATAGTTCTGAGCACTTGCAACAGCTCCCTTTCAAAGGCCCACAAAATGTTTGTAGAACTGTGTGTAAGGGTAAAGCTTCCCCTAGACAAACATCTCATTTTAAGGTAGCTGCAAAGTATAAACAGATATTATGGATCATTGCCACATGAATATTTCATGAGTTTACTTTGCTGACAAATACCTCATGATTCATAACAAGGGAATACGTCCACAGGACATCTGCAGCAGACAGCTCAGTTCATTTGATGAGGCAAGGATTTTAGAACATCACATTCTTATTGCAACTGAAACCCCATTCACTGAGGACGAACAAAGTCTCCACGCCATAGTTTTGAGAACAACAAGCTCAAAGCTGTATTCCAAACAAAATTAAACAATTCTGATTCGCATTTGAATAAGCCAGTTACACTCATCTGGCAAGCACAGACTGAATTGAAAACTCTACTCTGTATCTCTTTTGTCATCTGGGACAGAGCCAAAATTTTTTTTCTACATTTATAATTGGAACAAGATTATGACTTAGACTGTTCAGTGACTAGCAGGCAAAAAAAAGGAACTCTATTCCTCTGTCAGATCTACAAGAGACTTCTGTCTTAGCTGTAACTACTTAAATGCATCACACCCACAGAAGTCCACTGTTTGCAGGTGTCTCTGAACAGCAGTTTGTGGGTACTCAATGCTTTTCCTGCAAAACCTTCTATATGTAAGTTAGCAAACCCAATCTTCTAAGATGACAAAGACCGTGCAACAAAATAAGCAACCCCATATCACTGCAGAAATCCATTTCAATGTCAAAGTAACAATAAAGTTCTACATTGCTGTCACATGCAACTGTTTCTCTTTGCTAGGCCGCATCCAAGAACAACTAAAGGCTTCAAAGTGAGTTTAATGTATCAATGGCTGGTATTTCAACTCCATTTATTTCTATTACCTGGGAAATGAAATTAAATAATCCTTACTGGAAATACTGCAAAAAAGAATAGACAAAAAATTGTAGCCTTCCTACATAAATTAATGAGGCAATATCAGGGATTATAATGGCTCCAATATGTACATGGGCTGTCTGGTAATGAAGATATTTTAAAAGATCAAAGTTCTAGTGGAAAAGTAATTTTTTCCAGTAGAATTACTGAGGTAAATATTTAGCTTTTCTCCTGAATAATTAACACATTTTTGGTAAATATTTAAAATGATTCTAAAGTTCCAAGCAAAAAACATTAGAGTTTACAACTAAGTCAAATCCCCCTAAAGCAAAGAAATGCAGGTTGAGCAACATCTTTGCTCTTAATATCCAAGAGCAGTTTAGAAACAGGGAAGCATTCATATCCAAATACTGCTAGCTCTTTGGAAAAGTAAAAAAAGATTAAAAGTGGAAAAAAATAGTCCTGAGAAATAAGTCAGGGGCAAGGAAGAACTTCTGCTTGCATAAAAACCATGTGGAAGTTACAACACTGAAATTTTAATGAAACAGACGTCATTTACAAGATAGAGCACAGAACAGAAAAATTATGTAATTTGCTGGTGATTGCTGGAATTTTGGTCTATTTGAACAGAATTCTCCCTACATTGTCAGACATTTTGAATGAATTTAAAACCTCAAATCCATTTCAGAGGGCTTGATAGTAACAAATCTGTGTTTCTCTCTCAAGTCTGCAAGGCAATAGCAACACTGCGGAATAAACCTACTATTTTTATCTAAGAAACTCTGAAGTCTCACCAGGGTAATTATGTTCATGTAACATAACTAAACCAGGCTTTCCTTTGTTGCTAAAACTTAATTAACACTAATAGATCACTTGTGACTAATTTCTGAAGCTTTTCTACAGAACCCTGAAGGGCCTTCTCAAAACATCCCAGCCCAAAGCAGTTACTGCTCCTTCTTTCCACTCAGCTCTCCAGTGCTTTTTCCTCCTGATGAAATTCCTTCTCCCCCTTACAACATGATGCCATATTGCAAAAAAAGCCTAACTATACACAAGAGATGAACAAATTGCTATCTGAACATGAAATCAAGTAATTGCTTCTTGCTTTAAGTATCCTTACCGTAACATTCTGTCTGCTGGAGCTATTTCTCCAAAGGCCACTCCATCATTGTGCTTCCACAGAGAAGCATCAATTTTTCTTCATTTGGGCTACTGCAAACTGTTTCAGTGAGAACCACATCTCCAGCCATTAGCCACTAAGTAGGGGGGTGTGGATCCATTATGCAATGTTCATTTCAGAGCCAGCACTTTTGACTTCAGCCTAACCAATTCAGCCTCACATTTATTCACAGCTTCCAACTCTCCTGCCAGCATTTGTTTTTTCTTCTTAGAGTCCCTGCCCACACTACTTCCCAGCACAGTGTCTACTGCAATAAAAAGTGGTGGCAAAAATCTTAAAAATATGCTTTGTTACATTGTGCAAAATGTTGAAAAAGAACTATTTCAGCAAACTCATGAAGATTCCACAGAATTCTCTCCAAGTCAGAGAATTAGGGAAAGAGACTCAGGCCCCTATTCAGACACTAAAAACATAACTTACATATAAATGAAAGTGTAGGAAGTGTGACAAAACTTTTGGCGCAGTAACAGGGAACTTGAGCAGCAGAGTTTGCAGGTAGATCTCCAGTTCCTTTTGTCTTTTCTCCACAAGGCTTTTGGAATTTTTTCCAATTATCTTCTTTGGAGGTAACAGATTTTTATCTATTTTCTTCTCTGAAACAAGCTGAAAGATAAAGACCAGAGCTAATACCTGATATGTGGTCTGAACTTGCACAAAAGATGCAATGGAACACATTAAGCGCATGTTGCCTAATGCTGGGAAGATCCAAAAATAAAATTACTTCAGTAAATTTAGCTACTGCCTTCAAAGTATTAGGTATTTTCAGAAAGAACATTTTGTCATGGAATGATCAGGGTGTAATAACAGTGTCTGCTCAAAGAATCACTCTCAGTACACCAGGACAGAATGCAACAAATGTGATAAAACAACAAAATAACCAGTGCATTTCTGAGAAAGTAGAACACTCTTGAATAAAGCAGACTTTTCCTTATTTGTGTTTTTTATCAGCACTGGTTGGTAAATATCCCATGCTACTTTAAGGACATTTTTATCATCCACCGTGATGAGACTTTGGTCACCAAATCAGCTGATCATAAACACCCTTCTTAGCAAAAAGTTCAGTGACTCCAGCCTGAACTCTCCTCTCTGACACAGCTTCCACTCAGGACTGAAGTTGTCCTGGTCAACCTCCCCCAGTTCAAAAGGGGAGCGTAACAGGGGCAAGTAACAATGTTCTCACAAAAAGGACTTAGACTGCGGTTCAGATGGCATCTGGCAGATATTCTCTCTCTTTATTGAAGAAAGAAATTATGTAAAACAGAACTACAAGAACTGCACAAAATTTTGTAAGATACCATGGTCACAGTTTCAACATTCTTACCTTTTCATGCAGGTCATGGAAATCACTGTAACGATGTTTGACTGTCCACTGATGATTGCCAACACTGACCTGAATAATGTACACCTGAAAGGACGAAATTCAAGTAAGGACGCTGCAAAACATTTAAAGAGAAGCTGCCTGTGAGACCTGCTGATTGATGGAGCACTGTAAGGTGGGTATATATTCTGCAAGAATCAGAGCTAAGGAAATGCTAACCCCAGGTCTGAGGGGGCTTTGCTGATGGGGGATGCCTGATCCCAGTCACGAGGGTGCTCGAGCAAGAACAAGCAGATGCCTCAGCATAAAGCAATGGCTTTATTTTTTTGCAACCCAAAGGTTAATGACCAAGGGCTCCAAGCCACTTCTTTTTCCAAAAGTTTCTGTAACTGAAGTTGGTTCTCATAGCTACGCACAAGCCTGAGACAGCAGCATCCCTTCTTCCATCTACCAAATTCCACAATGGGCAGAGGAACTTGGCAAGCATCAAGCTGTCACTTCAGTTAAGCAGAAATCTGGAGTTTAACCCTTGAGAAAACGGAACAAATCCTTTGGTTGGGTGGATGCTATTTTATTCTTTTTGGGGTAAAGCATACAAGACATCTTCCTGAAGAGTTACTGTAAAGCAATCCAACATCGCCTAATACAAAAATAAGTATTTTTAGCCATGCATGTACCAAACAAAGATTTTCATTCTAGGTGACTTTCTGGATCAAACAGTACTGGTTTTGCAGGAAACTCAGCCTACCTTTAGATATGCCAGAAACAAGCCATCCCAAAAACATTTTAAAGGTACAAACTTGTGTTTTAAAACACAAGCTGAAAACAAACAAGGCTCTGCAAAACCAGTTCCACAGCTACTTGAATGCAGCAAATTAAATAAACTGTATTATCCAGTCCAACTATACTCTTTGGGGAAAACACCAACATGTAATCAAATCTTGAAAGCATTTAATACAGTTAAGAACTTGCTTACTACCACGGATCACCCAGAGCTGACTCATAGCTGCTATGAGGATGATACACATCTAGTTGCTAAACCCACATGAAAAAACAAAAATCAGTAACAGATTCAATCTGTTACATAAAGGACCAGTTTTCACTTACTGCACGTACAGAGCAGCACAATGTCAAACTTAAATAGAATACCACCTGCATTTCAGAAGATGAACTGTAGTTCATGCCAGTTTTATTTTTGTAAGCATCTGACACTGGCTCACTGAACAAACCCCAAGCCCCACAGAGAACCAAAGCAAGATGTCTGACTAGCGCACGCAGTGAGTGACACATCAGTGCTGGGATGAGCACTGAAAACACAGAAGAATGCCCACACAGAATTATGGACTCAGTTAAGGCCTGCGCCTGTTTTCCTGTCATGTTGTGTTGGGAAACAGCAGATCAGGATTAATCACTGTGCTGGTGACAAACCAGAACAGAAATAACACCAGCATTCAAAAGCACCTCATAACCCTGAAGAAAGCAAGGAGAAACTCCAAGAAACAAAACTTAGAAGTAAAGATGCACTACATTTATAAGCCATAACAAAACTATCACTTCTTTTGGAAAGGTGACTGTGCTGAACTATGGCAGAGCAAGCAGCACATCTAAATGCAATGCACGCTGAGTACACAAGGCATGAAACCAAAGATTAGACACTGGAAACTCAGTAACTTCACATGTCCCAACTGACAACTCACCAGGTGAGCAACCTCACCCTCCTCCCTGTATAAAACACAGAGTAAATTTGTAATAAAGGTTTAATATCCTTTTGCTGAAATGGCAAGCACTGACCACATCTAGAAACACAGCACTTAGTGAAATGGACAGCCTGGTTGGGAAAGTACCTGTTAAAGTGAGTGTTGCATGCACTGATACAATTCCTTAAGTCTTTAAAAAGCTGTAGCATTTCCCATCGAGAAGGCAGCCAGAGCAGGCAGTACACGTCCACCCCCCAAACAGCATCAGCCTGCAGAGACAGCACCTGATTTCACATCAATCCACAAGCTGCCATTATCTTGAAGAATAAATATATAAATTCAATATGCTGATGTGCATATTAAGACTTGTCTTAATATAGAAATAAATAATTTTAAAGCAAAAAATCCCCTTAGCTATTTCACTGCTTTAGGAGCTTCATCACCAACAAATTTTGAGTGCACTAATATGACAAGGCTGACAGCTGAAGTTAAGGTTCTCCAAGGGCTGCCTGTCACACCAAGGGCTAAAGGAATACACGGACAGATGATGACATCCTCACTCTGCACTTTCTTGCAGACATAAATAAATACACCATGTGAAATCCCCACCCATCCTTAGAAGTGCCACAAACTGCACTTCTATCGAGTTAAACATAAAGCCCTTTATGTTCACAGGATTTCCTTCTCCACCTGTCTCTACCAAACCTTTCTGTATACAAAGTTTTGTGATCTTTCTATAAATCAGTTCTTTTGGGTACATTCTACTTTGTAAAGTGTTTGACATATTTGCAATGCTATAGATTTTGTTTTCTAGCAAGCCTCTACAAGTTCTTTGCAGTTAAACATCACCAAACAGCATCCCTTCATCTTAAATACTGAGGGCTGAAAGACCTACTAAACATTTTAAAAGCAGATATTAAATGAACAACAGTGATTCCAGACTGCTTTTTGTTCACTTCCTATACACAGTACAAAAACCTGCCTACCTTGCTTTACATGGAGAACTGGCATTTCTACATTGTGTCTCATTCCACTGCACATGCTTCAGTACAATAAAAAGCCCAAATAACAACCCAACACTTAAATGACAGAGCTCTCCACAGGAAGCCCGGGACACAGCCAGTAGGTCCCAAATTCCAGAGCAGTGATGCAGCCACATCTCCTCCTGCTGCCTCATCATGTAGTCAGTTTACACCCATTCAAGGAAGCAACAGTATTTCCTTAAATATCAAAGTTAGTATTTATGTTAAAAACAGCTGCAAAAACCAGGAAAAGCAGGAAGGCAATTTTAGGCCAAACAAATGCATAGCAGGAAACAAATGAAGCACTGACAGCCTTGAGGCCTTCTACTTAAAACCAGTCTTCAGTCAGCATCAGCTGGACCAGCAGACCCAGGAGAAACCCTGTAGAAATGCTCACACCTTACTAACTCACAGAAAACACATCAACCAGTGCAGCATTTTTTCCTGATGGATTCACCCATACCTTGCCTTTCATGCTACAAGAATCAAGTTTTTGAAAGCACCTTCAGCATTATACAGAACTGTGGGGCTCCCTGATATATTCCACAGGATCTGATACCACAACTGTCAAACACATGTCATGACAGTCCCCTTCTATTGACACTCAGCTCTGAAATACAGAGTGCTACAGGAAGCTCATATGCCACAAGAAAAACCAACTCTTTTAAAAACAAAGAGTAAATAGGATCACTGCCACCTGACCACATGGTAATGGAAAGATGCAGGTTCCTACAGCTGTATTTCCTTTCTTACCTATACCAAATTTGACTGACTTTACCACCATTTAACAATCTCTGTCCTGGTGCAGGTCTTTATCACGTCCTTAGGCACCACTCAACTAATTATGAACACTAAACTATGCTATTTTTTTTCAAAAACTTTTCAGTCTGTGACAAATTTTGTAAAATTTCTGCTTTCATTCAAAGATCTATTCCCACATTTCTAATGGCTTGGGCCTGTCTCATAAAAGCTGACAAGCAGCCTTGGAGTCCTGCTAACAGCTTCAGGAGGTTTACACACAGGCAAGCTTAGTGCAAACATGCCTTCAAAAATGCAGCAAGAGAATCAAAGTAGGACCAAATGCTGGTAAATCCTGTCTTTCATACACTGTACTTTTAAAGCTCCCAAGAAGAACGGCATTAAAGTAGAATGGTACTTCCATAACCACTAAAGAAAGAAATCTGGTCTTGAAAAAATAAACTTCCTTGGGCTTAGCTGCAGCAGCTTAAAATGTTATCCTCAACCATCAGCTGATCAGATGAACACCACCTGCAGAGTTACACACCTGAACTCCAGCCCAATCCAGAGCATTAATGGTGTTACCCAAGGGTGTTACCACAGCACTTGTTTGCAGGCTGAAGCAGCAAAGGAGCTCCTTTCACCTCCTGCACCATAACTTCCAGAGGGCTAAGGGGGAAGATGACACTGGCATTTTGTGAACTGAATGCACTTGATTTTCTCATTTACTGGTATTGCATAATACTGATGGAAATTCTCAACACCAGCACTGCAGAGTCTTGGTTCACACCTGGCATGGAAGTTTCCAGTCCCCCAGCCACAGGTCTCACTGTGCCTCTCAGCTGACTGAGGGTTGAACCACATCCTAACACAGCCCCAGTAACACCTCAACACCAGTGGTCCCAATTCTGAGAGTACACATCATGCAACTAAGAGAATGAGCTCAGGCACTTCTCAAAAAGTCATTTCAAGCTTGCAGTCAACTCCTTCACCAAATGCTCCACACATTTTTGTCTGTAAATATGGCAATTCTGAAACACCTGAAAGTCATTTCCACAATCATGTTCCAATAGTCATCACCTGGGAAGGAGTTAGGCTCTTCATGTGCCACACCTGTGTAAAGCTCTGTCCTATTAACAACTCAGAAACCACTCTCCTGTTGCTCTGTTTTCCCTGGATACATTTACAGAGGCAGAAGCATGAGGTATTGTATCCATCACACAACTTTCCAAATACTCTCTTTCTAAACCATTGCTCCTCTTTCCTTTTTCTTTCCCACAGCAGGAAGCCTGTCATTCGTGAGCATTCTACCGAAAAAAGGTCTTTCAAATCACACTAAAATAAGGCAGAAGGAGAAAACATGTTTTAGTTATATAACTAAAGGGTGGTGTGCTCGAGGCATTTTCTATCTGCAATTATACTGAGGTTTGCTTTAGGATGAGCTTCTTCCTGAAAAACAGACCAATTAACTCTTGGTAGAATGCGACCAGATGAAAAACAAGTTATATATCAAAAGCTTCATTCCTTCCCCAAATTAAAACACTGCTGGCAATTTTTTTTTTTTTTTTTTTTTGGTGGGGTAAAAATAAAACTGTCTATCCTAAATCATCTGACTGCCTGTGGAAATAAGATCAGAGAGGGTTTTTTATGATACTTCCACGCGAAGGAAAGATTTTCTGCTCTGTTTAGTCCAGCTTTGAAAGCTCTGTTTACTCGATAGCGATCTTCCATAAACATACGCACATACACATAGATATACACGGGCAAGAACACGACACTTGCCCACGGAGCCTCCGCCTCTCCCAAAGGACCGCGGCTACGCGGAGCTCGGGGCCGCCTCTCCCGGCGGAGCCCCGCTCCCACGCGGCTCCTTTCCCCGAAGCCCCTCGGAAACTTGTGCCAAATGTCTAGCTCCGTCGTCAGCGTGGGCACGGCTCCGGCCGGGCACAGGTGCCGGAGGCAGCCCGGCCCCGAGCCCGGCCTCCCCCGCGCCCCCGGCACCGCTGAGGCGGCGGGCGCGCTGCCCCGCTGCCCGCACGTCCCGCACGGCCTCCCCGCTGCGCACCGTGTACGTCTCCACCAGCTCAGAGCCCAGGACTCGGGCCTCCCGCGGGGGCTCCTCGCCGTCCTCGCCTCCCGCCGCCGCCTCCATGTCGCCGGGAGAAGCGCCGGGGCGCAGCCGCTCAGGCCGTCACGGCTCCCCCGCGGCCGCCGCCGCCGCCCGCACCCGCCGCCCGCCCGGCCCGCACTGCCGCCGCCGCCATCTTGGCTCGACCCCCTCAGGGCGCGGCGCGCTCCGCCCGAGCCCCTTTATGGGCATAGGGGGCGGGGCCCGGCGCGAGGGGGCGGGGGGCTTGAGCGAAAGGAGGGAGGTGCCCGCTACAGGGGCGGGGCTTGGGGCAGTCGGGGCGGGGCTATGGCTCTCGGAGGCGGGGTCTAGCCTATCCGGACGCGCATGCGTACTAGCTGTGCGTGGGGGGCGTCGCGCAGTGCGGTGCAGTGCGATCCAATGGAATAGAATTCAGTCCAACGCAATCCAATGGAATCCAATCCAATCCAATGGAATAGAATTCAGTCCAACAAAATCCAATGGAATAGAATCCAATCCAATGGAATAGAATCCAGTCCAATGGAATCCAATGGAATAGAATCCAGTCCAGTCCAACTCAATCCAATGGAACAGAATCCAGTCCAATGGAATGCAGTCCAATCCAGTCCAATGCAATCCAGTGGAATAGAATCCAATGCAATGCAATCCAATGCCATGCAATGGAATAGATTCCAATCCAATGCAATCCAATGGAATAGAATCTAATCCAATGGAATCCAGTCCAATGCAATGCAATCCAGTACAATCCAATGAATGGAACCCAGCCCGAGCTGCCGAGGGCTGAGCCCCCTCCCAGCGCTGTGGCTGTGACTGTCCCAGCTGCTGGCAGCCCATGGTGCACATCTGTGGCACCAAGGGCTGCTGGAGGCTTGGACACTGTCACACCGGGCCGAGGTGCCACCTCAGTGGTTCTGTGACTGAGCTGCCTGGTGCCACCCCAACAACAGAGCTGAGGAGCTGGGCTGATTCACTCAGGAACGAGCCCAGAGTGAACTCGGGGTGTTGTTTGCAGTGATTTACTGACAGCTTGGACTTTACTGTCACTGTCCCACTGAGCATGGGGAAGTGTTTCAAGCCTGTACACACTAAAGGATCTTGCCAGGAATTTGTAACAGAAGTGCAGAATCTAAAAGATGGCAAGCAAGCCCTCCTCAGCCTTTTCCCCTGAACCTGAGTTGCCCTGAGGGGAAGTCATACTATGGCAACCTTTCTGACAGGCTCAGTGTGCACCCCAGGAACAGAAAATTGCAGGAGAGAGGATATAATTAGTTTCTTTAGGAGTATCTGAGTGTATTAAAATTGAGAGGTTATCTAGAAAGATTATGTTTTGGCAGAGGGATCCATCAAGCATCCATCAAGGCTTTGAAATATACTCTGCGCTACATTACACACAGAAGGATTATGTTTTGGACTGTCAAATCAAGGAGATTTTGTTAAAAAGTACCTTCCAGCAAAATGAAAGCAACATCTGTCTGCCCTTCCTTATGCTACCTAAGAGAGGATGCAATTAGCTCAGTTTGGTGTCATGAATTACAACAGAAGAGCAAATTCCCTGGCTGGATGTGTGGAGCTGCAGGGGCAATGCTGGTGTCTCTCAGATGCCACCAGGGCTGCAGTGGCAGATAAGCAAACACACCTCTGCAAACAGAAATGGGAAAACCCTTTTTGGGATTTTTTTTTTTTCGTTCACTGAAAAATGTTTTTCCTTGGTCAGGGTGTAGCCAAAGGATGATGTGTACAAGGACAAAACACAGAGAGCCCAGGCAGCCCAACAGGGATTTTCTGTTGCTGTCCCAGCATCAGAACTGCACTGAGCTCAGCCTCTTCATGAGATAATAAGTGGGTTTGAAGAGCAACTTTAATTAAGCTTCCTCTGAATGTCCCATCTCCTTAATTAAATAAAAATTTGCAGCCCTGGCGCGGCTGTCGGGTTTGATCAGTGCCTGTCTCCTCCTCCTAAAGCAGTTCCTGCCTGCAGGCACAGCTCATGGCTGTGACAGCCCTGTCCTGGCTCACAAAGAGGAGCAATGTGCCTGGGAAGGGGGGAAAATGGGGGCTCCTTCAGTTAAAATATTCTGAGTAGGCTTTAGGGAGCAGTAAATTAAAGAATTTTGCTGTTGCTGGGTCTGGGCTCTCTCTCAGGGCCAGGTGCCCAAGGAGGGAAGGGGGATGCTGGAGCATTTTGCTGCAGTTTGGAGCCATGACACAGCCAAAGGAGCCCTGCAAACATCCCTAATCTCAAATAAAATCACAGCTTAGTTGTGCTTCTGCCTTTTATTTCCTTGCATTTGACGTCACGAATGCCTCTGCTAGCTTTGCAGTGGGTTGCAGCTGCTTGGAAGTGAGAACCTGAAACGAAGCTTTGGAGGAAAAAAGCTCAGTAAAGCTTCCCAGTTGTCCTGGCATCTTGGAGGGGCTGACAAGTGGGACAGCAGGATGTCAGGATGCAGCTGGAGCTGCCAGGCTGTACCTGACCCCCGTGAGAGCCGTGCCCAGACTGGAGGCACTGGTGCTGGCGGCGCTGCCCGGGCTATGGAGAGCCACACTCCTCTGTGCCATGGGGCTCACGCGGGAGGCACAGGGAGCAGCAGGAGAGCCTGGCTCTCCCCCAGAACACCCCGTGCCTGCAGTAGCCCCTCCCTGTCCTGTGCATGGCTCTAGGTTTCCCCACCAAACCCCAATTCCCAGTTCTTTTGTATCAAGCAGCTCAGGAGAGCCAGGGGATGCTGGAAGCTTTGTCTCCAGGCAGCCGGCAGGGAGGCAGGGGTTGGCACAGTGCCACTCGCCTGCGCCTCCTTCCCGGGAGGAACATCACCTTCCTCCCGCTGCCAGATGGGATTTCATCCTCTCCTCTGGGCTCAGCTCTGTTTTGTAAGTCCCTGCCTGCAGCAGATGTGCAGCTTTCCCATGCCAGTGTGTAGGGTGGCAGTGGCCCAGATCTCCCCTCTCTAAGCACACAGAGACCCTTCCTCCACATCCCAGCCTGAACTTCACCCCAGCTCTCTCCAGACCTTTTAAAGGCAATGTTGGAGCTGCTCCTCCTGAGCTACATTGACCCTAAATACATCCTGACGCATCCCAGGGCTGTTTTCAGGGTGACTCAGAGCCGTCACTTCCCAGGATGGAGGAACAGGGCCAGGAGTGATTCCTCAGCCCCTGTCCCGGCGCCTGGTAGTGCCAGAGCTGGCACCCCACTGTCTCCTCAGTGACTCCCAAGGGATGGAGGAACAGGGCCAGGAGTGATTCCTCAGCCCCTGTCCCGGCACCTGGTAGTGCCAGAGCTGGCACCTGCCACCCCACTGTCTCTGCAGAGAATCCCAAGACCAGAGAAGCAGCCAGGGGCTGGGGTTTGCCTCGGGGCAGCACTTCTTTGGGAAGGTCTCTCTGGGGTTGGCCAGGAGGTTTGGGTGGTGGTTGGTTCTGGGGAACAGCAGGTCTCCCATCCCAGCCTGTGCCCTCATCTAAGAACAGGCTCCAATGACCTTTAACAAAATAACTACTTCCCTCTGCTACTTTTTCTGACTTTCCTGTGATAAAGGCAACAAAAATATTAAATACATTCAAATTAGGAAGACTAACTGCTTCAAAAACCAATTCCTTAAATGTAACAATTTTCCTTTTCATTCCATCTGCTACCTCTATGCTGAGCAGAGGCAGGGCAGGGCTGAAGCCTGGGCAAATCAAGGGCAGCAGATGCCCACAGGACCACAGTTCCTATCAGCCTCCTCAGTGAGTTAATCCTTCAGGACTCAGAACCTGGGAGGATGTGATGTGGGCATGGCTTTGTGCTCACCTGCATCCCCACTTTGTGCTGACACCACCTGGCTCCCTGGTTAGTGCTGCTTTGGCTTGGGCATTCCATAGGGACTGCAGGTTTTTCCATGCACCATGAGTCCTCTTAAAGGTGGATTTGTAGAAAAGATGAAAACTAACAGTTGCATTAATTGCATTTTTAGTTTTGCAAACTAATTTTGACATGAGCCAGCTGGAGGTGAGTCTTTGCCACCCTGTGGTGCCAGAGCCATCTGTAGCCCCTCTGGACACAAGAGGGAGTCCTGAATCGTTGGAAAGAGAGGTTTGTCTTCCCCTGCTGTGGAGTGAAACACTTCTCACTGCAGTGAGAGAACTGCTCATCACTTGTACGCCTTTGGTGTGCTTTGCTCTCCACCGTGGCAGGGTAAACCCGTGGTAAATCCACAGTCGATCCAGGAGTGTGGATTTTAGCCGTTTGCAGAGGGGACAGGTCAGTGAGCTGGCTGGGTGAGGCGAGTCATGATTTCCCAAAGGACTGGCAATTACCCCTGGAATCAAACCGAGCTGACACCCCCATTTTGATAGCTGATCCCCACATTTTGCAGCCTTAGTTGAAAACAGGAGACTGGGGCAAAGCTCTCCACACTTTTCTCTGTGGCACCGGGGCCGCACATTCCCCCCACTCCCTGTCTGCCTGCACACGCATGTCCCCATGGATTTGGGGACACACAGCAGAGGGGACGAGGGGCCCTGACACCCCCTGTTCCCACTGCCCCGTGGGACATTCGCTACTGGACAGGGATATTTTGGGACATGTGCCTTTCCTGTAATACCCAATCCTATTTGGCACAGTCCAAACTTTCGAACGCCGCTCCCAGGGGGAACACTGTGGAGGTGGGGGTGACACGATGGCACGGCTCCAGCCAGGACAGCCGAGAGCCGCAACAGATCAGCAATTTCGGCAGGTCTTGCTGAAAAGCGGTGCCTTGATCCCACAACAAAGTCACGAGGGAAGCTCCAGCTGCCCCGAGCGGGGCCGGGGCTGGGGCTGGGGCTGGCCCCGGACGTGCCAGCGCCGGGCTCGGCCGTGTCCCCGTCCCAAGGCACGCGGGGCAGGCATTCCTGGGGGGCCGGGCTGCCCGGGCTGCTCCAGCCCTATATGAGCCCAGCCCGCGGGCAGCGCCGCACAGGCACCGCGGCCGCCCTCGCCAGCCATGGATGACATCTACAAGGCAGCGGTGAGTGTGCCCCTGGGGCTGTGGGATGCGGAGCGGGGGCTGAAATGGATCTTAGGATTTTTGTTGTAGGCTCCCCGTAGCTGCGATAGCAATAATTCAGTGGAGAAATGGAAATGAGAAATAATTACAGGGCAGCAGCTTTCAGTCAACATCCTCATCCAGGACACTGACCCTTTCCTCTCCTGGCTCTGGAAGTTTTGCACTCCTCTTACAAGTGGAAAACACTCAACGTGCTGTTAAATTATTTACAATGACCCCCTGGTTCCCCACTGTAAAGCAGGGAGATGGCTCCTACGTGAAGATATAAATCTCAATAAAACCTGCATGGCATAAGAGATGACTCTTGGTTTTAGTCCAGACAAAGCAGAGGAGGATTTCCTAGAAAATAAACATTATTTGTATGGGTTAAACTCACCCTCTTCTTTCTGGTGCTTTACAACTCTGTCATCGCTATGTTCCCCCCACCCCTTTGCTGAGTATTTTTCATGGGGTTTTTAAAAAACCCTTAGTTTTTTCTCAGTTATTTCCAAACCTCCTGCTCTGCTTTGCTGCTCCTGCTCTGTGCTGTGCAGAATCCAGAATGTGAGCTATGCCCTGGGGAACGTGGAGCATCCTTTGGCTATTTTAACTTCCACAGCTGCACACTGCGCTTACTGTGCAAACCCAAACTATTTGGTCTGTAATAAGAACTCTGCATTATTCTGTAACATAGTCAGACAGAGATGTGCTAGTGGAATAAGGATGAAAATAGATTCTGGATTGTGTAGATTGCTATTGCATCCATAACTAGATTTACAGTAAGAGCTTTTTGATGCTTTCCCCCCTCCTTAAATATACAGCTGATCAAGTTTGATTTTAAGCAAGAGCACAAAAAAAAAAAAAAAAAGCATCATACCAGTCTTAATATTATGCCAAGGTTTTTAGAGGGAAGGAATATAGTACTTGGTATCTAACTGAAGGAAAAAAAGCCTCAAAGCTCACACATCCCCTGTCCTTTGGTCAGCCTTGAATCTTGGAAATGGAACCCCTGCAGTGATCCTGATAGTGTGAAAAGGTTCAGGAAAGGCTGAGTCCCCCAACCAACACCTTCAAAATGGAGAAAAATGGAACTTGTAAAATCAAAGGAAATCCAGGCCTTTCTAATTAAGGTTTTTAATTAAATAAGCTCTCTGTGACTCAAGGCACAGGGACCACATGGCCATTAATTAGGTAAATGTAGGGTTTGAGTCCTGGGCATTAACTCCCAACACCTTTACAGAGGCAAAACAAGTCCAAGCCAGGCACGGCTGAGACAGACAGCTCTTTTGTGGATCTGTTTACCACAATTTAGACAGAAAATATTTACCTGTGAAAAAAAAATTAAGAACTTCAGTTTCCTCTGTCTGACTTCAAACGGAACCATGGGATGGAGAGAGGAGCTGATAAAAGCAAAATACCATTTTGCTTTTGGCATTGCCACAACTGCTGCAGTACTGTGAGCTCAGAGCTTGCCTTCCCACACTGCAGTCAGAAAAACCTGTTCCTGCAGTGATATGGAGGGAAAAGAGGAATAAGGCAGCAAACAGCACCCATGTCCAGAGTGAACTACGGACAGCTCAAGATAGATTTCTGTGACAAAAATGTCACTCTGTAGCAACAATGCATTTAATTTATATACACCACATCTATCACTTCAGTACTCAAGGAGACTTCAAAAGTGGATAGCTGTACATTTTCTGCATGCTGATAGCATATATTAATATTACATTTATGCCAAATCCCCTACGTGCAGCCAGAGAACCCAATGGATTTTCATCTTACCCACTCATGCCTAGATAAGGGTGTGCAAACACAAAGCTATTTTGGGAATATTTTTAGGCTCTGTTAAGCGGTGCCTAGAACAGTGCCAGAGACAAGTGTCTAGATAAAGGGCTGCAAGGATAAATACCAAAGCCTGGGAACAATTGGGGAGCTCATCTTTATCTCCAGCACCTCTCTCACTCAGGCTTATAAATAGCGACTGCGCCAGGCGTGTCGTGTTACAGAGCGGGACTGGCTGTGGCCATCGTGATGGTGGCTGCTCTTGCTCTGCCCAAAAAATGTCTGCAGAGGGCCAGCAGCTGCCTGCCTGCCTTCAGCAGCACCAGAAACACACTGGGCTTGGGTCTCCTCCAGCAGTGGAGAAAAATCCTGCCACCGTCCTTAGTGCTTTCTGCCAAGTCCTCACCTCCTGGAGCACAGGGGGTGGGATAAAAGGCTCTGCCTGCTCCCACAGGCTCTGTCCTGCTAGGGAAAAGTACTTTCTCTGCTTCTTGCTGCAAGCAGGAAGAACCAGCTGGCTTTTGCAAAACCACAGCCCTTTGGGGGCAAAAGAATCAGCTTTCACTCAAAGACACAACCCTGGGTTGTGGGGTCCTGCCCCAAACAAGACATGGCAGGGATGGGTGCTGGGGCCACTTGCATGGGGTTGGCAGCAAGGAGACTTTAGTGGGGTCAGACAGGGCAGGCACGGGGCCCTACCTGGCTGGATCTAGAGAGGCTGTGGACCAGCATAGGAAGGAAAAGTTGATGTTTTCATGGATGCTTTCAAAGGGGCAGTTGGACATGGTGGTGAGGGCAGCAAGTTCAGCTAAGCTGTACCTGGAATGAAGCCATAGAGAGAAAGGCACTTAAACAGGTATGGCACAGAGCTGATTGATTCCCCTTTGCTCTCCTTTTTGATTATCTTCATTAATTCATGCTATCTAATAAGCTCCCACTGATAGTCTGTGGGGATTGAATTAGGGCAGAGTTTGGGAACAGTCTGCCAGTCCATGTCAGCTAATGCCTGTTGGCTCCACAGGCCATTCCTTCAGAGAGATTCCCAAAACAGACTGAGGGGAATAATAGCAGCTCCCTTCAGAGCCAGACACCTTTGTAATAACACTGGCTGAGATGGAAGCGGAGCAGTTAAGCTCTGGATAGGGCAGCAGTTTCCTGAATCTAGGCCTGAAAAGCAACTACCAGGGATAGTCTTGTGTACCTCTCCCTCCCCAGGGAATCTCAAGCATGTCTCAGCTCTGATCTGGCATTGGCCCACATGTGAGCAGCCCTCAGCAGTGCAGCCATCCTGCAGTGAAACCTGCCACAACAAGAAATTATCCCCAAATTGTTGGTAGAGGCATATTCTTTTCCCAGTGGGCTTTTCCCTGCCTGTACAAAGGCTATTTCTGCCATGTATTAGCATCTACTACTCTAGAGAAGTTATGTTTGCTTCAAAGCAGATGTGAATATTTTTTTAAAGGAAGAATCTCTTAGACTACAAAATCTTGCTGTGTCAAAACCCCTGTGGCTGTGCATTCCCTGGTCCATGAGGTTGCCTCTTGTGAGGTTTGGTTGACCCTGGCAAAGGCTGTTGAACAAACAACATGTCCTTTCAGCAATTTGTGATGCTGACAAAATTAAAATGACTTGTTGTCTGTGTTTTCCTTACAGGTTGAGCAGCTGACAGAAGAGCAAAAAAATGGTAGGTGCACCTTCAACCTGACATCACAGCCTGAAGTGGAGCTCCCAGGCAGCAGCCCTGCCTGCCTCAGCAAGAATGCTCTGGAAAATGCTTTGGCCAAGGCAGGGCATGACCCAGGGTTTTGATCCACCAGCATTCCTAGCAAGGCAGTTTCTGTGCTGTGCCTGTGTCCCACGGGGCCGTGCCTGGGCACTGCTGGGGCGCACAGTCAGGGGAGGCTGTGCCTGGGATGAGCCCCTGCCTGCAGGGCAGGACCCCCTCACCTCTCCTCTCCTCTCCCTCTCTCTGCAGAGTTCAAGGCTGCCTTTGACATCTTCGTGCTGGGGGCGGAGGATGGCTGCATCAGCACCAAGGAGCTGGGGAAGGTGATGAGGATGCTGGGGCAGAACCCCACCCCTGAGGAGCTGCAGGAGATGATAGATGAGGTGGATGAAGATGGTGAGAAGTTTGGGTTTCTTCCACTCTCCCAAGCACCATCCCCACATCTGGGGGCGTGGGGGCCATCTGTGCAGTGCTGCAGGATCCGTGCTGGGGACAGTCACAGCTGTAGGGTGCAACCTGCTGTGAATTCAAAGGACACTAAACACCCACCAGACCTCAGCATGGTTCCTTTATGGAATTTCCAGGAGAAGAGAAACTATAGAAATCTTTATTTCTACAGCGATCAGACTGCTTGAACTGATTTTGGGGGTACGGTGAAATTGTACAGATCCTTTTAAAAAACAAAATATAGGCTGAATGTAGGAACTGCCATTTTAGAAATGTCACTTAGAGGATTCGATCAGGAAAGTCTTTCACTGCTCAAGTGTACACACCCCCACATAACTAACTGTCAATACTGATTAAATCAGTGTACTGATGATCACACATAACAAAATCCACTGTGGGCATTTGGGCAGAAATACCACACAAAGTAACTGGAAAATAAAGAAGCAGTTAAAAATCAGGCAAAAAAGGAAAGCATCTGAGTCACTGAAAACAACACTGCTATAGTGCAGGTGCAAAACCACAATGCATGAATACCTGCCTCTGGAGCTTTCAATATTAATATCTAAATGAGATGGACAGGTATCTCCATAGCAGGAATTTCCATCCTTTGGTGCTTCTAGAAGGACTTTTGCCAACGCAAAATGACTGTGAAAGGTAAAAATTCACTTACAAGGTCAGAGAAGGGCCTCAGTCAGTTTTCCCAGCATCCTGAGAGCTGACTCTTGCTGCAGGGCTGCTCTCCTGAGTTTTGGCCCTTAGATGCTGAAGGGAAGGGTGATCCCTCATTGGCATTGCCCGTCCACCCCCTGTAGCTCCAGGTGATGGCTCCAGCTGGGCTCCCCTTTCCTGCATTCCTCAAACCCAGTATGGGAAGAGACTGAGGCATCAGACCTTGTACATTCTTCCAGTTTGACTTGTAGAGACACTGTCTGATGGCAGTCTTGGTTACAATAACGGGTTTAACATCACCACTTAAGGTTTTGGGGTTCTGAATTCATGTGGCTGTGCAGGGAAGCTGGGTGGAGCAGCTCACGGAGAAGTGTGGAGCTCAGTCAGGGTCCCAGTGCTGACCAGCTGGCCCCAGAATGCCCATTCTTCCCTCAGGCAGTGGCACTGTGGACTTCGATGAGTTCCTGGTTATGATGGTCCGGTGTATGAAAGATGACAGCAAAGGAAAAACCGAAGAGGAGCTCTCAGACCTCTTCAGGATGTTTGATAAGTAAGAGCCATGAGCACAGTGAAGTGGGGTGGTGGGAGGGGTGCAGCCAGCCTGGCCCCCCTCCCCAGCAGCTCTGTCTGCTCCTGAGCTCTTCTGTCCTGGCACAGAAATGCTGATGGCTACATCGACCTCGAGGAGCTGAAGATCATGCTGCAGGCAACAGGAGAGACCATCACTGAGGATGACATAGAGGAACTGATGAAAGATGGGGATAAAAACAACGATGGCAGGATTGACTATGATGGTAGGACTTCCTTGCATGTGGTTTGGTCACAAGCTCTTGGTCATGCCCCTGGGCAGCTCCCTTGGTCTTGGCTGCTTTCTTGGATGAGCTCGTGCAGGCAGTGCTGGGCAATACATCTGACAGGAGCATGTGTGCACAGGGATGGGGGGTTCTTACTCCTGTGAAATGGGAGCAAGGACCTGGGGCTGCCTCACCTGTCCCCTTGCTGCACTGAAGCACTGCCGCTTTTCACCAGTCCCCTCCTGCCCCCTTAACACCAGCACATTTCTGAGGGGCTGTATCTTTGAATGTGGTGCTGACAAAATTATATCCAGGCCGTGTGGTGGCAGCTGAGGGTGACGCTGGGCTCCAGTGACATTTCCAGCAGGAGTCACAAGGAGTCCTCGCCACAGTCAGAGCAGCAGTAGCCATCCCCCCCTCGGCCTCTCGCATATCGTGAGGGTGGAAAGGGAGACAGGGCTGGGAAAAGCTGCCAAGAGCACACTTGGCAGCTGTGAGGGCACTTCAGTCTCACCTCACACCTCTTGTCTCCAATGTCTTCCCCTTGGCAGAGTTCCTGGAGTTTATGAAGGGGGTTGAATAAATCTGAGGCCAGATGGACAGCTTGAATCTCCTAAACCCTCCAGCTCTGCATCTCGTCTCCTTGACTAAGTCCCCCGGCTACCAGCATGAAGACTGAGTGCTGAGAAGGGTGGCCAGGGGGAAATAAAACCTGTTAATACCCAGTGCCTCAGCTGGTCATTCCTTGGAGGTTCAGTGACAGCTTCACCCCCGTTGTATGCTCAGGATTAATGAAACCACTGCCGAGGGCTACTTCTGGCAAGGTGACATCACAGCTGGAGCTTCAAGCCTCCAAGAGGTGTTCTGCTGCCAGCCCAATGGCAAAGTCCATCCAACAGGGTCATGGGGGCTCAGCAGGGAGCTGCCATGTTCCATCTCCTCACCCCGCCACGGAGAGCAGGCTTGGGAGCTGGCACTGGTGCCTGCTGGTTGAACTGGAGCATCGGCAGCATTTTAGCAATGAAATATGAATTAAAACCCCCTTCAGCCATCACTAAAATCCATGTGCCAGGAACAGTCCCTCCCCTCCCTACTCTCACCCTGGCTATCCTGAGGATACACCTCCTCCTCCTCCCTGCCAGCCTGATTGGCACCCTGTAATGCCCAAAGAAGACCTCAGTTTGCTTTGGAAACATGCATAAAAGCCATTCCTGAGCTGGACTGGATGCTCCTTCCGTCCCTCTCAGCCTGGTGGGAGGCAGGTGCTGGCCCCTCATAGTCCTCCTGCAGCCCTGGGTGGGAGCCTACTACAAAAAAATGAGACACCCAATTTTCCCTGGCAAATCACATCGATTTGGGCCACTGGGAAATGCACAAGCCCACTGTGGGTCTCAGCTCCCAGGCACAGGGTGACAGCAGGGCCAAGGAGCAGCGCTGTCCCCAGCACCGTCTCCTCCCGTCCCAAGGAAGCGCAGCATTCCTGTGGCATTAGCAGCTCTCCCTGCACATAGCTGCCTCCTCCCATCGAATGACAGCCCCAGCACACTCACACATTGCAGTCGTGTTGCTAAAGTCAATCGTTTACCCAAGCAAAACAAACATTGGCAGGGCAAGCACGGGGCTGAGTTGGTGCAAGCCCCGGCGATGCTGCCCTCAGCCCTGCAGGGCCACGCTGCTGGGCCAGTGTCCCAGCTCTGCAGGTTGTCCTTCTGCCTTTCCTCCACAAAGCAGATTTTTTTTCCCCCCCACTTCTGTGGAAATAACATCCTAAAGCAGCTGTGACACAATCTCATTTATAGTAATGATGAAATATTGCAGTTCAGGGAAAACAGGGATGAGAGAGGCGGTTGATAGTTTGCAGGGACATGGCTGTGTCTTTCCTCTGGACAGGCAGCACTAAATATTTTGCTCAACCAAGGCTTATAACAACAGAAAAACTAAGAAAATGAACCTGTCAGCTAGAAACCTAGGGTTTTGGAAACAGCTCTAATGCAAACATCTGTTTGACCCAGTCAAAGGTGTCTCCCCAAGGGTTCCAAGCCCTTGATGCCACAGCTACTGCAGATTCAGCAAGACTACAGGTGCACCAGAAGGCAATGGAAATATGGGTCTAAGAACCCTGTGACAGGAAATGCTCCCAGGTGTTAAGAGATTATGTTTCCAACTAATCTCTAGCCTACAGATTAAAAAGAAACATTTTCCACCTCCACAGTGTAGCAGGAGCAGTTGTTTCCCACCTGTGAAGACATAGCATGTCCTCATGCTTTACCCCAGGCCTGGGAACCTCCAGAGTTGCAAATAGCTGGGGTTCAGCCAGGAGCTGAGGTGATGCCAGCTGTCCCCACACCCATGGCCACCCCACACCTGCAGTCACATCACATCTGGCGTCACTGACAGCCCCTTATCCTCCTCTGTCCTGGCCAAATCCCAGCATCCAAATAGGACTTCTCCAAGATATTCTCTACTGCTTACTGATAGGCTTTGGCTCCCTGGAGGGTGAACAAGAGAGAAAATAAGATAACCCCTTCCCTTCAGTCAGCCTGGTGGCCTGGGCTGTGCTGTGACCCAGGGAAAAGGATGGCTGGGAAGAGCCACCTGGCCCTGTGTCTTGGCTCTTCCCCCTTGGCTCAATGGCACTGGCAGCAGAAAGCAACAGCCTCACCTGCTGCCCACCTTTTCCAAGAGTAAAGCAGGGAAAGTGGTGGCTGGAGAGAGAAGACAAAGGTCTTGCAGCAGCCAAAACTTGTCACTAGAAAAGCAGATATACTGGGACTATTTAGGCTTTTCCCATCCATAGAACAAGAGGCTGGGAAGCCAGGAAAACTGCTGCCAGGCTGGCCTGCCTCAACACACTGCCTGTCCTCCCAGTCAGACAGCAAATGCTGCAGGGTGAGGAGCTGTGGGTGTATTTCACTGTTGGCTAAAACACAGGAACAACTGCACAAGGAATGTAACACGACATGACAGGCCAGTGAGTGGGTGAGCAGGCTGAAAAAACAGTCCCCCCTGGAGGAGCAGCCTGGCTGAGCCCCCACACAGGGGATGTGCTAACAATGAATGAAAACCACCCTGAGGAATCCACGGATCTGTGCAACTCCAAACCAGTTTGCAGTTTTTAGTGCACGTGTAGTGAACCTCTGGTGCCCAAAAGCATTTAAGGAATGTGACACAAGTGCACATTGTCTGGGGAAGAAAAAGCAATTAACTTCTTTTTTTTTTTTTTAATGAGGCAAAAAAGTAATTTACCAGTGTTTAAACCAGCCCCTAGATCCGTGTGCTCTTACCTCCCCAGCAGGCAGGTGACAGCAGCCCATGCCACCAGACACTGCCACAGCTCTCAGGCCATTTATCTGCTTGCCTTTGCTGTAGATTTAAACTCCTGCCCTGGTATGCAGCTTTATCAGCATATCTGAGGCCTCTCCTCAGCCCTCAATAAAACTTTGCTGTGTGAACCAAGTGACTGCAGGAAGTTCAGATGAAATTTTGTACTCACTGCCCTAATAAAACCTCTACCTAAATCTGCCAGCAGGGCAGTGGCAGTGTAACGTGAGCTAAGGTACATCAGATAAACACTTCACCAAGCCAAAGCCCCTGTGGTGTACAAACACCTGCAACAGCCTTAGAACCTGGGCGAAGCAGAACTCATCTTCTGTTGCAGCCTCTTTTTGACCACACTATTGAAAGGCAGTAAAGGGGGACACAGTTACATGTGTCCAGCCCTACTTTTTATCGTCACTGTGAACATCAATGTCCCCAGTAAACACCTTGCCCCATCAGAGCATTTTGCAGGACTTTGATTCCCCCCTCCCTGTTCTGTGCTCTTGGCTTTCAGAGCAATGGCTCACCTTTGCCAAATGAGTTGATTTGGTATTTGGTTACACGCCCTTTGCCTTTTTTCTTTTTTAAGTCAAAGCAGAGAAAGGAGCCAAATGGGAACTTGATATTGAGTCCTCTTAATTGCAAAGGGGAGAAATAATCTGCAGCAAGTATGACGTAGAGCAGCAGCAAGCAGGAGATGTATAAGCTGATGTACAGCAGTTGTTAAGCATTGAGATGCTTTTGAGCTCTTTGTCTTCCTGCAGGATACCAAACACTTCATCACGAGAGTTTTGCAATTTTGAAATATCAAAGATGAGAGAGCTCTGTGTAGTAGGAATAGTTTCAAGTGGGCCACAGCTGCTGGTCCCCCCCTCCTGGGCTCTGTATACATAATGCCCCCAAAAAGGATCTCCAGCCTCACTTCACCAACAGAACTCACATGATTTCACAAGGCCAGAGAAAGAGGATGGAGACCCACCCGGAGGCAGAGTCAGCACAAACTCCCCTCCACAGCTTCCCCTTCAGGGCTGGGACAACTGTACAGAGGAAAGCTGTGAACACAGGTGTCACAGGGTTAGCAGATGCAGTAGGTGGTCACTGATGTCACTGCAGGCAGTGTCCTGCAGAACCACCATGTGTGCAGGGAGCACACAACAAACCTGACACCTGTGGAAGCTCACAAAATTCCTGTCTCTTGCTACACAATGATGCCTGGATTAAGGTTACGTTCCTCTGGGCTGCATTTTGTCACGCAGCCGCTATTTTGGTCAGAAAGTCAGCAAGGCCTTATTTGGGAAGCTGTCCCACTGAAGGGCAGCATGAAGGGCAGCGAGATGAAAAGGCTGCTTCTGAAGGCAGGCCTGGGGGAGCTGCCTGGAGCCACAGGAAGCCCAAATCTTGCCCTCTGCTTCTCCTTAACATTCCAACATCCTCTTCTCAGCCTGAGCCTTGCCTTCTTTTCCCTCAGACTGCATCTTGTGGGTGAGCTACTCTCACAACACAAGCACTCTGGGGAAGACATCAAAGGAGTTGAGGTGAAATCTCCCTTCTTACCTTTTTCTTATGGAGTTTTATTGCTAGAGATTTAAAATGCAGAACTTACACTGGGTAGAAAATCTGCAGACACACAGGTAAAGGTGTAGACTGACAAACACCAAGTGCTCTGCTCAGAGGTTTTTTCCTTTCACTCTTTTAACACACATCTACACCAGAACGACCACACTGACCCTCGCTGGACCAGCCACTCCCGTCTCCATCAATACCAGCAACAACGCCACGCTGTGTGCTTTAATCATCTAGCAAGCAGTGGAGTGAACCTTCCCAATGAACTGTCATGCTGTTGCTTAATATTAAATCTGGTTTTTACTGATACCTTTGCTGGTGATCCTTTAAGTTCCTCAAACACTTGTTTGTAACAGGCTGACAAAACCAACCTCCACAAAAGCCCAGGATATGCACACAGCAGGAATCAAACAGCTGAGAGCTACAGACATCCCTGACTTTACAATTCCCTTGACTTGTGAGTTTCAAATTAGTACATTTCTTTATATTGCTTTGTTTAGGGATGGGTGGGTTTTCCTAATCAGTCAAAACCAATTAAAAAGTGGGAACTGGGAAAAGATTTTTGAATTTAAGCTGGAAAGAGTTCAAAGTGACACAGATAATTTTGGTAATTGGCTAAACTATTCAAAAAACAAACTACATGTTCCAGTTAAAATTGTTTTTCATCCCACAAGTGTTTTTCTGCTCTACTGCAGTCAGGTCTGTGCAAACTTCCAGCCCTGGCGTGCTCTGCTGATTTACCCCACCGGGTGGACAAGCGCCGGAACTGCAATTTCAGAGCAGCCGGCTGCATTCCAACAGGCGCCTCACACCAGGAGTGGAAAGCACGGCAAGTCAGCTTCGGGGGGGCCCTGGAGAGTGAAGCCTTCTCCTGGATGCACAAAACAGCAGGAGCAAAACCCGGGCTCAGCTCCTCCCGGGATTTTGCACGTTATTCCCCTCATCTCCCCATGCCAGCATGTTTCATTAGACAGTGCTTTTGTTACTGGAGTGAAATACATTCCCTAAAATCAGTCACTATTAAAAATGTGCATTTTGTGTATTCCTAAACCCTTACACATTCCCATGGGTAGCTCCATTAATGCTTCAATATCTACAAGTATCTCAGGGTACAACACACACCAACTCCAGCACAAACTCCTGTGGTCCTCAGCACCACAGCCAGCACTCCTTCCCCTCCTATTTCCCTGGATTCCCACAGCTGCAGGGAACCACACAGCAACGCAGCAGACATGTAACAGCCCTTAGAAATGTCACCCTGCTGTAACAGCACCAAGAATTATCACTAAAGTCATGGTACCTGAGAAAGAAAATGTCACCCCAGTTTTCAAAAGCACAAGGAGGGATCCAGAAGGGAACTACAGTCAGGCTCCCCTGGATCACTATTCACAGGCTTGATGCACAGCTGGCAGCTAAAACACAACTCAAACAAGGCCTCTGGAGGGCTCTCCTCAAATTCAGGAGGTGAAGGCTTTGTTACATACAATTTTATTTTAAAAAAATGCTGTAACACACATGCCAGTAAGAAAACTGGGTCCTCTTGTTAAAGCACATCAGTCCTTTTTCTGCTGAGCAGCCTGCTGAGCTGCCTGCTTGGCATTGTTGGCCTGCATCTTCTTCAGCCCCTTCTTGTTGTGTTTCTTTGCAAATCTCATGTTCCTCAGAAACTTGGGATCAACCTATAAAAATAAAGGAAAAATAAGCCATGTTGCAGAAGAAGACATCTATAAAAACATTTACAGCTCCATATTGTTCCAATTACTCCCAAATGCAGACTGTGACTAGTTCAGACTTCTTTTCTGATTTTTCAATAAGATTATTTTAGTCATCTGCAACCAGGCTTTAACAGCTGTTCTCCTTAACCACCATAAACAAACAAAAAATCCCAAACCCCAACAATAACCATAAAGAATAGGATTTACTGTTTTCACTTTCTAGTGTGGAAAAATGTCTTGTTGTACCATTTGGATAATCTCAGAAAAAGCAATATGCTGTCACTTTCATGTGTTTTGCCCAGAAATGCTAATTCCTCTTATTTTTAAAAAATTTCCTGTAAGTGAAATTATCTGGATTAGTATAGACAGTAAAACATCACTGAATGTAATGAGAGCAGAGGATGAGGAGAGGAGGAGACCCAGCAGGACTCAAAAGGGAAAGGAACCATTTTACTGGCAAGTGTTTTACTGGCAACAGCACCCAGTGACAGCCACCAGAACAGGACAAGGACAAAACTGGCCACTGACTGAAATTCAGTTTCACAGACATACAAGAGCAGATTTCATGTGGGTTAGAAATATCCCAGCTGTATGTCAGGAAAGTAAAAGAACTGAACCCCACATTGGTTCTGAGCCTCTGGAACACAGGCCTCTGTCTGCAAAAAATGTGTCAGTCAGAATAACACAAATTCTGATTTTGGTTTTTTTCTTTTTTTTAATCACAGTTAAGCCTCAGTTCAACCTGGGAATACCAGCAGAAATACTCACCCCTTTGAGAGATTCATATCTATGGGTTTTGGGCTTCTTGATGCCATTTCTGTGCCACTTACGGGCTATGTGAGAAACAAGACAATTACTGAAATTCCAGTTTCTGCTATTATTTAGCAGCTGCATTAGTTTCTTTTTAAAGTGTACTTGACTATCAAAATTATGTGGAACAATTTTCAAACCCTTCCTATCCAAACTAGAGTTCAATTAAAAACACATCTCTGTGCTCATCCCTTTGCATGGGCTTCCAATCCAAAGATTTCGAGCAGCTCATTAACTAGTGACACCCTGACAGCACCAGCAGCAGAGTCAAAGGCCTCACTCACTAATAAATGGAAGCCCTTGTGGTCAGAGGGCACCTCACTCACTGTGCAGGACCAAGCAGAGCCTACCCATGACCTCTGCTTATCACAGCACTAATGAAAGACCCCAAACATGAACTATTCCATCGCTGTGGCCATCTCTGGATTGCACAGGATCCCAGGGAGGAAGCTTTTCAGGAACACCACAGAATGACAGGATGGCTTGGGCTGGAAATAACTTTAAAGACCATCCTATTCCACCCCCTGCCAAGAGCAAGGACCTCTCTCACCAGACCAGGCTGCTCCAAGCCCCATCCAACCTGTCCTTGGACACTTCCAGGGATGGAGCAGCCACAGCTTCTCTGGGCAACTTGTGCCATCCTCACAGGGAAGCATTTCTTTCTAATATCCAATCTAAGCCTGCTCTGCCAGTGTGAAGCCATTCCCCTGTGTCCTGCCACTGCCTGCTCTTGTGAAAGGTCCCTCTGCCTGCTCGGCTGGTGGTGACCACCATGGAATCACTCAGGTTGGAAAAGGCCTCCGAGACCTTGGAGCCCACCACCACCTGGCCAGCCCAGGGCACCGGGCCACGTTCAGCCTTGCCCTGAACACCTGCAGGTACGGTGACACCACCACCCCTCCCGGCAGCCCATTCCAATGTCCAAGCACCCTCCCTGTGAAGAAATTCTTCCTAAAGCCCAACCCAAACCTCCCCTGGCACAGCTTGAGCCTGCATCCTGTCATCCCACTGCTGGTTACCTGGGACAACAGGCCGACCCCAGTTTTCCAAGGTAAAAGCTCCTATTTTGTTACCTACGTATTAATTCTACGTTGAGCCCAAACAAGCCCCGACTCTCATCACACTCCCTCAAACCCCCATTCGATCTCCGCGCAGCACCGCCTCATCTCGCCACAAACCCCCGGGCAGGCCGTGCTGCCACCACCGCAGCTGCACCGGCCCCAGCGCGGCTACCCCCGCCGGGATCCCCGCCCCGCTCACACTGGTTGTGCGTGGTGTGGTTCTTGGACTTGGCCATGGTCGCACCTGCGGGAGAAACACACACGGCTCAGCCGGGCCGGGCTGCCGAGGGGCGCCCGGCTCCCGCAGAGAGCGCGCCCGGCCCCGAGCCCCGGCTATGGCCCCGCTCCGCCAGCCCCGAGCCAGCCCCTCCGCCCGGCCCGCGGATGGTGCCGGATGGGCGCGGATGGTGCCGGATGGGCGCGGATGGTGCCGGGGCCGCCCTCACCGGAGCCGCGCTCGCCGCCGCCGCCGGACCGGAAGAGAGGGAGCACCGCGGGGGCTGCCGGGAATCAGGGTCGGGCCGGAACCCCGTGTCCTGTAGTTCCGCCCGGCAGTTTCCCCGTTGCTTTCCCGCACCGCTGCTCTTTGCCCGCACCGCCCCGGCTCCCCCCGCCGCCGCTCCCGCTTCCTGAGGGACCTGAGGCCGCTCCCGCCCCGGGAAGGCCCCGCCGCGGCGAGACAGCAACACCCAGCGACGTGGCGGACCCGGTCCCTCAGCTACGCTGTTCCCCCAGCAACGCGGTCCCCGCACTAAGTGCCCCCGACCATGGCGTCCGCCGGCCGGGGCGAGCGAGCCGGGATCCGAGGCCGCCCTGGGCCCGGCCCTGCCGATCCCCGCGGGAGCCTGGGGCCCTCGGCCCCGTCCGAGTCCGGGCTCGGTTTGTCTGCGCGTTCACCGCGCCCGGGCAATGCAGTCACGCACAGACAGCGCTCCTCAGGGCGCGTTCACTCAATGTTTGTGTGAAGCACCAGCGGCCCGAGCAGCTCTGTTTGCTTTCAGACACAAAGCTGTGCCACCTCGGTGACCCCAAAAACCCCCATGCCCAGCAAAGACGTGGCACAGTGCAGGGGTTTGTGCCGTGTTCTGGCCGTGCTGCGAGGTTAAAGTTCCACTCGTGCAGAAGACAAGGACTGAAGTTTGCTATTTCAGTATGTGAAAGACTGAAATGGCGACTATGATGGGAAATTTCTTCATGGAAAGGATAGACATTGCAGTGGTTTGCCCAGCGTGTGGTGGAGCCACCGTCCCTGGAGGTGTGCAAGGAAAGATTTGTGGTCATGGATTGGGGCATTTCCCGTGGGGAAGTGGCACAGGAATGAGGGGAACTGAAGGCCAAGCTTGCCCAAGCCCCTGGCGTTGTATCTCTTGGCCAATTGCGGCATTTCTGGCCAAGGCTGCTGTGATTTCAAATGAAACCTCTGAAAAACGAGCAGAAAAGGCCCAGGCTCTTCTGTGGCGTGGGAACAGACTGCCACCTTTTGATGGCGTTGCCTTTATTTTACAGTGAGAGGCACAAGTGAATTGCTTAAAGTAACCCAGACTGAAAAAAATTGCCCAGAGACCAAGCACCCACGGCCAGTGCAGAGAGGGAACTGGACATTGTTTCAGTGGCTGATTGCTTGCAGAGCAATTGCTACTCTGCCTCAAGTTCAGATAGCTATAAACAAGCTCTTCCTATTATAAAAACAGGGGGAAATAGATTGTCCTTGGTAGCTGGGTAACGCTGATGAGAGTGAAATGAATATAGGCAGGAAAAAGAAAGATAATGCAATTCAATTTCAGTATTTCTCTTATTTCAAGCAAGACCTAAGATGCAAAATGTATTTGGCTTCATTTCCCAGCCCCACCCCCATTCTGGGCCGTTGTTTTGTAAAAATAGATGAAAATAGCAATATTCTTTTACTGGCATTTTGCAGCTGGAATATGAAGGTCTGCTCAAAATCCTCCTTGATATGCAAACATCTGATTTTTTAAACTGTTGTTTTTTAAAATTCTTTCCACTGTAGTGAGCTCCAGTCTTAAAATATTTGTACATCACTGTGGTCAGCTAATTGCAGGCAACAGTAGGGAGAAACCTTTCCTGATAACAGAGAGCCAAACTCAGTGGAAAACAGAACTGAATCCCAGAGGTGTTCCACTGCATTTCAAAAGGCTGCCAGCCCCCTGAGCTTGGCCATCAGATTATGAAGACTCTTGATCTTTTTAACTGATTTCTGAGCCTTCCTCCATAGGAAGAAACAGAAGGGTTTACTTTAGGGTTCCATCCACCTTTTCCAAGTTTTTTCAGGGTCTCACTGCAATTATTGCTGTTGGATCTCTCTGGGAGTCGTTCCCAGCTGCTGCTGGGGCCACTCAGATGGGCAGCCAGACAAGTGGGGATTAGAGAAGCTGTGCTTAATGCCCAGGTGATGACAAGATCCATAAGCCAAATTAATAAAATAAAACTGTGGAAGAATATTCATGGGGCTGAGTGTCACATATGCAGGGCAGTTTATAAATCACTGCAAACCAAAGCAGAGAACGAGGTGAAGAGGATGATCCAAGGCAGGGCCAGGGCCTGTGTGCACTGCTGGGTGATCAAGCCCCCTTGAATTTGTCCCGTGCCCTGATGAGCTGCTGTGCCTCTAATTATGGTGGTACTGAGAACGATTGGCCAGTTCAAAACCTTTAGTCATGCTTCTAGTGATTACAGACTTAATTAGTGCACGTTAGCCCAAGTGTCCTCTATTAAAGGCGCTGTGCTCATTAAATAGGATGGTAATTACTCCAGCTGCAAAACAATTATGAAAAAATCATAACATAAAAATCCCACAGTGCCTTTGACAGCTGTATGTTGGCCACTGTCCTTGCATCATGCACACTCCTGCTGTTCGATCTCTGTCAGGTCTGTCACGGTTTTCATGCTGACACCCCACTTCAGCAGCCTCCCCCAGCTTGCCTCCTCCCTCCCTGTGAGGTGACTTTGCCCTGGGGTAAGGAATTGCTGGGGCTGCCCCCATTCAGCAGTGCCAGGGACTGTCCATTGTCCAGCATGGTGCCAGTGCCAGAGCCGAGCCAGGCTGGGGTTTACAGGGGCTTCAGCAGAGGCTGCCTCTGGTCATTTCCCAAGACATGGAGAAATTTCCTCCCCATTTCCATAGAAGGAAGACAAGGAAAGGCCATGTTCATGGAGGATGCTGGGCACAGTGTGACAGCACAGCTCCCCAGTGAGCACAAAACCAGCGGTGAGCACTTTCAGTGTTGATCAGGCTGACTTTGCTTGGCACAGACTCTACAAACTGCTGCCTCGTGGGGAGGTATTGAGCAGTGGGGAGAGTGCAGGGATGCTTCTGGCTATCCTGATGGCTCACACGGAGGATTCCCACCCTGGGCTGCTCCCAAGGCTGCTCGGGCACTTCACCCATCCCCACCCATTCCCAGTCGCTCTGCAGACACCACCGGAGTGCGGCTGCAGCGTGCAGGGCTGTGCCTTGTCAGTGGGAGCACCTGTGGGATACGGCCACGCTCACAGCCTCCCTCAGCCCAGCAAGCAGAGCCAGGACTGGGCTGTCTCCCCAAGAGATGCCTGCCCTGGCAGGTGCCGGTGGCTTTGGGGCGATGTTAGGGCTGTTCCCAGCCTGTGAGCAAACAGGGCTTGGCTGTGCTGAAGCCGAGCGATGCCGGAGGGGAGCGGGGCCATGGGCAGTCGCCGGGGAGGAATGGCCGATACATCCAGGGAAGGCAGGAACAAGGGGGCTCGGAGGCACTAGAGGGAGCCTGAGCATAACAGATCCCGCTCCGGCTCCGAGAGGAAGAATTAGTCCCGCTTGGGGCGAAGGGGCATCACCAGCGAGTCACAGCAAGTCTCACACAGCAGTTTCCACGTTGACCTGGCATCCTACCTGGCTGTACCTTTTTTTTTCCTCCTGACAGCTGTTATAATTTCCTTGTGGGCATAAAGAAATGGTTTCATTGATGGAAAGTGCCAGTCTACCAGCAGAGAGACAGCTGGCTCTGAGCATTTGGGATAGGAGGTGAGAAAAATCACTGGCAACTGGTGGCAATTGTCAGATGGGAGGGTTCAGGAAAAAAGGAATTCTTGCAAGGCAATGGAGAGCAGAAGTGCTGATCCACAGCTGCAGATATCCCTGTGGGAAGGGGAGGTGTCACAGCACAGCCTTGCCAAGTGTTCCTGGACTGATGGCAGGGACAAGGGAACAGTAGCTGAGGTTTGTGTCCCCCACTGGTGCATTCCAGTCAGCACCAGTTAGGAGAGCTGAGGCACCAGAAGAGGCTGGACACCTGCATTCTTTTATTTTATTATTGGATGTATCTGTTCCCAATAGGTCTGAAAAGTGAATTTTCTTTTACAATGTTTGCAAGGGGCCAAAATTTGCTTTTTACAGAGTACTCAGGCTCAGCTCAGTAGAAATCAAAGGAGATGAGTGAGCAGGGACCAGAAACAAATCCTCCATCACCCCTGGCTGCTGTTGGAGGCTTTCATTCTCCCCTCAGATCAGCCCAGACCCTCCATAGATATTGCACAAGCGTGTTCCTGTAAGCAGCTTCCTATCAAGAGGGCAGGATTTAAAATCAGGCAGCAGCCTGCAGTGCAGCCCTGACCTTTCCCTCCAGGACTGCCACCTCCTCCCACTCTCCCTGGAGCTGGCACTACTAACAACTGGTTTCCTCTTGTTATTTTTCCACCTCCACTCCTTCCTCCAGAGGGGAGGCCGTGCTGGTGGCCCACGTACGGTGACTCACAGGCTGGGACCTGCGAGGAGCCAGCTAAGCCCAGCCAAACTTAGAAACATCTCATTTTCCATTGCCTACACCCTGGATGCTGCTTCTGGCTGGGTTCATCTGGAGACCTTCTCCAGCTACCTGTGGGGTTTGGGAGGACCAGCAGGAGTTGGGCTGAGATGGAGCAGCCCTTGATGTAGACAATTTCATCTTGGTCAGTGTTTATCCAGCTTGCTTATAGCTGAAACCCACGAGATGTTCTGGCTTTTCATGCTTGGGAAACGTAAATTAGGACATATATACAGGACTGCACAGTCGTTCCAGTTTTCTGGAAGCATTTGAATGATTTGAGGGGAGCTTAGGGGTTTAAAAGCTGAATCTCCATCTGTGTCAATCAGCCTGGTCCATCTGGCTGGATGTCCCCAAATCAAAAGATGACAACTGCAATCACATAACCGAGCCTGGGGCACCTGCAAGGTGGGGAACGATGGCCTGCAAAGGTGGACGTGCTGCCGTGGTTGGAAGCTGGGAACGGGAAGCAGCTGGGTGATGACCAGGCTGGCAGCACGGAGCAGGGACACGCAGCTCCTGGGCAGCTGCATGGCGAGGAGCAGGACCTGCAGCTCCGAGCGGGGACAGCGCCAGGCGGGGAGCAGCCGTGTGCGCGCAGCCCACGCCTGGTGCTTTAACGGGATTTTCCAGAACACTTTCTGCCCCAGTAACGGAAAGGGAAGCTCGCCTGCCGCTTCCGAAGGCTGGGGTGAACGTGTGCAGGCGACGTGACACCTGCTGAACCCGCAGTTGCCGAGAGCCCGGCTGTTGGCAGGGAGGGAGCGGAGCCGCAGGCACAGCGCGCACCGAGCAGCTGATCGCTGCGGGGAGGAGGCGCACGGAGGCGGCTGGGAGAAACGGAGAGGGCTGACCTAAATAGATGCTCAGCTAATTTATTCATTTCCCTGCTTTATTATTTAACACAACTTCGAAGCAGCTCAGGACTTCTGGTTCCTCTCAGCTCTGCTGCTGACGTTGGGGATGGGGTTATTTTTTACCTGATTTTGCTGTCTTGCTCAGCACCCCTCTCTCCCGGCAGGCAGGCCAGGCACACTATGGGAAAGCTCCAAAACAACCACTTTCTAGCCCGGAGCATAGAAAGGACTTATTTTAAGTTATTTTGAGCTTTTGATTCACCTCCTGCTTAAGAAGCTGTTCGAATTTTGGCCTGCTTTATGCATTGCTAATAGGGAGATTTATCTCCAGCTTAGCTGGCCGAGGAGGGGATTGGTGGGTTCACACAGCAGGAGGCAGCCTTCAGCCTCCACTGACATCTTCCTGCAGGCAGGCTGCCAAAGGCAGCCCCAGGCTCTGCAGCGCAGGGGCTTCCAAGGATAAACCTGGAGCCTGTCTTGCTTCCAGCCAGCCTCCTCTCTCCTCAAATCCTAGCAATATCCTGAACCACTGTCCAGGAGGAATTTATTGCTAGAAGGACTCGGAGCCCCAGCTGCTGGGAGAGCTGTTCAGGTTGCAGTTCACTCCACGGGCTGCACGTGTCCTCTGCGAGCCCACGTCACGTTTTAGCACTGCTGAGCTTGAACAGCCACAAGCTGGGGGGGAAAAAATTGATGCCTGTGCAGGTTGTGTGAACCCCTGCACCATTTCTGCGCAGGCACAAGGGACACGGGCAGAGCTGCTTCTTGTGAAGCTTCCCAGGATTCAAATCATACAGCACCCAACTTGTAGCAACCCTTTAATTTTTCATTACACTTTGTCACTTGATGTATGAATTTAGGCCAGTGTTGTATACAGTTACCCAGCCCCTCTGTTATGATTTTTAAACTGGATTATTCAGCGACCTGCTTGATTCTTTACAGATTTCTAAGCAGTAAAATGAGCCCTGATGCTGTTTAGCTTGGCAGCAGGGGCATCTCAGCCCACCCGCCTTCACACTGCTGGAGAGTTTGGTGATGTTGCTGGGAGTGGGATAGTGCAAAATAGCAGAAATGAAGCAGTTAAGGAGGCTGCAAGTTAAAGTCTTCCAAACCAGCAGGCAATGAAGGGGAACAGTTGGGCGTGGGGCTGGGAAAGTAGGTGCTGCTTCCCTGGTACAATCAGCTCCTTCTCCTGCCTTCACTGGTCAAACTGGGGCAGTGTGAATCCTGGGCAGGGTCCTGTGCTGGCAACCCACAGGGTGTGCAGCCTGGCCCATGTCAGGCTTTGATCTGAAGGGTTTTGTGGTACTTGTTTTTAATATAAAGTGAGACTTTTGTCCGAGAGCCTTTCAAGGCCAAAAAGAATGAACGTGGAAAGGACAGAGAAAAGACAAGTGATTTGAAGTTTCTCTTTCCTTCCCTATACCCTGGACTGGATTCTGGTGGATGATGCCCCAGATTGCCTAATGAGGGCAGAAGGGCCCTACATCCCACACCCTCTGGGACCTGGGATTTCATTCCCTGGCACCTTAATTGCACAGGGCTGATTAGGATGGAGTTAAGGGTAGCTGAGTGTCATGCTGGGATTTAGGATCCGTCATGGGCACAGCTTCTGCCCTGCAAGAGGAGGGAAAATCCCTTAATGAACCAGAATGGGCAGCAGGCTTGAGGTGAGGGCTCCAGTGTGGCTGCCAGCTTGCCTTTATCTGCACAGGGAGGATTATTGGGAAGCCATGTTGACAAATGCTGTGGCTAAAAAGGAAAATGAACTTCCTCACAGAGATGGTTTGTTTGTGCAAAGTGGAGAGAGAATAAAGAAGCTGCCAAGAAAGCTGACATTAAACCCACTGCTTACCTGCAGTTCATCCGATACCATGACTGAAACCTCTCATTTGCAGCAACCTAATCCAAGATGTTCTTTCTGCAAAGCAAAAAAAAAAAAGCAGGTTATTGCTCAAGCAGACCTGGGGAGGGATAAAGAGACAAGCGGGGCCTGATCCTGCCAGGTTCTGTGTGTTCTGCCCTCTGAGCAGGGTTAAAACTCTGGCTAGAGTCTGATTTGGGGGTTTTGGAAAAAACTTGCACACAATCCCTTTCCAAACCTTTAGGGAAAGGCTTGCCGTGCTGCAGAGGCAGGGCTGGATGCAGAGCATGGGGCTCCCAGCCTTGCCTTCAGTTCCTGCCTCTCTAACCCAGGGACCTGGTGGCAAGAGACACAAACCTGTAATCCTCATCACTCTTGTAGCACATCTCAAAGTCCTTCGTTGGGAGGGAATTAATGACCCTCCACAAAACTAGGGCTGCCCTTTCCCAGCCCTGCCCGCTTTCTTTTGGATGCATTACCTGCTCCAGCCACTGGGTCATCCCACCTTTCCCGGGATGCTGAGATGCTCCACACAGGCAGCAGTAAAATCCTCCTCTCTGCAGCACTGAGAGGATCTTGTGCTATTTCTTTTCCTGCCTTTAGATATGCAGAAATCCACTTGGCTTTATCTGCTGATTGATTTTAGCCGTGGTTCTGTACCAGGATCTTTTCAGAAGGTCTTGCTAATTAAGAAATCCTGTCCCCACTGAAACCACTAATGCAAACACCTGTTGGTGTGCTCCCTGCGCCTTTTTGAGCCCACTGCAGCCACCCTGTCTCTCTTGGAAGGCTGCTTCTCATTCTAGGTGGCAGCAACAGAAGGTTCCACAAACCCTGTCCTTGGATATTAAAGACATAAATTACTGAACTACCCTTCCACAAAATCAGTGCAGAGAAATGACTGACACCATCCTTTTTACATAATTCAAATGAAAACCTAATTGCACCACGGCTGCAGGGGAAGGGACTGGGACTGGCAAACAGGTTTGGTGCAGAGTTTTCTGTTCCCACCAAGGAACAGTGAGGTGCAGCCACCACAGGGGCTGTGCCTGGGACACCTGACTGCTTTAAAGAGTGATTGTGCCCAACCTGTTCTGGAGATGGTGCTCAGGGGCACTGATTTCAGCCTGCTACCAGCATTCCTATGACAAAATGGGCTTTATAAGGAAAATAGTATGGGCTGTGGCAACACTTCCATTAGCCCTGCTGCTGTCCTACCCCCTGACAGCTGAGTACCAGAATAACTGAGCTGGTCCACACAGGGGTGATGCACTGGGACACAGGAGAAGGAGAAAGCACAGCCCTCCCCTCTCATATCAGCCTCACATCACTTGTCTTAGGGATGGCCTGATTTATGATTTGGCTTGCATTAAAACACATTTCCTTCCAGAGCAGTTTTACTCAGGCTTTTCAAACACTTCATGAAACCAAATAAATCCTTAGGAAGTCTCTGGCAGGTGGACACCTTCAAATATCCTTGGCACTCAGCAAATCTGATACATCCAGAGGGAATGGGGAGGGCAGAGTGCCTGTCTAAGATCTGGAGGCAGGTGAACTTCCAGTATTTTTCACTAGAGCTCCAAAACTGTAGCCTCGTTCAAGTGTTTTAGGATAAGACATCAAGCCACACTGACATGTAGTCAGGAAGAGGATGCAGGACAGACCTCAGGAGTCCTTACTCTCTCCAGACACGTAGAAGTTCTCTCTTTTCCCCCCTAGTCTGCGTCATCATGCTGCCACCCCTTCAATTGCTGCAGAATCCTGAAAAATTAACAGCTAAAGGTTTTTTCTTGCCTGCTCTGGCCACCTGAAACAACCTTCTGTTTGGGTGGAAGCACTGAAGTGTTTCTTAAAACAGCTCTTCCTCCTGTCATTAAATATTTAAGAGAGCGGCACCAGGGGAAACCATGAGCTTTTATGGAGGCAGGATGGCACAGTGCTGGGAACCACACAGAGCCCGATTTAAATAGCAATGAGATGGCAGCAGAGCTCGGTTTTATCCTCCCCGCAGCATCCCCGGCAGCGCATCCCCGTCCCGCCGCACGCGGTGCGTGGGGTGCGCTGGCTGCCATGGGATCGCGCTCTGCCAGGGCGTTCCGGCTTGCAGATGTGCTCAATGGAATCTTAATGACCTGGAAACCAAGTGCTCGTCAGGAGCGATGGGAACACAGCGCTGTCCGAGCGCCGGCCCTGGTGGGGTGGGAGCAGAGCGCGGAGCAGCCGTGGCTGCCGAGGCTCGTCCCAGCCAGTTCCTTTGCCTCCCCACCGTCACTTTCCCGGCTCTGCCTTATTTTGGGGGAGTGGGGGATGGCAGAGGGAGGGTGACTCCGCGCTCTGCAGTTGCTGTAGCAACTGCGGTGTCTCTGGCGGCAGAGCACACGTTTCTTGCAGCCAGCCCGAGTGTGAGCTGCTGAAGTGAAAGCAGATTGATTTCTTTTTCCCCTGCAAGAAAAAGGCTGCCCTTTGTCCTCCCCACCCCCAGCAGCCAGAGACCAGGAGGGCTAAAGACAGCACCTGGGCACCAGCCCAGTGCCGCCCCGCAGGGATGCTGCCGCGTCTGGCTGCTCCCGGGAAATCTTCTGCACATGAATCAAAGTCCCAGTACCTTCTTGAAACCCTTCTGTGATCCCCCTCAGCTCCTTGGCAAGGACAAGCTGCCTTTCCCTAATCTAGGCTCCAAGGCAGGGTGGGTTGCTGCAGCCATCCTGGCTCATCCCTAGGGCAACTCAGACCTGAATTCATTTCCACATGAAACAGAGAATCTGCTTTGCTGGGGAGGGACCAGTCCTGATCAAAACATTCTCAGAAGAAGAGGATCAGCATAAGCTTTGCGAAGTTACTTCCCTGGGTAATGATTTTTAAATAGTAGAGCCTTTATCACTGGCTGGATTCATTTGTTGCCCATTTCCCACCACCTGATAAGACTTCACCTCCTAAATCCCGTTACTCCCCCATTTCCATCACCTTTGCACATCACAAACCCTGACCTCCTCTCCATTTTCTCTCTGAAACCAGATAAACAGAGTTCTTTGAGCCGGCTCTGAGAATGTGCTGGTGCCTCTTCTCTGAGCCTCAGCTCCTTGGCCATTGCAGTGGTGTTTGATCCCGAGGCACATTGCTCTGGTGTCCCACCATTGTGTCAGGACCATCCTGTGGTCACTGCAGGAACCCAGAGCCCATCAGCCTGGTTTGGGCTCCACTCTGTCTGTGTGACATCTCTTTTTTCCTTCACCATTGACTTCATCTTTGTTTCCAATAAAACACGTCTTGCTGGCCAACACATCTACCAGTTCCCATCAGCAGGCAGCTGGAGGGACAGAGCAAGCAAAGCTTGGTGCTAAGGGTTCCGTGTTGCTCATCACCCATGGCCCTGCTTGCATCTCCTTTGGTTTCATTGCAGAGCTCAGCCCTGGCCTTGCACAGAGGCAGAGACCTGCCCTGATATTCCAGAATGCCATGAGCTCTGATCCACCCTTTTTACCACCTGTCTTTGGGATGACTGCCAGGGAGGGCAGGAATTGCAAGGAGGGCTGTTCTTCTTGAGAGGAGGAGGCAAAAAGGGAGTGAGTTAAGCTTCCCATGCTCAAAGTCCACCCTCTAAGCATTTCCTGGTGGGAACCAAATCTTCCTTCTGCAGGTGATCACGTGCACCACAAGATAAGGGATGAGCAATGCTCAGGCAGGGGCTATAGTAACCCAAAATAGGTTTTTTCCACTGTAATCACTACTTAAGGTGCCATTTCTTAGCCAGTGTTTTTGGGTCTGCAGCTGGAGCTTTATGTTTCCTGGGAAGTTTTCTTGAAGAACAGGTTGGCCAGTTGGGGAATGTTTCACTGCTATTTTCAGCCTTGGGACATTTTCCTTTTTTTTTTTTTTTTTTTTTTTTTTTTTCCAAAGTACAACACAAAACCTGTCAACAAGTCACAAAAGAGTGATCTCAGTCTAAAATACGATCCCTGGCACGGGAGGGCATTTGACTCAGAAGCCACTTCCCATCTTTGGAGACTTGAAGTATGTTCCACTTCGTCATCCTGAAGGTCTTTGGGCACTTATAAAAACAGGGTTTATTTATCCACAGTAAGAACAGTCTATCTATTATCTTGAAGGCTGAATTCAGAAAGTTTCTTCAGAAATTTATTGGTTTCATTCCTACCAGTCTGAACAGAAGTTTTCCACAAAGTCTGTCAAAATACAAATGTCTCAATTCCAATTTCCCTCGATTTTTAGCAGGACATCACATTAATTGTGTTAAAAAGCACTTTTATTAGTTACTGAGAAAGCAGAAGTCTGGCAGCTCTTCTTGACATGAGCTATTCACTTTTGTGAAGTCTCCTTTAACAGTGCTTTGATCCAAAGCAGTGGTTTTCTCCACCAGCAAATTCAGCAGTGCCTGGAGCCAAAGGGACCAGCTCCAGGCAACAATTATTGGCTGCAGGTTTGAAGGGCTCCTACTGCTGCCTGGGCAAAGCCTTTCTGTTCCTCTGGAGGCTTCTCACATCCCCATTGTGAGAGCAAACCAAGTGGGGGAGGCACATGGTCAGCCCGAGGCCAGGGAGACCCAGGAGCACGGGCAGAAATGCAGACAGGATGGGTGAGTTTCATCCCCACCTGGGACACTTCTGGGAGGGCTCAGTGAACCATCAAACAGCTCACAGGAGTTTTGCTTTAGTCTGATTGTGCTTAAGGCTGCTCCAGCCAAAACAGCTCAGCCTGGTGACAATGTGGCATCTACTTCACAAGGGAAAGGTGGCAATGAAAAAAACCAGCAATTCCCAGTCCTCCAAGGAGCAAGGAAATTTTATTCCCCATCTAATCTCCATGGGATGCTCTGGGATTGCTCCTGCCAATGTTCAGTCATTCTGGAGCTGTGTGAGTGGCCAGAACCCCAAATTTCCACCTGCTGCCTTGCATCAGCCCTCTTGACTTCCCTGACCCAGCACCAGAGTGTGAGGAGTAGGATGGGCACTCAGCACATGAGCCAGCTGCAGGATCCATGCAGTTCCTGGGATATAAGCACCACAGTGAGATACAGCTGGGTCATTAGAATTAAAGTAAAAACTCAGCTCTGCTGCATTTTTGCTATTGACTGTCCCATTCTAAACAAGGTGACAGACATTAAGTGCCATCAAATGAGGCTGGGCTTTACCTCATAGCACTTTTTTGAGCATCTAAAATGCCACTCCAAACTGATTCCCTGCTTACACTTCAGCTCTGAAAATACTTCACGGAGTTCCAACACATGCATATTGAACCCCTGTGTGGGAGAAGGCAGTGCTCTGATAATTGAGACATTAATGCTGAAAGACTGAGCAGGATTCCCTTGGCTGTCACAGCTTGGCTGCTGGGAGCTTATGAAAAGAAAATAAATAAATTGTGACTTGGTTGAAATAGCCAAGGGATTGAAACCTGGAGATTCCTGGAAGCAGCTGTGCTGGAAAGGAGCATGTGTAAAGGGTTGGAGGATCCCTCCCATGGTTATGTAAATACCTCAGCAAGTTGCAAATGTTGTCAGGGCTGGCAGAATTGCACCCCTCTGACTGCACCAGGACCTCCATAAACACTCTCACACTCATCTTCCAGCCAGGCATGTGGAGATCCCCCCTGCAGAAGGACGGCCAGGACAGGCACAGGTGAGAGCCCAAGATCTGTTGGAAGCAGAGAAGTCCCTGCAGAAATAGTTTGTTGGATGCTGAGGTATCTGTGTGGAGGGATCTGTCAGTCAGCAGAAACCCAGAGAGGGGAGATTTCAGACAGGAGGAAAAGCTGTGCCACCCAAAAAGGGCAGCCCAACTCTTGTCACAACCCTCTGTGATCCACCATTGTTTTAACACAAATACACTGGGGAAAAGAAATGCTCTTAGGTTTGAGGATAGGTATTTCATATACAAATCTTACAGCTCCTGTCCCCGTAGAGCACCTGAAGACAATGATCAGAAAATGCCCTCTCAGCCTCCCTTGCTGTCCCAGAGGGTCTGGTGGCCTCTTACCTACAAGAGTGCAAAGGATCCATCTTCAGGAAGGGCCTCCATTCAGCACAGAACCTTAATCTTTTCCTTTTATTTTAGTACTCCACCCAGAATTTTAGACCACAGATGTGGCAATTCAGGGCTGAGCAAGGTCACAGCTTCTGCATGGGACATAGCTCCTGCACCAGAGACCAAGTACCTGTGCAAACAGGTGCTGGAGGCACCTCATTGCCTATAATTTAACCCAGTTTTTCTTTCAAGCACTGGCCCAATCATGATTTCTAGAGGCCAGAAATCATGGTGCCAGAAAAAATGGTGCAATTCATGGAGTGTCTGATGTTCTGACACGTGCTGGTTTTACACCTGTATGATCCAATGGCCTCTTCAGAACCAGCCCTGACTTCTCCTGGCTCGATGGAGAGGAGAATCTGGCATTTCCATGATTTAGCCCATGGACACAGCCCCATCCAGCCTGACCAACAGCTCTGTCACATGCCCTTTGCACAGCAGGGGAGGGCCTCAATTACACGGCGGTGGCCACGCATGGGCCACCAGCTCCCTGTTTACAGGAAGCACCAGCACAGAGCATGGAATTAGAAAGACCACAAGGAAGTGAGGGATTATTTACTGGAGATTAAAGGACATGGAAAAACCACAGGACAAATCAGTGGGGCCTAAGCAATGGTAGCTGCTATTTCAGTCTTCCAGCTGCTGGCATTCATACTGGTCATTCTGCGATGGGAGAACTGGGGAGGAATTAAGGACAGGAGGCTGCTCTGCTTTTGGACCAGCAAAACACACCAAAGAATAGGCCCCAAACCTGCTGAAAGGATAGGAGAGATTTCTTGTTCTTCCCTCAGCCATCCCTGTGTGTCTTCCTCCTCCCCAGGTATGATTCCTACTTGTGGAGTGCCCCTCCAGGCCAAACAGCTCTGGCCAGACCTGGCTGTCAGCAAAGCAACTGGGATATGCTCATGGGTTAAGCCCAGATGAGTCAAGATAAAATATCTCCTCAAACCTGGAAAGTGCAATTGCCCATGGGTTCATCTGCTTTTTGGTGAGATCTGCTTTTCAGCTATGTCTGGCCACCAATGTTGCTAATGAGCTCTGACATTTGGACTGTAACTGGACCCGGTCCTGTGTCAGTGTGTGCCCACCTCTTCCTGCAGCTGTAGATACCCAGCTGCTGTCCCTGGGGCTCTCCAGGATACTCAACCACATTTTCCCTGAAAATCCTGCAAGATTTTCCCAATGCTTGGCTGTACTTCCTCAAGCATTGTGCTCCTGGCAGGTAAAGTTGTTTGCAGTGCTGCTGTCCTTGTCCCACAGCCATGCTGGCAATATTGCCATCACTGATCTCCTGTCACCAGCAGGAAGTTTTGGGATAGCATCCAAACTCCTCCACCAAGCCCCCTCTCAGGGGGTCAGGTGAATCTTTGGCTGCCTCTCTTTCCAAAGAGACAGATGTCACTTTACCACCTCCCCCCCAGCTTCTCCTGTACCTCAATGCCACACAACAACAGGCCACCACTAGGTGCCAAGTGACAACATCCTCCATCCATCCATCCCCACACTGATACACACTGAGCTTCCACCACCACCAAAGCAGCACCTCCAGCAGCCCTGGGGCCCCCTGTGCTCAGTGTGGGGCAGTGATTCAGCTCTGACTCAGTGGGAAGGTGGCCCCTACTCCCTGCACTGTCCGTGGTGGAAATCACAGAGCTACAGCAAAGGCAGCAGGGAGGGAGGGAGGGAGGCTCCCCTTGCTGAGGAGGAGCCCACAAAAGGCTCCCACTGACACTTCCCTTTCTCTGCATCCATGTGGCTGAGGGAACACAAATGGCATTGCCCTCATGTTTGACCAGAACAGTGCTTGGCTGCTGGTGCCATGCCACGGACTCCACCTCAAAAGCTAAGAGAAGCTCAGTAGATTTTTCTTACAATAAACAGAGAGAAAGGAAAGCATGAATGAGCTTATTTTACAACCTCAGAGAAATACCCAGCCATTGTTAGCTTGACACAGGCTGCAAAAAGTGATGGCTAAGAAAATAAAACCTTATTCTTTCCTGTATGTGTTGGCTGAAAAATAAAACACTTCCATGGGCCAGCAGCAGTGCTTCCATCAGCTACGTGGCTGATCCACAGCTCAGTGACTTCCAGAGCAGGACCTGACCTGCTGCACATAACAAAAGGAAATTGAAGAACTGGGTTTACATAATTTTTGAAGGGTATTGAGGCACATTGTGCACTGAGCCTGCCCTACCCCACACAGGTGCCCTCAGCACCATGTCCCATCCTGGGCTCGCAGCAGTTGCAGGGAAGGCAATGCCATCTCTCAGTGAACATTAGCATAGAAACTCTCCAGAATATTTCCTTCTCCCTGTTCTCTGCAAATAGAAAACCTTGCCACAAGGTCAAACAGTGCCCAGTCCAGGGGAGGCTCAGGCACCTGCAATGAGTATCTCAGAGCCTTCGGACACTGAGGGCGACAACCTCTGCCTCAGAGAGCCAGCACTGCCAATAAATTGGTCCAATGGCACTTTCTCCCCTCAGAAATGAGGACTAAGAGCCAGGACATGCAGAGAAAATAGCCATGCCACAGATGCTCAATTAATTAATTCAATTAATTTTTACCAGGGCCTCTTGGGTCATTCATTGTAGCTGTCTGTGCTGGGAGAGCCGGGCGCCGTCGCCTGCTGCAGCCGTGTCTGGAGATGTATTCCTCTCCACTCACCATATAACTTGCTTCTGCCACCAATCCACATCATTTGCCCATATTATTGAAGTGGTAAAATCAGCCTCAGGAGCTCAGAGTCTGGGAGTAGGGATTCACAGTTTGGAGTCTGTGGCTGTCTTGTGCAGTTCAGTGACATATGAAGTGAAAGAAAAAAAATCCCATTAATAATTCCAATTCCCTCCTCAATAATTTCACCCAAACAAACTTCCCACCCAAACCAGTACTTTTTAAAAGACTGGTTTAGAGGGCAGGAAGTGCTAGTAAATACACTCCTTCCCTGTCACAGCTGCAATTCCACTTTCAAACACATCTGACTCCAGAGACTGGCTTGGATTTTTGTGGCTCATGTTATTTTTCCTCCTTTATTTAGTGTTCAAAATGGCTGCAAGCAGAATTAAACCAGATTCCAGTGAGGCCGAGGCATTGCTCCCCTCCACCCTTCTGCCCTGTGTTCCAGGGTTCCTGGGAGCAGCAGGGCAGAGGTGGCTGGGAGCGTGCCCGGGATTGTTTCCCCCACATCCTTGTGCGCGTCGCTGGGTGTGCCAGGTTAGGGAACAAACGGTGACTTTATTTGAGGTCTGTAAATCAGGGGAGCAGCTCCCTCCCTGGCACGAGCAGAGGGCAGAGCGGGTCCCAGGCAATGCTGTCACTGTGGCTCCTGCCCACGGCCTGCTGCAGAAGCGATGCCCGTGGGGAGGGTGGGATCTCATCCTGTGCAGCCACACACCGCCGTGGCTGGGCTGTGCCCTTCCCAGCAAAACCACCAGCAGCCTCTTCAGGGCACGAGTGACCCAGCAAATTACAGGGAGGGACAAACACGGGATTTCGCTTTAATTTGCGACCATATTTTTTTTTTTTTTTTTTTTTCTTGTGGACATATGAAATGGCCAAAGTTTTTCAGGTGTGTTCCACAACCCAGCAAGAGCCTCTTGCCGTGCTGGTCCAGCCCTCACCAGCCGGCTGCCTGCAGAGGGGGGAGAGGAGAGGGCCGGTGCAGGGGATGCTTCCCGAGCCGGGATTTCATGGATTCCCCTGCCCCGAGCAGCGGCTGGCTGCCGCGGGAGCCTCTTTATGTGGAGGCACAGGCAGGAGACTGGCTTGGTGACAGCAAGTCTGCTCAGTCACAGCTCAGATGGCTTAATGGAAACTGGATCCAACTGGTCCAGCCTTGTGGGTTTTGATTTAAACTGCAGTTATAAGGTGTGATTAGAGGCAGGGGACGCTGTGCCAAGAGCTAAGATGTGAAGCAAAAAACATATATTAAGAAAAGAAAGTCCTTCATCCTTCCCCTAAACTATATGTATTTTTCCATCATTAACCCTTTGTCTGCCACTGCCAGATACCCAAGGAAATCCTGGGCTGTCTGAGGACATCTTTGGCTCTGCTGCTTAAATCTATAGAGGTCTGTTAGCACTGCAGAGGAATTTGACCACTGAAGTTCTGACATTGATGGGTTTGCTATTAATAATAACCACAGCAGAGACCAGCTGAGTCTTTCCTGCCACTGTGCCTGAGAGCCAAGGAACTCTGTGCCCTCCCTGCTCCAGCCTGGGCTGGAGCAGGGGCTGTGTCTGGCTGCTTTCTTTTTGGGTCAGTCCTATACTGTGTAGAAGGGGGCAGTGCTTTTCTGGACAGTCTTTCAACTGTCTGGAAACAGTTAAATCAGGTATTTTTTTTCTGTCTCCAACTAGTTGCCCAAAACCTCAATAGTTAATTTGGCAGCTGGAGACCTCTGTGGATGTTAATACAGTTCAAGCTTTCAGCCCATATAGATAAAATCGAAATTCAATAAAATTGCTAGTTCTTTATCTTCATGAGGCATCCTCACACAGTTAATTTCAAGCTTTCCAGTAAGCTGTAATGTATCTTTTAACCTAAGAGCTCTTTTGCATGACACTGAAATAGGTCCCAGTCTATATACATCTGCTGCCAATACAAATGCATGGTTCAGCAACGGTAAAGAGGATATAAAAGACTCCCACGTTACAAATGTAGGAGGCAGAGGATATTTTAGCATGGCAGTGGTTACACTTTTGGCAGCTTTGCTATAAGAAACTTTGTTTTCAGAGCCTTAAAATATTCCCTGTGCAGTGCAGACTGACATATTTGCTTTCAGCAGAGCTGTCTCAGGGGCCAGGGCTGGTGAGCGGAGCTCAAGGATGTGGGGGAATGCAAAGAAGATGGAATTAATATCAACCTATGTTTAAACAGGGTATTTCCTTACAAAATGCAAATATTTACAAATGCCATCAGATCCTGATAGGATTATTTCCATTAATACAGATGGGCACTCAGGAGGTACCTGCAGGCAGAGTGCCCAGCCCTGGGGCTGCTTCAGGAGCTGGGGGCAAGGCAAAGAAGCTGAGTGGGCAGGACAGGAGCCAAAAATATGAGGGCATAGAGATGTAAGACAACAATCTTATGTAGGAAAAGTCTCTGGAGACTTCCACTATCTTCCATCTTCTGGAGATCTCAAGTTCACTGCCAAGATGCCACTGCTGGGTGCAGGTCTGGACCTGAGATGTTACTGCCTCAGAGCAGAGGGAGCCCATCCACAGCTGGCAGGTGGATGTTGGCTTCCACCTGTCTCCCAAGTCATCCTGGAGTCTCGTGATTGACGAAAACCCTGTGTTATCTGTGGAGAAAATCAGTCCTGTGTTGTGCACTCCTGCCTTGTGCACTCTGGAATGGTCAGAGTAGCTGTGAACCCTGATCCAGGCAGTGTTTTGGGCAGAAAAAAGGAACTTGTCTCACTGGCTGATGGGGAAAGGAGGCAGCAGGGAGAGCAGCAGAGCCACAGTCCTGCCTGCTCTCTGCCCCCTCTGTGAGGCAAGGCAGAGCTGTCCTCCACACACCCAGATGCTGAGGGCCACACACCATGTCCCTTGGCTCTGGGAACTCAGGGAACTCTCCCAATAAGGGAGAACACCAGGAAGATTGTTTTGAAACTTCAGGACAGATTTCCAGACCCTTAGAGACTACTGAACCAGAGGCAGAGCAGAGGAGCAGGAGGGAGGTGGCTTTCTACTGTGTCCTGACTCCTAAATGACATTTGCCAGGGTCCAACCTGTGGCAGGACAGGAGTGAAGTCTTTGTGTCCTTTCTGATCAGTTTGAACCATCAGTTTCTCAGAAGGAATATCTGAGAACTCAGATGGACCAGGACTGAATAGCAAAGCAAATGTGAAGCCATGCTCTGCTCAAGAAAATACTGGGAAATGGGCAAATGTTGACCTGGCCCAGGGTGTGAGCTGAGCATCAAACCCAAACTGCTCTGTGTCAGGTGCAGGCCAGACAAGCTTAAAAGTGGAGTAAATAACTGAACAATGTCCTTTTGACATGTTCTCTGCACACGTACAACTCTAAAAATTCAACCCTGTTTGTTAGAGTTTCTAAGCCAGCAAGGAAAAGCACTTCTTATCATCAAGCCTCCTTAGAAAAGCTCATGCTGCTTGTGCTGAACCTGGATGGGGTCTTGGCACAGAGGATTTGGAGACCATGTGATGGCATTATAGTTTCATGCTAATCTGTCCTCATGGTGTGCTATTAAAAATAAATAAAAACCATGGCTTCCTAATCCACAGGTTACTAACTGTGGGAAAAACGCATTTGTCGCTGCCTTAGCAAGGGATAAAAAGTGTCACACTTTTGTGTTTATTTATTACAAAGTGAATGTATAAACACATTGTTACTAACCCGAGTATCTGCATTGCAAAACCCATGCAGCTGCTCCTGCAGGACCAAACCCTCACATCTTCAGCAGAAATCCTGTGCCAAGCCCTGCTGCAGCTGTGGGGGTTGCACGAGGGATGACCCGACCCCTTTGTGCATGGACAGCTTGGGGGATTTGGCAGTGCCTCACTAATAAATGTTCTTGCCAGTGGCAGGTTTGTTGGGATTCCTAGGAAGTAAAAGAGAAAGAAATAAGTTGTTTTGATAGTAGATCAAGTATCAAAGAAATGAAAATAACCAGGTACTTTTGCAACCTGCAGGCTGAGCCCTCTGCCATGAATCCAGGTGTTCCTGCCTGGGGTGAAACTCCCCCCAGTTCAAAGAGGCAACACGACAGCACTGGGGCTCTGATCTGCACAGATGCATGAGGCCCAGCGCAAGGTCTTGATTGCAGACTTCAGAGAAACATTTTCATTTCATTTCACCTCTCCAACCAGCCAGGTGAGGCAGTTCCCAAAGGGGATCCTGCCCAGACCAAGGAACAGTTTCCTACTCTTGTCTTTGCTGTACAGGATGAGGAAATAAATGACCTTGTAGATGAGTAATGAGCCAGACAGCAAGTCTCTTCCATCAGACTGCAGGTCCTCCTGCAGGGACACTCCTGTGCTCTGCACACACAGAGCAATGGGGTCCCACACCCTTGGAGGGAGGATGCATTGGCCAACATTTTGTCAACCAGCAAATAAAGATGAATTAGTCCTAGGAAAAAACCTAACCTGGTGTCTGCTCCACTGAACAAAGTTTTCTTTGGATACTAGAAGATGCCTGGGTTCAGCCTCTGCTGCTTCTTCTGTCCCAGCATACAGTGAGGCACCAGCCACCCACTCCTAATTAACTTGATGGGTAACTCAGCAGCACAAATCACCTCAAGTTACCTTGGCCACGGAACACAGCGGATCCTTCCACAATGAAGCAGCATGGCAGGAATTATCCCAATCCATAATTGCTCTGAGCAGACAATAAACCAGCTTGTGCTGGTGGAAGTAGCCACTCGGAGGTAATAACCCAGTGAGTAACAATAATGGCAGCAGATACTTGATAAAAAGCAGGGAACAAAAGAGAAAGCTTTCTCTATTATACAGAGAGCGGATGTTTTCTGTTTGCTTCCTTCATTTCAGAAATGCACTTGGCTGTTTGGAGAGCACAGCTCACCCGCACTCACAGCAAGAGGAGCTGGGGCTGAGGGAGGAAGGGGTCGTTCTTCACTGCTGAGATCATGAATAGGAAAATTGCTTTTCTTCTTTTAATCTTTCTTGGATTTCTACCCAGCTGGTACCCAGGCATTTTCTTTTCTTTTCTTCAAGAGAAATGTTTGCATATCAGTGGGGGGAAAAATGCAAGCCTGTTTCTGGTTAAAAAAGGGCACTGAGGTACAGGCATGCTTGTTCCCCCCATCCACACCCTGTGAGTGCTCAAGGCTGGGCAACAGGAGGGCTGAGCCATGCTTATCTGAGGAAAATTCCTTAAACCAGGAGCTTGCCTGTGCCTGGTGCAGGTGCCTGCTGCTCCTGCTTCTGCTGGTGCACGTGGTTGTGCCCTCTTGTTGCCCAAGCTGCTCCCACCGGGGGTCTGGCTGCTTGCCCTGTATCTGCTGGCCCACAGCTCTGCTGCCCTGGTCTAAGCCCAGAGCTCACACAGGGGCTATTACCCACCTGCCCCTGATGAATTGGTCTCTGAGAGCAGGACATGGGGCAGAGAAAAAAAGAAGTCACCCCATGCTCCTCAAGTGCCACAAAGGCAGCAGCAAGGCGGGAGCAGGTGGGCAGTGACTCAGCCCCGAGGATGTTTGTGCTTGTGGCTCTGGCCCTGCACCAAGTGCTTGGCACCAGCTCTCCAGTGATGCCCATCCCATGCTGGGCTCCCTCCTGCTTCCCCACCAGTGCCACCTGCCCCCAGGCCACTCCCTGCCCCCAGGAGGACAGTCATGGGCACGGGTGTCAGTGCCACAACGGCTCCTGTGGAGAAGACAGGAGGTGGGTGACATGGAAATCACAGCAAGATGTGAAAGATGGAACAGCAAAACCCATGGGGTATTGTGGGGGGTTTAGAGATCCAAGTGCCAGCTGGGCATGACACAGCCCTGCTCCAGCCACCCGAGCTGTGCCCTGCAGCATCACTAAGCCTGCAGCCAGCCATCTGCAGCACAGAGCACCAGGGAAGGCTCTGCAGGCTGCAGGGGCTAAGCACTGCTCATTAAAGTGCCGGGGAAATGTGAATGAAGCAGATGAATGGAAGAAGAAATGAATGAAGGAGGGAAGAGGAAGTGAATGAATATTGCATTGACTTGGTGCCTTTCATCCCAGGGTGGCAGAGCAGTGCAGCACAGCTGATGGGCAGGCACCGTGTCGGTGCTCCCTGGAGAAACCCCCGGCCAAAACAAATCAGATTATTTCCTGTTGACAGAGCCCTTCAGGGAAAGGCAAACAGGGAGATGTGGCATATGGATTTGTATTACTTGAAGCACGAGGCTTTCCCCAAACAAAATCCCTCCAACTCCCCCTTAATCAATGTGACAGATCATTACTTTTTGAGTTGCTCTCCTTCTTGCTATTCCAGACACTGGGTGATTTCCATGGCAACAGCCATCCCAGCCACCCCAGGCCTTGTCCTAACCTCTGTCATCTGCTGTCGAGTCACACCAGTGCATAACCTGCAGAGAGGAGCAGCAGGACCACAGTGGTGCCTTTTGCACTGGGGGGGTTCAGGACCCCTCTTTCCAGCCTCTGCAGCCCTTCCCTGTAAGCCCCAGGGAACCTCTTGCAGCCAAGCACCACACAGAGCTTGCAGGCAGCTGTGGCAGAGCATGTGGAAATGAAAAAATTATTTTCTGGAGATTTTATTGCGGTGTTTTAGGACACAATCAACTCAACCCACTGGTGAATCTGGCTGAAACTGGGATCCAGGATGGTTTGAGTGGGGATGATGGGAAGGAGCCATAAGATGCTCTTGCTCCCTTGATAATGCAAAGCAGGGTAGGAAAGAGAGGAAGGAGAATCCAGCTTTACTTTTGGTTTGGTGGAGAAACCTTCTGAAGGTGGAGAAATCTTCTGCACCTTCTGAAGGAAAACCAGTCAGGGATGTGATCCTGCATCAGCCTGGTGTGACCACCACGAGCAGCACACCCTGCCCAAAGGAGCATCCAGCCCCACTCCAACGTGATGCCGCTGATCCCCCCTCAAGGGCAGCGTGACCCCACTTGGCTGCACGGCACTGGGGTGTTGTCACCCCCCAACATCACGTAGGTGCTCCTCGGGTAGTTCACAGCTGCTCATAGCTGCGACATTCCCAAGCCTGGCCACCAAGCTGCTTTACAGGTGTTTAGTGGCCGGATGCAAAGCTCAGGAGTCATCTGTGGGCTTTGAGTAGTTTTTGGAGTGGCCCTGAAGAGCACAAAGCCTGCTGTGCGTGGGGCTGTGGGTACACAGCACTGCTGTGCTCAATGAACCAGGGCTGCTCTCACAGGAACTGCCCCTGGAGCAGCTGGTTTGGTTTTGCCTCTTTCACTTACCCTGCTCCCCCCAGCAAACAGCTTCCCCTCTGAAAGGCCAGGGAGGACTGAGGGTGGCTGAGTGCCACTGCAGGGCCTGGGAATGGGCTGTGGGAGAGCACAGGGGCAGTCGGTCCTCACACCTCACCTGAAGCAGCAGACAAAGTGCCTTTGTTCAGTCACATCGCCTTTGTGATTCAAGGTTTGCCCCAGCACAGGGGTGCTTTCCTGCCGAAGGTTTGCTGCCCTGCTTCTGCATCAGCCTGCATCTCATATAAGCTGTGTCAAATTTCGTGGTAACCCCGCAGGGTTATTGCTCTATAACAATCACAACTGCTGCACTAGACCCAGCTCACCACTTAGCTCATCCAAACATTAACCAAGCACCAGATGCAGAGCCATGGCCTGCTTCTCCCTCTTCCCACAAGCAGTCTGGCCACCGGGCTTGGCAGTTGCAGGACTGGACCCAGATGAGAGAATCCATTTGCAAACTGGGCCAGCAGCTTCCTTGAGCAAGGCTGACTGCTCAAAAACTCACTGCTGGAGTTTTTACTGTTGCATTCAATCAACCCTTTGTCTACTTCCCTTCACAGACGGCCAAAGAGATGTTCTGTCCTGCCACAGCCTGAGCTAAGTTGCTTTACCTGACTGTTAATGGCCTGGGCTCAGAGGTCAAAGGCTCTTGGTTAAATTCTGGACCAGTTCCTTGGCCTTGCATGAGGAAGCACCAGGTTGGCTTTGGAACACCCATGTTCACAGCACAGTAATTCTCCAAGTACTTCAACACAAACTGCTCCATGGAGGACCCCAGCCAGAGCTGGGACATCTTTGGTGATTGTGGGAATGAGGAGGGACACATCTTTAGGAAGGGAAGGGAGCACATTTCTGTAATGCAATCACCTACCCTTCAGGAACTGTTCACCCTGACGCAGAGCTTAGCACTGAACCTTTATATATTCAGATAACTTAATAAAAACCAAGGGTCTAAAATACATATCATGGCAAAGCCTGGATTAAACAAGCTATCAATGTCCTCTTTATTATTAAAATAGGGGAAAGACCTGTAACCCCTCAGCTTCACAGGGATTATGATGGTATGGCCCTTACTGGAGCAATGGCTACAAATAACCCAGGCCAGAGGTGCTGCTTTGCCAGCTCTGCAGAAGGATGGGTGACCCTGGTGCCACTCAGCCGGGAGAGCTTTCCAGAACAGGGCCAGCTGCAGGAAACACTGGGTGATGTTCTGGGGCTGCGTGGGCAGGACCAGAGCTGAGCTGCTCCTTTTCAGCTTAACCTCCCAGGAGCACTCAGGCAGAGCCAGCCCAGGCTGTGTGGAGCTGGAGCACTGCTCCCTCCACCCACACAGACACTGTTTGGGAGAGAGGAAGAGGGAAAAAAAAATCAGAAGACAAATTGAGAGTTACCTCCGTATTTTCTTTTCCTGCCACCCCCATCACTCCCCTTCAGCCCAATCATTCTGTTCCTCTTCAATCGAGGCCAATTTGCAAGAGGAGCAGCTCCCAGTGCCTGAGTGCAAAAGCCTTTAATTACTGTCATCTGGGAGGCTGTGCCAGGCTCCCCTCCAGGGCCTTTTCATACTTTTTGGAAGACACTGCTCCAGGACTTGACGCCCCCAAGATGCCATTTGTTAGGCTTCATTTAAAAGGAGCACTTCCTGCCTGTTGGGAGGCTGGGGAGACAATTCCTGACAATCCATGTGTGCTGCTGCTGCATGAGCATGGCAATCACGTCTGGGCAGTGGCTGGTTCTGGCTGCCCCATGGGGTATCAGGCTGGCAGCAGCCCCTGCATGTGGCAGTCACCACATTCAGACCCTGAGAACTGCACTGCTCTGTCCCTTTGCTGCCTCTCCTCCTGTTTCTTGACTGAGGATGTAGACAAGGCTGTAAATGGGGTCAGATAGGGACAAAGAAAATTCAGGAAGACATGGCAATTGTTAAATGAAAGTGACCCCAAAGCATCATCTCCCAGGAGTCCCCAAACCTGCATCTCTGAGAGCACACTCCCAACTGGAATGCATGTTCCCTCCTGCACAGTGTGGGTTTTGGTGTCAGCCAGGACTTTGTGTTACATTCTGCACAGGGAAAGAGGAATGCAGAACCCCCATAAACCAGCCTGGCAGACCCAGCAAGCAGGGAGGAGAACCTCCTTTCCCCTGCCTGCCCACCAGCTGCAGGCAGGACCTGGGGCTGGATGGCCCTTTGGGGTGACACAGGATGAGCTGCCTTAAACATAAACACAGCCTGAGCTGAGACCTGGGACTCTGCCCACACAGTGACCTTGCAGCTTGGGCTCACATACACTGAGATACACAGGAAAGGATGCCAGAAGATTTCCACATGTCCAGGACCAGCACTCATGGGATATACTCTGTGAATTACACCCACCAGAGCTATCCTTCTAATATTTCCTCTTTGGAGCACCACCTGTGGCAGAGAAAGGCTGCAGAGGAGGATTTCTGGAGAGCCTCTGCCAGTGGGTGGCACTGCAAAACCAGCAGTATGGAAGGAGCAGCAACGCAAGGGCCTGGGGGTGGAACAGCAGCGCAGACACGGCGCTCACAGAGCGCTGCGCATCTCCCGTGGATTGGATACGGGGGACGCTGCAGCCTGGCTGGTGGGAGCAGGGAAGCTGCTGGGGGGAGAGGAACAGGCACAGGGCAGGCAAGGAGGCATCACCGAGGGGTTCGAGGTGCTGCGGTGGTGTGGGGTCAGCCCATCCATCCACATCCACGTGGGACAGAGCCACTTCATGTCCGTGTGGATAATGGACATGAATTGTCCTCCCCAAAGGCAGGAGCAGCTCCTCAGCTTCCTCTGCTCTCCTACTGTAATGTTCTGTCTGCAGCTAAAAGTCACATAATAGGTTGTTCTAAAATGTGAGGTGTCACCCACAAATGTAAGGTGTCACCCAAAAATGTAAGGTCTCACCTTTGGGAAGTGGCCAGGCTCCTGTCCCCAGCCTGTACCCCAGTGAAGAACATGGTGTGGTAAGTGTGAGAGCTTTTGGACCATCTTGCCTGCAGGTACAGGGCCCTTGGAAGCACCAGGGCCACCAAAGATATGCATGACCCGGGGGACTGGGAGCCCTGAGGGAAAGTGTGCTGCATCACCTGCACCACCTCCTGGCCAAGGGGGAGCTAAGGATCCAGAGGCAGCTGGGTAAACCTTGGGAGTGCTAAAACAGGCTCTGCAGTGGAGACTGGCCTGGTCTGAGGGTCCACGTTAAAGATCAAGAGTTCTGTTCCATTTCCAAAGTGGTCGTGCTCCTCACACCCCTCCTGACACAGATTTTACTCCCAATTGCACCTCACCTATACCTGATGTCCCATCTCTGGTGACCAGTTAATTGCCAGTAGGTATCCAGTTAGATTTCATATCCCCATCCAGCTAAAAATGCTCTGATGTGTATAAGGCAGCAAATGCTCTGTTCTTCTTCCTTTCACTAACAGACAACAAACAAAGGAGCATCTTCTTCCTCTCCCCCTGATGTCCCAGCAGTAGCTGGGCACCACAAAGCTTTAGAGGAGTGGGCTCAGGTAGCCCCAGTCTGACTCCAGGACCATGAGGCCTCATGCTGGGAGTGGGACATCTTTGAGAGGAAGTCAGAAGGATGGGCAGGGAGCCATGACAGAAAAACCTGAGTTGTGCAGAGGGAATCTGGCTCTGAAGGGTTGTGCTGTCTGCCTGGCAGGGGCAGCATCTCTGCTAATGCGTATTTTCTCTGGCAGGAGCAAAGGCTTCATCCAGCAGATTGTGGACTAGCAGAAGACATGAGTGCCACCTCAAGAGGAGGATGCTCCCATTAGCAGAATGTTTAAAGCTGTGGCACCAGGGCTTCCTCCAGCCTCTTCCTCCTGCAGGGAACACTCTGCTGCCTGGCATGGCGGGGGTGGCTGCAGAATCCCATCTCCTGCCTGCCCACATCCGTGCTTACAGAAATGCCTGGGTACAGCCCACTGCAGACTGGGGAAGAGCTTCAATCTGGCCCTTCTGCTGCAAATGGATCTGATTTGCTCCTGGTGCGGAGTGCTCTGTAATTACAGTACATCCCACTTAATCGGGATGTGCTTAATTGGGAAATCCACTTACCGGGATGTCACCTAGGGAACCGATTTAAGCTTGATAACACTTAAGAGCAATGCCTGCTGCTTTATAGGGAAGGTAATTCTCCTACAGGGAGATGCCTTCAGGTGGCTGAATCATACTCTTCCTTCCAGCAGCATCCAATGCTCCTGGCTGCTTGCTCCTGCAACAGATTTCAGCTTTCCCCTTAAGTAGGTTACAGGCAGGAAATACACCAACTGCTACTGCCAGCTCACTGCTGTCCTCTGCTCCAGCTGAACAGGCTGCCACTGCCACGTGGGCCAGCCCTCAGCTGTCCCCCTGCCTGGACCCACACACCTGACCCCTTCCCCTCTTTGAAGACAGCTTTCCTTCCCCAGATGGAACCATTTTTGAAGTTGGTAACACGATTAGGCCTGGCCAAGCTGCTCTTTGCAGCAGAAGAGGGAGCAAGATGACCTGGTCGTCACCTGGATCAGGGCAGAGCAAGACTTTTGGAGACAACCAGCATCCCTTACTATTAACCCCAACGCCTGTCCTCCACCCACTTCCCTCCAGCAATCAAACACAGCAAATGCCCTAGTGACAATAACAAGGGGATCTGAGAGCAGTCCTTAGAGTGGAAGTTGAGTCAAGCACTTGGAAAGGCCAGTTTTCTGTCTGGTTTCCCATGGGATGAGGGTTTATGTGGTCACCCTGTCTGTGCATGCACATGCAGATCTTACAGATACCACCAGTAACTGCTAAACCTCTTGATCTATGTAGGCAGAGAGAAGAAAAGCTGCCTTCACAAAAATGACAAATTCCCACAGATTTTGTAGTAGCAAGAACCAGAGGGGAGAAAACTTAGGAATATCCAACCCCTCACCATCTCTCAGAAATGGGACAGCACTTTGCAGCCCCAAACCCCCAGGAGGCACCTTTCCATGTGAGAGGGATTCCAGCTGCTCCAGGATCATTAGTCCTCCAAATTTTTGGCATCGCCTGGCTTGTTTCTGCCCTTTTCAGCCAGACTACCTTTCCCTTCCCAACTGCACAAAACCACACCGCCCCTCTTCTAAAGGTGAGCCCTTGGATGGGGCCTGCCTTTGTTACCAAAACATCTGTCCCATGCAGCAACAACTCCACACAACTTCCCAAAAAGCTGTGCTGATCTTTTTGTTCTCACCAGCCAGGAGGAGCTGGGGTGAGTCAAGGCAAACTCTTTGGATGCATAACTGTGATTGCCTTTCAGACACTTGAAAATGCAATAGCTTGACATCAAATGAGGGATTTTTATGGCTGCACATGTTTTGTGTTTCTCTGAAGGAGCGAACTTCCAGATTAGCTACATTGGCTTTTTAAAGTGCTATAACATATGCAAAGGCACTTGTAATGTATAGTGATTTCTGTAAAAACAAGAGGTAAGTGCTGAAATGTCTCCTGATTTATCATTTTGCTTCTCCTAACCCACACTGGAAGAAGGGGTAAATGCAATCCTCTACTCCTTTTTTGGCTTCTTCCAGCCCAGAGACAGATGGAAGATAAAACACCACGTACTACAGAACTTGTGCCTTTCAACCACTCTGGTAATTGGAGAAGAGAAAAGCCTCTCTGTTCCCCAGTGTCACAACCAACAGCACACACAGAAAATGCCTTTCCAAGGTGCAACACAATTTGAATGGTGAAGCTCCACCATCACAGCAGCAGCTGGCTGGGCACGATGGGCTGGGCAGCACCTCCCAACAAAGATGCTGGAGGCTTCAAATGAGCAAATCACCCTGATGAGCCACATTAGCAGGGTCAGGCCTCTGCTTTCCTGACAGCAGGGTCACCTCCTTGTCTACTCCTCCTGTTCCTGCTTCTCTTTTCCTTCACACTGCTATAATGCAGGCAGACACACAGGAGGCTGTGCAATGGGATTCTCTCCATGTCACTTGCTCACGTTAAATATACATTCTGAACCATTACCAAGGATCACATCCTCGACACAAATGTCTCAGGGGCTGGGCTTACTTTTTGCTAAAACTGAGCTGTGCAGAGGCTTGGCAAATGAGAACATCCCAGCAACCAAGGCTCCCATTTTCTGAGCTTGGGTAGAAGAAATAAAGTACCAGCTCAAGCTCCATTTTAGCTTGAGGAAAACAGCATCTTTTATCAGAGCCAAACAGGTTCTTCCCCTCCCCTGCTGCAGAGCCAAGCTGTCCCCTTGCTGTGCTGGGGCTGCTTCCCCAGTGCCAAGGCAGGGCTGCCACCAGCCAGGGCTCTGTGGCACTGCCATGGCCACTGCTGGCACTCAGTGCCACAGTCAGAGCCAGCTGACACAAGGGTGAGTGTCCCAGCCCTACCTGGCACAGCTCACTGCAGTCAGGTTCAGACAGAGCCCCTGGAACAGGGATGAGTCCTTGTGAGCTGGAGGTTTTTCAGTGTGTGCCCTTGTGCCAGGCGTGTTCAAATCCATCCTTTCCCACTGAGCAACTGCAGCTCTCTGCTGCCAGCAGCAACAAGTAAACCCACCTGGGCTGCCTCTCACATCCGTTTTTACACATAGCAACGGTTGTACAACAATCTGGAGGGTCATCAGACCT